>NC_090932.1:1444705993-1445009347 GCF_040938575.1 Ambystoma mexicanum
CTCGACTTGTCCATCTGCCCTCCACGTCGTCTTCCCTACCGAGACGATCTGCTCTCACGGGAGGGGGGTCAGGTTCTCCATCCAGAGGTCGGATCCCTCAACCTTCACGCTTGGCTTCTGAAAGGTTGAGGTATAAGGATTGGGACCTCCCTGAAGACGTGATGGAGGTGTTGCTTTCGGCCCGAAGGCCCGCAACTAAGTCTCTGTACCGTTGCCGTTGGCGTAAGTTCTGCGACTGGTGCAGAGTTCAGAATGTGGATCCTTTTGCATGTGACATCCCCATGGTTCTGTCCTTTTTGCTTTCTTTGGCCCACAGGGGCTTGCAAGTGGGTACCGTTAAGGGTTACCTGGCGGCGCTGTCCATCTTTAAGCGCTCATCTGAAGAATGTTCTTACTTTAAAATCCCTTTAATTTCACAGTTTCTGAAAGGGCTCACTAATGTGTTCCCTCCGTCGCCTTTCCTGGTGCCCGGTTGGGATTTGAACCTTGTTCTTAGGTTTCTTATGGGTGCTCCGTTTGAGCCGTTACATTCTTGCCCTTTGAGGCTGTTGACTTTGAAAACTGTGTTTTTAGTTGCGGTTACTTCCGCTCGCAGAGTGAGTGAGTTACAGGCACTTTCTGTTAAGCCACCCTTCACTGTATTTCACAAGGACAGGGTTGTCCTTCGAGTTCGTCCTTCTTTTCTTCCGAAGGTAGTGACGGAATTTCATTTGGCCCAGAAGATTGTTCTTCCGGCATTCTATCCTCCTCCGCATCCTGGTAAGGAAGAGGAGAGGCTCCATAGGCTTGATCCTAGGAGAGCTTTGAGCTTTTATGTTTCTCGCATGTCCCGGGTCAGAGTGGACGATCAACTCTTTATTGGTTACGCTGGTAAGCGCTTGGGGCAAGCTGTGACGAAACAGACTTTGTCCCGCTGGATTATTTTGGCCATCTCGGAGTGTTACCGCTTGGCGGGCAAGGACCCTCCGGCTGGCTTGCGGGCCCATTCTACCAGGGGCTTGGCTGCATCTACTGCCCTGCAGAGGGGTGTTCCTATTCGCAACATCTGTGATGCTGCCACCTGGGCTTCAGTGCATACATTTGTGCGGCATTATTCCCTCGATTCCATCAGAGGGCAGGATCTGGCCTTTGGCAAGGCGGTCCTTTGCTCTGCTATTTGATTGGCTATTCTAAATTTTGTTTCTAAATTCTTTCCCTCCTCCTTGATTTGGTACTGCTTTGGGAGTCTGTCATAGATATGGAATACGTCGGAGGACCCAATCCCCTCGAAGAACAAGTTACTTTCTTACCTGGTAACGTTCTTTCGATGGGATGGTCCGACGACGTATTCCATATCGCTCCCGCCCTGCCTTCCCCGCTGCAGAATTTCTGTTGCGTTTGCAGCTTACGTTCCGCAAGGCTTTGTGTCGGACTGGCAGTTGACTATTGTCACACGTTCTGGGGGAAAAAACTACAACTGAGGCTACTGGCGTCGTGCGTCCTACTTATCACATCGGATGACGTCGGACGTCGGAGGAGGTCCTCGACGGCGGCGCATCGACGTCATCGACGCAGGACGCAGACGCCGAAAAAGTTTCCGAAGCAGCACAGCTGTGGTGATTACTGTCATAGATATGGAATACGTCGTCGGACCATCCCATCGAAAGAACGTTACCAGGTAAGAAAGTAACTTGTTCTTCTAAGGCATGTACCTGCTTAGAATAGTGTATGCCCGCCCTGCGTCCCCACCAGAGAGCAATGGGACAGTACAAAAATGTGATTAAACAATTATTTGTTAAACAAATGTTTGGAAACACAAACAGGCCAGAAAAATGATCAGAGGACGTCAACCCATGAGGGATCATGGGAACCTGTACACACAGGATAGGGATAGTGTGATTAATACCAAAGTCAATAGTACACACTTTTTTTTACACTCTTTTCTATTTTTATATTAATATTTATTTTCTACTATTATTGCATCTGTTTTGTTCATTTTATTTGTATTTATATATATTCTTGACATTGTTTTACATTGGTGAAATACTCCATTTGTTTGTTGCTAGTCCCTCCTCTGTTGTTCTAGATTTTAGTGCCATTTTGAATTTATTTCAGTCCTCTATGCTCTTGTCAGGTTGCCATGCCTTCCCCATGTTACCTTGCTGAATCCTTTTTTGGTGTTTGTGTCTCCATGACTAAATCTTACACCACACTGTCTACCACTTTCTCTATCACTGTGGCCAGCCCGCCCTACACTGTTTGAACCAACGCCTAAGTAATAATGTTGTGTTTACTTACCATGCCACCTTGATGGCACACCAATATTTAGCATTGTGGTTATGTCATATAATACTTTCGTTCAGACGCGATCCACTAGCAGAATACTTTGCTAATTACTTGTAGGTTAAACTCTGCTTTGAAACATAGAAGTGAGAAGCACTTTGCCGAACCTACTTGCCCATCCTCTCCTTGGAGCGCTTGCATTTCTTGACCATCTTAGTGGATACTATGTACATCTCGGTAAGAGAGCCTTACTCGGCATCTCCACGATATCTATTGACACTCTCCACATGATTCAACAATTTCTTTCTTTTCATTGGCATTTCCTTTTGTTTTTTCTTTCTCTTTTATTAGATTTTGAAATGACCAACTTAAGTTAATTCTGGTGTTTCTTTTCTTGGTTAGTTTTTCTGGCCAGAATATGGAGTACTTTTTCAGTGATCTTCCTCTTCTGCTTTTTTTGGTTTTATTTCTTTGATCTCCAAGCTATGATCCACATGTGAGGCTAGAGACTTTCCTGATATTGTGTGATCTGCACAGTTGATGTTACATTTACTATCCTACATGCATATCTATGCATTACTCCCGACATGTATGCACAGGGTGCTCCTGAAAAGTTCAGTTTTATTTCCCTGGATTCACATTATCCATGCATGTGCAGATGCTCTTAACATGGGGGTTCTTTATCCATTACTCTTAGGATTCCTTTTCAGATTTGATAATTCTATTGGATTCTTGTCCTGAATACTACAGCCATTCATGTATACAGGCACTTGGGCCACCAATACAGTTGCAAATGACTTTTAATGAGATTTTTGAATCTGTTATCAATCTTTGACTCTTTGTATATATACTTTATTAGCTTGAAAGTTATTGTACATTGACCATTTGTTTGATATCTATTACATTGTAGACTTTCTTGAATTGCACATGATGAAGGGAGCTTTAATTCCCGAAACGCGTTGTGCTGCTTGCTTATGAACATAGAAGATTTTGGACAAAGAATCTATCATTGACTAGTGTAATTTCTAACCTTGCATACAGAATTGTTTTTTTTAGTACATATGTGACTGTTAGAATGTGTAACTTTTATGTATAGATTGTTGAGCAACGCTTAATACAAATATTGGCTGATCTTCAGCGTAAAGGTGTGCAGGGGACGGTAGTGTCTGATATTCTTCAGACACCATCTATTCTTCCTCCAGACAAGGAAGACAAGAGCCTTGATGCCTTCGGTTAAGATTACCACCGCGAAATTACATCAAGGTGGCAAATGTAATGGCCATACTCGCACGCTACGATAGCAAGCTGTGGTACAAGAGGGGTACCTTGCTAGAGTTTCTGCCGGATGACAACAAGTAAGAGGCCATGGACATATTCCATAAATGCAAATTGGCGTCAGACCATACCATCACAGTCTCTGTGGGCATCGCCGATACTGGGTTCGCTAGCTTGGAACTGGAGCGGTGCTACATAGGTAGTGTTGGCTCAAGGCCACTGACTTTAGACCAGATGTCCTGTCCAGAGTTGATATGTCCTTTGACGGATGTGCCCTTTTTGCGAAGGTGGTTGAAGCCTTAAAGTCCATAAACCGACAAGAAGACTGCTCACTCCTTGGGCACGCTACAGCAAAGGCACCAGTCCTTTTTGTTCGGGAAAAGGGTGTTCTGGCAGGACTTTGCGGTTTAAGGGCTCCACATACCAATCTTCCTCCTCTTAAAAGATCCCGTACTCCTCAGAGGACCAGTACAGAAAAAAAGTTGTACTCCTACAGGGGATCGTAGCAGCGCCTTTAAATCTAGGGGCCAGTCCGGCAAACAGACAAGACTAACCCAAGGCCAGGTCCTCCCGCTTCAGCAACCCGGTGGGAGGACAACTGTCAAGATTAGTTGAAGAATGGCCAAACGCAACCGACAAATGGGTGCTATCCTATCTCCAGGAGGGCCCCTTGCTGGAGTTCGTGGACTATCCACCGTACATTCCTCCCGCACACAAACAAGAAAAGATGTGGCACCTCTTGCTACATGAAGCATGAGCTCTGCAGCTAAAGGGAGCAGTGAGGAAGGTTCCAAAGGAGGAGCTGGTCAGAGGAGTCTAATCCTGCTGTGCTTCTGCCTGGTAAGGGAAAATGTCACTGCACAGTATGTCAGGGGGGTTAGATCTAAGGGTGCTCAAGTTCCTAAAGGCACAAACGTTCCTCATGGTCACACTGCAGCAGGTATTGTCCCAGCTACAACAAGGAGACATTGTGGCATCCCTCGACCTCAGATGCCTACTTTCACATCCCTATTCGTGGCTCAAACTGGCGATACTTACGCTTCGTGGTGGCAGGAGTACATTTTCAGTTCAAGGCGCTTCCATTCGGCCTGCAGTCTGCTCCGCGGGTGTTTACCAAATGCCTTGGACCAGTGGTGGCACACCTGCCGCGGAGGGAGTACATGACTACCCTGTTCTACACTGGTTGGTGAGAGCCCCCTTCTATCTGCTGGCTAGAAACAAACGCTGCCACCACGACCATCCAGTGTCTGCAGCGGCTGGGTTTCTCCATCAACTTCCCAAGTCGTGCCTGGTTCCATTGCAACAGGCGCTCTATCTCGGAGCAAGACTTGACACCTGTTGGGGAGAATTCTCATAAATGTGGCAATTCCTCCCACCTTAGAGCCCTCTAGCTCTTTTGCTAAACTATGGGACTTTGAACTTTTCAATTCTGTTTGTTTTCTGTGTTTATTTCTTTTGGTTATGGAGTCTAAACAACTCCCCAGGCATCAACTTTTTCAATTGTCACACAGCACCCTCAGTGCAGTGATACAGGGAAATCTTTCAGGCTTTCATAAGGTTTAACTACCTGCTCTGGGATAAACTACTGTTTCCCAGAGTAACTAAAGTGAAATTGACTTTACTAGTCTTTTAAATTCCTAGACCCAGCACACCCTATCTTACAATAGAGTGCTGGAGGGGTTACTTAGTATCCCTTGTGTCTAGATACTCATGTAGCAGTCAAGTGCTACCATTTCCTCTCAGAATGGCTGGTGGCAGTGGTTTTGCAACAAACTACCATGATTTTTCCCGACTCAACTATTCGTAGTTCCGGTAACGTTAAATTGCGGGAGCCATGTTTTTCATGATGGCATCTGAGCCCCCTCTGTAAAAACATGTCCCGGTCTTCTTTTTTTGTAGAAGGGTCCTTCTAGAGGTTGCCTCTGCGCGCCAAACCTAGTTTGGTCTTTTTTCATTCGGGAGTGAAACCTGCCTCTGGGCCAGAGTTTCTGGGGTGGGCAGGAAGTGAGGGAGGTGCCCGAATCTCCCTGTTCATAGTCTCCTAGGAGACCCAAATGCACTCTGTGGTGATTGGCTGGCTGACTGTCCGGCAAGGACAGCCACCTTGCTGGGTGAGTGACAGCTAGAATGGGAGAGAACAGAATAAAAGACGAGTCTCTTGGCTTGGAAGGCAGTGTCGACAACTGGACCGAAAGAACCGAAGACAAGCTTGAAGAGGACAGCTGCTGCAACTCCTGGACCGTTGGTTAGCCCGGTGAAGCCCTGCTTCAGGTCCTAATTGCCAAGTTCACCTCAACAGAAACCCTGCAAGGACAACTTCTCCCTTGGAGTTGGTGGGACCAATCAAGTCAACAGTAAGCCACCTGGACACCTATCTCGGAGCTGGTTGCATTTTCCTCAGAATGCTGCAGGAAACCGTATGACCAGGGAAAGGGACACCAGCTTGTGTGCGTTACTTACAGCCACGGGAATTGAAGTTTGCCAGTTGCGAGTATTTTTGACTGTTCAAGTGCAGTGCAGGAGTCCCCCGACGTCCTCCCTCTTGTCCTGACGACTGAGGCACAGAAACAGCGAGATCTGCAGGAACTGCCAGGAACAGAAGTCATCAGCTGCATCTTTTTCTTCATTGTAAGGTACTGTGAAATAAGAATGAGTACTTGCCTCTCGCGGTGAAAGTGCTTGAAACTGTTGCAGCTCGCAGGCCTAATCAGCTTGTGACCCAACATATGATTCTTCTTTTAACAAACTACTTCTGAGAACTACCAGAACCGCTTTATCCTATCCAAGACCTTAGCCCATTGTCTTTGGCCGAGCCTATTGAATTGAATTGACTCTTCTGGTGAACTCAAAATATCTACACTGTCTAAGAATAATTGTTAACTTACATGTTCTAATAACCTTTGCCTTTTACTCCTCTTGGAAAGTATTCTGAAATAGTACTGAAGTATATTTGTGTTATATAAGTGCCTCCTTCTTATGAATTTTTTTATAACTGACAGATAAATAAGTATTAAAGAAACCCTGAGTGTAAGAGTTTTTGAACACCTGTTATTGTAGACCTCTGTGTAACATCATTAGATTTCCCTCTAGAGATGAGCCTGGCTGCTCGGCCCCGCTACCAAAACCGTGTAGTATAGAATTATACCAAATGTTGGTTTGCTTAATCCTGTAGCATAGCTGTCTGTAGCGTTCCCAAATGGTACTGCATACAAACTTTGCTGAACAACACCCAGACATGCACCGCCAGGTGCTCGGGCGAAAGGGTGGTGGCTCTTCTGGAAAAGGTGCCCCGTCTCAACAGCGCCCAGGTAACGCTGGTCCACCACTACAAATCGTCCCCCTCTTACAAGACCCCGTACTCATCAGAGGACCAGTGCAGAAAATAGTTCCACTCCTACAGGGGATTGCAGCGGCGCCTCTAAATCTAGGGGCCAGTCCGGCAAACACATGAGTGGCACTGGGAGGCAGGAGCTGGCCCTTCCTCAAAGGCTGCATCAAGGCCTGGATTTCTCATTCGTTATAACAGCTAGCAACAGCTGATCCTTGCGTTCTGGTGCACGTGCATACTAGACTTCTGCAACTGAGTGCATCACTAGGAAGGTAAGCCATCAAGGCTCATAATTCGATACCCAGTGGCCCCAGCATCTTGTAAATATTCCCAAATTGTTTTTGAGTACATTTGGGCAATTTTTGCTGCGGACGACACGCACTGTAAAATAAGTTTTTGCTGTGAGATATTCACAGCGTGTTTTTACCGTTCAGCACCCATTGGGAAGTGGATGCTTTTCAAGAAAAAGGCTTTCTTCCTACATTCCCTTTGGCCCTACTGCACACCGCCACTTCCAAGATGGCGGCATCATTACTGGTGTTCTGATGTCCTTCCCTGTGCCTGTATCGAGCTAACACCATTTGCTACTTTCTGCTTCTTTAGCCAATGAGTGGCACCGGGAGGCGGGAGCCGACCCTTCCTCTAAGGCCCTGTCTGCTCCCTGCCTGTCTGTTGTCTGACCATGTCATTGGGTCCTCTCCTACATCCCCCACCCACCCCAATGTGCACACATTGAAACTGAGGAGAACTCCTTCTCTGGACACACTGTAATCAATTGACCACCTAACATTTCCCTGAATGTTAGTTCCCTTAACTAACTTAATCGATCCTTCACACCAGGACAATTCCACCTCTCACTTCATCTCTTCTGGACTCCCACTAATTTAGCTGGCCCAGCTGCTGAATGCGTTTCACCTTGTCCTGCTGGAATTAGAATTTAGCTGTGCTTAGTTGCTGCATGCATTTCACCTGTCCTGCTGGAATTAGAATTTAGCTGTGCCTTGTGGGTACTTGCGTTCCTCACTAGCTGGCCCGCTTCCCTCTACCCCCCTCCCTTGTGCCCCCCACTGCACCCGACCCTCTTCCTCCAAGTTCATCAGTGCCTTAGACTGTAAAAGTGCCCCCCTTCCACTGCAGCCAACCACGTCACTATCTATCTCTCCTATCCTTCTCCTATCACTAATTCTGTCTGGAAGAAACTTGAGGACATACTGGGCTCCAACCTAGGCCTTCCGATTGCAGACACCTATGTCAAGGCTTTCGCCGGACTATCACTGACATCCTCTTCATTAACGCACCTAACCTCTGAACTCGCTACATGGTTGGCTTTCTCTCCCCTATCGCCTCTTCTCCCATTAATGGTGGCACTCGATGAGAGGTTCGCCTTGACCCCTTTGCCATTTACAGAGTCATCATTGTTTATATCAATGGAACCATCATGGTTCAGGGTCCTCAACCCAACCTTCTTCTCTTCAACAGAATCCTCTGTCATCTCTCTAACATCACCTCTCCCTCTGTCCAGGCTCCCTTGCCTTTTATGCCTTCTGCCTTGTCTTCTGTACCTTCCTCCTGCTCCTCTGTACAGGCGCCCCTGCCTCGCAGTACTGTCCCGGCTCCCTTGTCGACGTTGGCTCCTACACCATCCTCCACTATCCCCCTGGCCCTCTTGCCACCCTTTGGGGGGCCACTGTCCCTTGTGCTCCCTCAAGGAAGACCCTCAAAGATGGCAAACGGTTCCACATTGCCAGTCTGAAAACTCGCTTTGCTCGTCTGACATCTGCAACCTCCTCAAACTCACAGATCTTAATGTGCTCGCCATCACTGAGACCTGGTTCAAAGTTTGCTCCGTCACAAGCTTTGACACACTCCTCCCTGAAGGTTACAAAATCCTCTCTGGACCCAGGCCTAAGAAGACAGGTGGGGGAGTGGCGCTTATCTTCCCAGAATGGATACCTGTGTCCATCATCCCTACTCGGGCCTACTCCTCCATCGAGTGCCTAGTTTGCAGAGACTCGCTTTCCCCAAAATCTTCTCTCACTATGGGCACCTTCTATCAGCCTCCAGGTCAGTCCACTCTCTGAATGGGCTCCTCCTCTTCTCCACTCCTCCTGATGGGTGATCTGAACATCGATCTGCAGTCACCTGACTCCTCGGGTCCTTTCCGCAACCTTTGCAACTCTCTCGCCCTTTCTATCCTACCCTCTGGCTCCACGCACACAGCGGCCCACACCTTGGATGCTCTCTTCTCTACTGACATCCCTCTCACTACCTCTCTTGGACTGACCACTCTCTACTCTCAACACACCTGAAGCTCTCATCTCCTCTTGCAGAAATACATCTGCACAGCCACTGGGCTTCAAAGTCACCAGGCCCATGAGAAAAGGGACAGTGTGTTAAGGATTTCAATCAGGCGATACACCCTGGTCTCAGCCAAGTATGCAGCGCACAACCAAAATGCTTATTTTGTTATATATGTAGGTCCAATATTTGAGATACACCACTCATATCACACCCCTTTTCAAATGCCCTCGGTCACGATGGACCAGTTATCAGGCTGGTTGGTAAATGTAATTATTTATTTAAAATTCAATTCAAGCATATACTTTTTAAAATATGGGGCAGCAATCACCAATGTGGTGACAATAACAAATAAGAAGGTATGTAATGGACTGAAATTCACTCTTTAGCAATATAAAATGGAAAACACCAGAGAAATAGGAACACTTTGAATTTTTGGAAAGATGGCACTCAATATAGAATTTCCTCCTGCAATATTCCTCAACCCATACATAATCAATTCTAAAGAGATATAAGGAAGCAGCAGGTAATCGGGAATAAGGAACAATAAACAAAATTTGAATCCAACCTTCCCTCCACAAACAAGAGACAAAAATGGATTTGAAACCTTATAATAAACTGACACTTGAAAATGGCTGAATAAAACACTGAAAGTGTGTAAAAATCCCATCTGTACAAATTTCTATGGGAGCAACATTGGAAAGATACTAGCAGTTATAAGCAATAGTTTGAGCAAATATCAACAATTTGAATGGAAGGTTGAAAATAATTTTGAATAAAAATAACACTTGTAAAACTTTGCCAAAATATTAATTCCCGCCTAAAATTAACCAACGGTTTTCAATAAAAACGGGTGAAATTCAGTTTTTGGGTTGGGGTGTAGCTATAGGTCTTGGGTATAATGAAGAATTGAAATGAGGTCTCTAGTTATTAAACTGAAGGAGATATGCAATGTAGAATGAGAGGTGTTTTTAGAAAATCGGGTAGTGAAAACAGAAAAGAAATTCAATTGGGACAAGAACAGTTTTACTCTAAGTTAGAGCATTCTGGCTAGAATATCAAAGGAGGACACAGTAAGCTCTAGAGTTGATTCATTACTTCAACCCCAGATTCCCAGCGCCTGCCCTGGCGGAACCAGTCAGGTCACTCGAAATAGGATTGATAGTTTAGGGTTTACACAAGATAAAAATTACTAAAGAAATGGTGCTTAGCAAGATAAATCATGGACAGGATTGCAATAAGGATTCTAACAATGTTACAAGTTATTAAGGTAAAGATAGGATGGTTTAGAGATTGGGATTGGGCAAGGCATGCTATGGTTTTCTATGATTCCTATTAATACTTAGTCTACTTTTAATTTAGGATTTTGGACCGTCAAGGGTTCTGGTCACCACACGGATCTGGTCTAACACGGGACAGCTGGGCAAATCTGGCAGGACAGGATCAGCTGGGCCGTTCTGGTCACCGGACTGCACTGGACTGACATTTCTGGTTACTGGATGCTAAGTTTGCAGCAGGCATGCATCTAGTAGCAGCAAGCCAGGCTGGATCAGGATGCTTCCCTTGGGTTTTTGGGATTTTTTTTTTTTTTTTTGAATTTGAGGCCTAGCTGGAAATGGGGTCAGCAATACATAGGCCTTGGCGTTGTAATGAAAATCTGGAATCAGGATCAAACAGGATGAAGAAATCAGGAACCGGACGCCACGCAGGAATTCAGGAAGAAAGTCAGGAATCGGTGTGTCCCCTGTGTGCTGTCAGGGGCCTTTATTTATCATGTCAGATGACATCACTAAAATATATGACCAGGGCAGGCGTACTACTCCTGCAATAACAGGATTGGGCAAGGTAGAAGTTTCCTCCTAGCTCTTGGCTGATTGGATCACAGAAAAAGGATGTCATGTTTATGGGGTGGCTTTTACAATGTCTAGAAACCTCCCCTAGCTACTGGAACCAAAATCTAATTTTGCCACACACATATTTATGCATTTGCAACCTCTGAGAAAATCAGATACACAAGTTACATATTTTGTGCTTCATATTTCCATCCAAACCCCATGTCTGTGGGACCTGGTCACGCCTTGCTAACATATTTTGGTAATTTTAGACATGAAAGATTTGGCCTAAAATTCCCCAACTTCGTACACAGATGCACATTTACCCCAGGGATGTATGTGCAAGGTTTTATGTTCGGAACATCAATACTTTCCCTGTAATCTATCATTTTTTATAACTTCTGTTCTTTATGCAGTAATGAGTTCTACCAAGTTTTCAAAGAAAGAGCATAAAATTAGATTTAGAACTACAAACTTTCCATATTTTTCCTAATTCTTGCTGCAAAGTTAAACGCCTTTAAAGTTCAGTTACAAAATAGCCTTTAAAGCCAAAAGGAAGTCTATTGTCACTTGATCAGTTTTTTTCTTTCCCCCAACTGCTGTCAATTGTCAGTTTCTTTGAAGCAGGATGAGGGGCCTCTCTTGATTCAAACTTTTATTGCCCCTCACACTTGACGGGTGAGAGTCTCAGCCTGCTATTGTCCCAGCCTGGAGCAAAGACGAATGTCTGACGAGCTTGTGAAGTCTCTTTGTCCTGGTGCATTCAAAGTCTTTGAAGCTGGCTTTTAGTGCTTTCCTGTGCCAGAAGTTTGAGGTGTCACCCTTTCTCAAGGCTAGCCACTAGCAGAGCAAGTTTCTTTTATAGCTTGCCAACTTAGCCTAGGCGTTTTACATCTTGACTTAAACCTGTGGAATCAAAACAGTTTATAGGTGTACTTTTACCAGCAACAAATCCTTTTACATTGCTAAGTAAACAGGCCTTCATACAACAGTTTACTTTTACATAGGCGATTTTCTCTCTTCAGTCAGAAAAAGAACATTTGACTATTTCTTTAAATTCGGTTTTCACCTCCAGCAAATACACACTTTTTATGCAGCTATAGTTCTTTTCTTGAGTGCTGGAGTTGTTTTGCAGCATGGATACATTCAAATGGGCATCTGTTTAGAGTCTGGTTAGATTTCCACGTCTGGTTGCCCACCTTTTTTTAAATATTTTCAAGGAACTTGGGGTTGGTCACCCTGCGTTATCTGGGGGGCAACCAGACGTGGACTCCCTGCTCACTGTGCTCAGAGAGACAAAGCTTCACCTCACTGATGAGGCCCAACAAGGCTGAAACATGTGTATGGGGTTGCTTTTTGTACTCTTGTTCAGAGAGGAATTGCCATAGCATTTCGGTGCTGGACTGCCCATGTGGGCGGGACAAAGACTGATATGCAAATGGATATTTCCCATCTGTGAAAGGTACAGTGAGCAAAAAGCGTGTGCTGCAAACTCTCATCTCAGTACAGGTTATCATGCCATGTTCTTTCTGGAGAGGAGCGCCTGCTACCTTTTTTAAAGTGTTTTAAAGGCCTGCAGCTGTGCATGCCGTTGATGGTTTCCTGGCTAGGAAGCACCATCCTGCCACTTGGATCCAGCCTTCTTGTCCACTCCCTCAGGCCAACTTTTATCTCTTTGATAGACGTTACCTGCGCCTGTTCAATTTCCTTCCTTCCTTCTTCTGCTGTCCCCTCTCCCCTGTCCAGGGCTTCCTCGCCTCCCCCTGCTGCTTACTCCTCGGCTACCATGCCCTCCCCCCCCCCCCCCGGGCTCCTTCTAAACCTCTGCAAGGCGTACCTCTGATTTGTACCCCTCCCCGGAAGTCCTTCAAGGACGGCAACCTTCTCCACATTGCCACTCTTAACTCTCGCTCAGCTGTCAAAAACTCTTCCGACATCTGCCGCCTGTCACAAGCTTTGACACGCTCCTCCCTGACTGCTACAAGATCCTCTCCGCGCCCAGGTCCAACCGCTCCGGAGGGGGTGAAGCCCCGATCTTCCCCCAGTGGATTCCTGCCTGTGTCATTCCTAAGCAGGCCTACTCTTTCGAATGCCTCGTCTGCAGGCTCTCTCTCCCCTACCCATTCCCTTACTGTGGCTACTATCGCCCACCTGGTCAGATCTCCCGCTTTCCTCTGAGAGGGCAGACCTCTCCTCTTCACTCCTGGCCTCAACCACTCAGCTTCTCCTTCTTGGAGACTTCAACATCCACCTGGATGCCTCCTGTCTTCCCTCTGGACTCTTTCGCGACCTTTGCAACTCTCTCTCACTCACTATTCTCCCCTCTTGCCCGACTCGCTCTGGATGTTCTGATCTCCTCAGACCTTCCTTCGATCCCTCTCACCACTCATCTCTCCTGGACTGATCACTTTCTCCTTTTCTCCCATCTCACCCCCTCTACCCCACAGGCCAAGCCACTTCCATCACTACCACCCACCTTCTTGGTCATCCGACACACGAAGCGCCTATCAGTTGAGGCTTTCGCCACCACTTTCTCACTCCCCCGTCCCCCTTTGGCTGACTCTCACCCTGACACAGCCCTCTCTATGCTCCACTCTGCTATATCTGATACTCTTGATATTCTTGCCCCTGTCATGAGAATCCGCCTGAAGCCCAAAGCCAAGTTCAACTCCTGGTACAACTCAGACCTTGTCACCCTTAAACGCAAGTGCAGGGTGGCCGAGAGCAAATGGCGTACTTAATGTACATCCTCTGACAAACTGGCCTGCCGCCTGCTCCGAAGGCAATACCGGCTCTCTGTCCTCGCCAAGAAGAGAGCTCATATCCAAGCCTGCGTCTCTGCAGCATCTCACAACTCGGCTGAACTCTTTAAAATCTGCAAGGAACTGGCCAATCCTGCCGCAATCTCTACCTCTCCTGGCCCCTTCCAGGCCCTCTGCACGGCACTGGCTTCTCACTTCATCTCTAAAACCCAGGACATCCTGTCCTCACTGTCCTCCTCTCCCCTCCCTCTACTCCTGCTCTTCCTATGGCCCTTCTGCTGCCACCTCTCCTCCCTCCTTCTCTGCCTTTCCCCAGTTCTCTGTAGAAAAGGTTTCTAGACAAGTCCGATCTCCCTGTCTAACTATCGCCCAATCTCCATCACTTCCTTCCTGGACAAGCTCCTGGAGAAACTGGCCATCTCCCAGCTTAATCTCCACACTGAATCTGTTGGTTGTCTTCACTACCATCAGTCTTCCTTCAGAGCTGCCAGAAGCACGGAAACTGCTCTCCTGAACATCTATGAAAACCTGCTCTCCAACCTTAACTCTAACACCCCCTGTGTCCTCATCTTGCTTGATCTCTCTTCTGCCTTTGACACTGTAAACCATGCCATCCTGCTCAATTGTCTCTGTGATAACCTGGCTATCACCGGTCAGGCCCTGGCGTGGCTGACTTCTTTCGTCTCTGACCGACCCTTCCAGGTCCAACTTGGGTCCTTCCGCTCTGCTATCTTTTGCTCTACCTGTGGTGTCCCCCAGGGGTCTAACCTCTCTCCCTGTCTTGTCAACCAATACCTGGCACTCCTTGCCCACTGCATTCCCACTCTCTGCCCCAACTTTCGGTGCTATGCGGATGACTCTGCTCATTTTCAGGCTACCTTTGGCCACCTCTTCTGTCCCTCATCTCTGACTGTCTGTCTGCTATCCAGGAGTGGTGTGCCACCAATGATCACTGCCTTAATGCTAGTAAGACTGAGATTCTCATCGGCACACCCACTCCCTCCTTTCCTTTATCTCTCCGGCAGGCCTTTCTTGGCCCTCTTCCTGCTCCCACCTGCAAAGGCTAAAAACCTATGGGTCATCTTCGACTCAAGACTCTCCTTCTCTCCCCACACCTCTGACGTCTCTAAGAAGTCACACTACCAGCTGCACCTCCTCAGAGGTATTCTTCCTCTCCTCTCCTTCCCCCAGAAGCTCACTGTCTCCAGAGCTCTGGTTCTCTCTAGGCTGGACCACTGCAACAGCCTCTTTCTAAACCTGCCTGCCTCTACTCTCCGCCCTTTGCAACTCATCCAGAACAGGACAGCGAAACTTGTCCTTGGCCTCAAGCCCATGGATCGTATCTCCCCAGGACTGAAATCTCTGCACTGGCTCCCAGTGGCTGCGCGGATTAAGTTCAAAACCCTATGCATTGTCCACAAGGCCTTCTGGGGCAAGGGGCCTCCATACCTTAAATTCTCTTCCTGAATATGTTCCTTCTCGAGCTCTTCGCTCATCCGCCTCCAACTCCCTCAGGGTCTGTTGCTTCTCCAAGCAACGAGTTGGTGGTAATCTTTCTTCAGCTGGGGCTTCCCTCTGGAGCAACTTCCCTTAAACTTGAGGAGAACCATCTCCGGTTCCGGAAGCACCTCAAAAATTTTTTCTTGGCTACTGCTTTCTCTCCTCCTCTCCCCTGCTGACCACCTGGCTGTAACCGGAAATACCCTGGTGACCTGGACACCCTCTGATCTCGGCCCAGGACCCTGCCCCGCCCGTCACACATCTGTACTGCATGCCGGCAACACCCGCACTACTTGACTGTTTCTGTATCCCTACAGCCACCCTACCAGCACTTGACACCTGATGTCTGCATTTACCCTTGCACTTGCCACTTGCTGGCTGTTACTTTACTTATGGTTATTATCTGTTCCCATGTACTTCCCCCTTGTCCCTTCCCCCATCCCATGCACTTGTGCGATCTGAATGACCCCTGGCCTAGTAGGATCGGTATCTGTCCTCCCTTTGTTCCCTCTCCCTTGCCTCGTCGCGCCTTGAAACACTTTTGTGTATAGGCGCGTTATAATTGCCATATCATATCATATGCCTTCGCCAAGAGCTGCTTGGTACAGGCTGCAACTGCGAACCTGAAATCATCCACTTTACTTTCTCTTCCCCCTGACGGAAGAAGTTTTTGCATCGCATCAGGTAACTTTGCCCTCCGTGCAATCAACACCTTTTGTACCCTGGTGAAACTTTCTTTTATCTGCAATGACCTATGAATCGGAACACATCCCTGCAGGAGAAATAAGAGAAGTCTCTCAAATTTTACGGTCGGTTCTGGGCACAGCTCTTTGTGTCGGCCAATCAAGGTCCACAAGTACAGTGATCCGGCGTCACTACTGGATAGGCATGCATGCAGATCCTTCTGCCAGGGGTCAGGCCTTTCGTACCTAAGCCACCTACTTTCCATGCAGTTGAAGCCAGGTGGCCTGGGAAAGCTACAGGGCGCATATGCTTCCTGAGGGGAAGAGGTAGATGAGCCCCCAGAGGTAGAACGGCCTCCATCACTGTCCCCTCTTTACCACAAGGTGCAAAATCTCTGCAAGGTCTTCTGCCACGAATCTCCTGTTGTGGCGGTGGGGGCATTTCCCTGTTCAGTTCAGAATGGTCCAGAACTGCGTCAATGCCTGGGTCTTTCACGTCATTCAACAGGGCTACTGTTTACAGTTCATGCAGCATTTGCTGGACCATGGCCCTCACACCAACACTTTGCTTTCAGTTCCCATCCTTTTGAGGTTTGTCCGCTTCTGTCCCGCGATTGAACTGGTACCATGCTAGGAACGATGCGAAGGGTGCTTTAACACCGATTTTCTGGTTCCTAAGAAGATGGGGGTTTATGTCTGATACTGTATCTGCAGATGCAGAATTTAATTTGTTCGTTTGCAAGGACAAATTCAAGATGGTTACTCTAATCCAGATACTGAAAACCCTCAAACTACAGGAGTGGTTGGTATCACTGGACTTTCAGGATGCCTACTTCCATGTGTCAATTCATCGAAAGCACGGGAAGTACCTGAGGTTTGTGTTGGGCCTGCACCACTACCAGAACAAAGTCCTAACATTTGGTCTTTCTTCGGTATGCAAGGTTTTCACCAACCTACTCGCAGTGGTGGCGGCTCTCCTCAGGAGGGTGAGCTTTCATGACTTTCCCTACCTGGATGACTCGTTGGAGCTTGCTCCACTGACCTAGTGTGGGAGCACCTGCTCTGTACATGCAGTCTTTTTTGCATAATTCGTCCTTTTCCCTGATGCTTCAAAAAGTCTCAGGTTTCGTCCCAGTGCCTCTGATTTACCGGGGCGGTTTCTGAGGCCCAAGTGGCAAACCTCTCGGATGGTGAATGTCTTCCAATCAAAAGGGCAAGTCCCTGATTCAGTCTTTCGCACCTACTAGGCATCATGGCCTCCTTCATCCTAGTGGTTCTGGACGCTCTGCTGCTCATGAGATCGCTTCAGTGGCTCCGTCAGATCAAGTGGCTCAAGACCTTGCAGTGGGCCGTGGGACAACTTCCTGGGAGGTGCGTTGTTTTGTAATCCCTGGCCCCAGCAATGTTCAGCAATGCATCTGACATGTTGGGGCACTCACCTGTCAGAACAAACAGTGAGCGAAGTGCGTCTCCCTCTGAGTCTCTGGAACATAACATCTTTCTGGAGTGGAAAGCGATGAGGCTGGCACTAGTTACCTTCCTCCCCACTGCAAGACTGTGCTTATCCTGATGGACAACACAGTGTCCTATGTGACGAATCAAGGGATTTCTTCCCTTCTTCCCAAGGAGGAGCCCTATTGTGAGGCTAGGGAGGTGAGCAAGCTAGGCTACACCCTCTGTAGCGGTCGAGGCAAGTGGGACCTCATCAGATTGATTCCCTCTTTGGGAACAAGGACTCCCATTCCCGTGAGGAACTCCCGGATGCCCTACACATTATGGCTAATATGAACTTATCCTAAACACCAAGACGTTACAAGTTTCATGAGGATATATTGTAGACAAACTGGTGCAGTCCCTTTTAAATCCAGATTAGATAATTAGATGCCTTATTTGTTACCTTTTGAAGGTCTGCACCCATGTGCCCATTGTCACCATAATCTTGTGTCTGGTTTCACGTATTAATCATTGTTATGTCCTGCAAAAGTGTTCTTTGGCCAAAGTGCATTCACGCTCAAGCTATTGAGCTAAAGCCACTGTACTGTCTTTTCAGAGTAATATTCCCCAAGTAGTTATCAGTAAGGTTTCCACGTGGTCCACTCGTTTGGTATTAAGACAGAGTTTGCAGAAGGCCAGTCAAACGAAGACAACGGCTTTGTGCCGGCAGTCCTTCTGAAACTCTTCACAAATCACTACTGGAACTCTTAACTCCTCTCCCACCCCAAAGTTTTTCCAAGCTATGAAATCTGCCATCAGTATAGAGGAAAGAGATGGGACATACAAGTATTCACTGTAGTGACTGCTGTACTCCTAGTACATAGTTCCCTTTCTTCCATTTGTCCCACCCGCTGTCCCATTTAAATCTGTTAGATAGGTGTAGTTAACGAGCAGCACAGGACAGGCTGGTGGGCGGAATTCACGTTGCTGGGCATGCCCTGTGTTTAAATTGTAAAGTGGATGTTGGCTTTGTGTGCCAATCTATCCAGTCAGTCGGTAGTTCATCAGTATGGAGGAAAGGGGCACTATGGGAACAGTAATAACTATATGGGGGTTAACTTTTTTTCTTTCCATGAGGCCTCCATTTAGGACTCATCAGGGAAAAGTGAAGTGCTCGGAAAAATACTAATTAAAAAGGCGTCTTTCTAGAACAGCAGTTTGAGACATTCGGACCCACAGAATGGTACCCATATAACTCCACAATGACCTACTTTATGCATGTAGATTTACATTTTAAAATTCAGTCTGTATTCCTGTTGATGACCAACATTAACTCTTTATTATTGTTTTCATTTCCAGACCTCTGAATATATTATTCAAGCATATAAGTATGGTGCATTTGAGAAGATCCCAGAATTCATAGCTTTCAGAAACCGGCTGAACAATTCACTCCATTTTGCACAAGTCCGCACTGAGCGCATGTTGTTGGACCTTTTACTAGAAGCAAATATGTACGTATACCAAAGAAGGAAATTGTAACTTAGTTTTAGCCTATGACTCTTTTTCCACCACCTTGGATTTATGGTAATTTATTCATGAATTGCCAAGTCCTGTTTGTAGTTTTGTTGTTACTCATTGTAAAAGGTAGAGATGTTCTCAATTCTTTAGTGTAATGTTATTGCCATGCAATATTTATTTACAATGAGCTAGATAAAGTTGTTTTTTTTCTTTCTCATATCTGCTTCTCATATCTGCACCCACTGATAGTCAACCCACTGACTGCTGGTTCTAACTCTGTGTTGGTGAGGGAAGATATCTGAATTCTTTGTTCATTGCGTTTCTTCCTTGTCTCTCATAAATTGGGGCATGTGCTTGATTTATTTGTACATCAGTTACTTTACTTGCGTTTTCGTTATCCATCAAAGGAGCGGCTACTTTGCCATTAGCTTTAGAATTATTTCCTGTTAGTAGGAGGATAGTTCATGTGACCCTCTACATTTTAAGTTTCATCAGACATTTTCGTTTTCTTTAATTGTAAGATTGTTTTTCTCACATATTTCATTCCTCTTCCATATCTTTTAATACAAAAGGAACGTCATGAATGTGGTCATCTTACTACGAAACTCAATTTTGCCACAGTATTGATTAGAAACCATCCCCACTCCATACTGAGCTGCTTTTGTATGGGACATTGACCATTGTTTTCATGAATGAATCGCTACCCCTACAGCTTTTCCTTTTATGCAGTAAGTTCTCTGGGACCAGGCCTCTAAGGAAAGTGATTGAATGAAGGGATGAAAATCTGACCTCTCTAAAGGGGGGGACGTGGGAGTGTGGGGGGGTGGGCTGTCCTGTCTTCAGGGGAGGAGCCACGGAAGGTTGAGCTCAACTGGAGCAAGTCTGTGAACCAATTCCTGGCATGCTGATGAGGAGCGACTAGTATTAAGTGCAAGCTCTGAGAACTTTTCAGTTGTGCAGCACTTTTGAAGAGAGGAGGCGGCGGAAAGTCCTAGTGTCTGCCTGCCTCAAGAAATGAGAAAAATGCTGCCAAGGGCATTGTCTGCTGTTGCCTCCACAAGGCATAAAGAGTATACTTCTTGTTCTGAAACTTCATTTCACTAGATGAACCCACGCCCCCAAAATCCCCCATCCCTGCCACTCCACTGACTGAAAATCTGTCCCATGTCTCTGATAAAGTTCCCGTGGGGGTGTTCAATGCAAAAGCCAGGTCAAGGAGTCTACCTGGCGCTAATGCTGCCTCATGTCCATACTGCGAAGTAATCTCTGTGAAAGGAGTACTGAAGCATGGGAATTGGAGAGGAACGAGTTCCACAGCTTGCATATGTCCCGTACCCACTGTGTCTGGGGAAAGGCTCTGGTCTGGTTAGTGTTTCAGGTCAGACCAATTAACAGAATTGTTTGAGCAGGGGACTGAAGACTTAGTTCAATTTAAACTGATCCAAATGAAACCATTTTCTCTGGGGTTGGTACCTTTTAACCAACCAGTCGCATTAGGGGTACAGGACGGCCATGATGGCTTTCCTCACTTTATTAAAAACCTACACAAGGAGTCCAGGACAAGGGAGAGAATTTAGAGGTGATAGGACTGGCTGGCAGTAGTAAATCGCAAATACTTGTGATAAAGAGTAAATAGTGGAATGTGCTCATAAGCATCCTGTAATCTTGGGCCCTATGTCACTGTTTCTGTTTGAGGGAGGCTAAAATTGGAGCTAGTTTTGACCGCCTTGTACCTCTACACTAGTAAGTGGTTGAGACAGGAGAGACGTATATTGGCTTGCTCCCCATGCCCCTTTTCAGTCTTTGGAAGTGCAGGCGAATGAAAACACCTCTGCACTGATTGACTGCCTATTACTGCTAGTTGAGTCCGCAGCTTGATCTGTAGGTACAATTAAATTTAGGGGTGGGGGTGGTGAAGAAGAAAATGGTAGACCAATGGGTCACAAAGGTTACAGGGGTCTCGAGTTACCACATGCAGTCAGATGGTGCTTGACACCACACTCTTATACCCACTTAACACTGGCTTTCAGGGGAACTGGGCTTGTAGACAGTTTAACTTTAGCCTTGTGTTTAATATGGTTCCAGAACCAGCCCTAGGGGATGTTTCCGAGAGGCCACCCTAGTTAGTGAACTGGGTAATTAACAATACTTTGGTCTAGCCAAAACTCTGTCTTAGAGTAGCAGAACAGCAAGGCTTACACTTAAGGCGATAGAGTGGTACAGTCAGGCAAATATACCACTCAAACTTGACCATTTTTAAAACCGAATACTGTTATTAGGCCTTAACATACTCTAGACCTAAAATCAATATATGTATATTTGAGGCCTGTGGATCTGCTTAGCATCACATGCTTTGCATACACTGACGTAGAGTGGTTGGTGCGTAGGACTGCATGGCTTGTTTTCTAAATCTGAAAAGGGGCATGGATAGGGTGTTTGTAATACTATCCCTACTGTGACGTGTACTGTACCCATGGTCCTTCACTCATTCTCAGATTTTTTTTTTTCCTCCATCGTGTTGGTCTCATTTCGCAAAGTTAGAATGTAAAAGCTATTGCTAGTCACATACTTATTATTCTTTAAATATAGCATGTTACGTATCGCTAGTTAAGACGCTCTTTATTGCATCCGGTGAAGCTCGATGAAGAATTCAGCCATCCAGAGACCCACTAACATTCTCGGTGGCCTACCTTCAGACTTTGGCCCACACAGTAAGGATTGTGGGGATAACATTTCTCAAACACACTTAGAGAATGCCTCATGGAGAAGACTGCATTTAAATTGTGTCCCTCTTGCAACTGTAAGCTTCCCTGGAAGGACACACGAAAGCCCTTAAGAACCTGCAGTTGAAGAGTTGGGGCACCCAATGCGATTCAGGGTGAATCAGAATACCCCACGAGCATGGAGGAATCAGAAGCTGAACAAGGAAACGTCCAATAAGCCTGAAAAAAGTAAAGTCAGAATGGGAGATTTGGCCGAATTTCGACTGTTTGAAAATTTCGAATGGCCAAAAAGTTCTACCAAATCCCCCATTCGGTTGCAGGGGTGTCCCGCGCACCCTTGTTCACTATAAAGAGAATGGGGGATTTGGGGATGTCCACTGCAGCCGTTCACATACGAAGTAAAAAACAAAAAAAAGGAAAGGACCCTGCAGCGTCGGGTTCCTGATCACAGAAGTGAAAGAGAACGGGCGTCGCAGGGACACAGCGAGTCTGCGGCACACAGCGAAATGTGCCGTCGCAAGTTAAGTAGGGTGTTGGGTGCATGGGTGGGGTTCGAAGCCTATGGCTGCAATGTTCAGGGGATAAAAGACTGAAGGTTTCCGGAAAAATTACTTTTGGTCTTTTCTCCCTCAAACATTTCCGCCACAGACTTCCAACCCCAATACGCTGAACAGGACAGCTGGAGATGTGTCCAACTTGGAAACAGGAGACTCCTGTGTGTCCGATCCCCAGCTCCGGAAGGCAGGAGCCCTGCATGCTATGGAGGGTTCCTCTGGCAACAAGGGCGCACATTAAAAGCATGGAAGGGGTAGCACCCCACAAGGCGTCAAGACACAAACCTCTTATATCCTCTGCGCATGGTTCGGCACACCCGTCAAAGTCACAAACTGGCTGCGGAACCTAGTGCCACAACAGGCGGCTCAGTGCTTCAGAACACCACTGCACCCAGTGCTCGTACTTGGGCGCACATTCTCAAACATAAACGCTGAGTAAGAGTGGTTCTGTGCCTATCCTTCCCACACAAACGTCTACCCAAGCACAGCCGCCGAAACTCTGTTTTGACAAATATTGATATACTAGTCTGGTTACACAGGAGCTACCTCCCCATTGTACGAGGCACTCCAGAGAAGGTCTAACAGCAGCAGGAAGAAATGGTTTTTACTCTCCAAGACACCCAGTCTAGTGGCTCATCGACCAGAGATGGGTTTGAAAGCACTATGGATAAGATAGTTTCATTTGTACATTTTCTAAACAAACACCCCAACAAAACATGAATACATTTCACAGGGATATGAGGAGTCTGTTATTGAGTTTGATGGCGACGAGGATGACATCTTAGGAGAGGATCCTGGGGGGGCAGACCCAATTAGCCCGATTATACTGTACTTCCCCAGATGTCACACATGAGCCCATATCAAACTCACCCATTGATGTCCAGCTGCTCTATAATGACCTGCTTAAGAGAGCAGCAGATTTTGTTAAGATAGACCTGCAGGAGTCTGAGGAAGACCCTGAATTTGTCAACTTCCTCAATGAGAAGAAACAGGGCAGTATATCCCGTTGTTACAGTCCTTCAGAAGACTGCTCCTACCTTCACTATAAATCCCGCTCTTACTACAGCATTCAACCCACACATAGAAAAGCGTGTTAAACCTGCACCCATTGACCCTCTCTTTATTAAGTGTCATTTAAAACCTTACTCCGTAGTAGTCGCTACCATCTGCAAGAGTGAGAGAGCGGGTACTCCCCTAGCCACTTCCAAGGTGCCACCAGTAAAGGGAGCAAAAGAAATATTCTCTCAAAGGTGGTCACAACTTCTGCCATGTTTCGGATGCGTATTGTCAACAATATTACCCTTATGCCCAGCTTCAATAGGGCAGAATGGGATCAGTTGGAAGGGCAGCCTAATGGGGTGCCAGAGCCCCTGCGCTCACGAATCTTCAAAACCATAGCTGAGGGCAAGCATACTTCTAACACCATCATTAAAAATTCTCTTGACGCTGCAGACACAGCAGGATGGGTGGTATCCGCAGGAACCCTCTTCAAACGCCACGCATGGCTTAGAAACTTGGACTTCAAACCAGAGATCAAGCCACACTGTTCAATATGCCCTTAGAAGACAACCTTCTCTTTGGGAAATGTGACGTTTCTCCAAGTCTTGTCACTTCTCCCCTGGGGGTGGGGTGGTCACCTTTCCCACGAGGCTAGGGAGTTGAAGCTGCTACCCAATTGTTCCCCTAGGGGTGGTAATATGCAGGAGATCCTCATGAAGGACTCCCCTTTTGGGGATAAGGACATCCACCTGGAGAAAGCCTCACTAAAACAGTTGCATAACCCACTGCCCTCATGGTCACTCTTTTAACCCACCATTAATGGTGGAGCCAGGTGTTTTGGGATCACCATGCATGTACCAAATGTAAAACCTACTGTGATGAACAAGAACACGAGAAGCATATGGAACAATATGCAAAACCAGCACAGTACTGTGACGAGGTGGCCTCAAAGGAAACGTGAGTGGTTAATGGAACTAAAGGAAGCATTGCAATGTTTTCTGGCGAGGACTCAATAGAGCAAGATAATATGAGAGGACTACGAGAAAAGAAAGCAGGACGAATAAGTATAAGGGGAGCCCAGGTGTACAGCCCGGAGAGCCTGCTCGTTTCAAACCAGGAAAAGCCGAAGTTCGTGGCAGCACTGTGATAGCCATGCAAGGGACGCCGGCAGAGAATCGAGAGTCTCCTTTGCAGATCTGACAGGAGTAGGCCTGCAAGCAATTTCGAGCAAGGACCCCAGTGGCACGACCTGGTTAAGGTGGACTGTGCAGTCCGGAAACTGTTCCGACCCCGGAGGTATTAAATCCCTTCGGCGCTCTTGGTGTGGCGGGATCCAAAGCAAGCACCATAACCTCAGAGTGGATTGCAAGAGGCAGACGGCAACAAGGAGGGTGTGGGTGCCGTCCTGAAGAAAAAGGACAACAAACCCCAGAAACGGTAAGCTGCCTGGTGAAAACCGGTCAAGAACCAGTAGGGAGTCTTTAAAAATAATTGAAGAGTACATCGGGAGCAATCGCCTGCATCCCGGTTGTTGGCAGATCACTATACAAAGGGCCATTACTTTTGAAGACTGGGTCGGGGGTGGGGGGGGGATCATCCCCCTCGTTGCAGTTGTCGGTCCAATACCACTTCCCAAACAGAGTGGAGCAGGAGCCATCTCCCTCATCAGTGATTCACCAAATACCTCTGAAACAGAGGGCATCAGGAGTTGTCTTGCTTGTCGATGTGGCCCATCAAACGTCCTTGGAAAGCCTCAGAGCTTTGGGAAACAATTCTCTCGTTACCCTATATAGACCAATAGAAGGACCTATAACAATGATATAGAGAAACCTGGAGAAGAGTGTTAAATGGAAGTGAAATATAGCTATGAACTTTTCTACTTCATGGAATAAGTTGGAGACTAATCTAAGTTTTCTGCAAGCGTGTTTAAAGACAACTGTGGAGATCCTTAATGGAAGGACCCGGAGCAGAGTCAATCCCCTGGTCCCGTGTGATGGGAGATTGGAGTTACTTCCATCCGACACCGGTGAGGTTGTGCTAACAGCATGTTGACTTTCCTCCTCCTCCAGCCTTATTACTTACTTTTATTCAGTTGTGCTAGAAAGAAATAGTTGCTTTGGGGAATTCGATTGGGGCATTTTTAATGTACTGTATTTTAGGAATTTTGAGGAACTTTTTAAACTGTTCTGCATATTTTTTCTTTTGAACTACGGGGTGGGGGGGAATGTTAAGAGGCTTTGCTTTTGGAAGTATTTCTTTTATTTACCTCTGCCACGTCACACCCGCCTGTCACTGTTCGCATTTATGTGCCCGCTAGGGGCGGACGCACAGTGGACGCGAACAGCAGGCGACCCATAAGCGCGCCAAAGGCAAGCCAGTCTGTACATGGAGTGGGGCAACACGATGCTACTGACGTAACAATCTATTAGTTCTCGCTTTCAAAGATAGGATTTTGCCTGTAGGATGTACTAGGAACTGTCAGGACACACCCAAAAATAATTGTTGCAATTTGCAATGAGGTAAGTGCCATGGGAGCTTGACCAAGAGTTGAGACTCGGATGGGGCGGCCTGCCCCTCCCTCGGCGTTGACTGGCCTTATGATTAGTGATAGATCGGCGGTGGCACATCAGGATGAAATCCACACTCTGTTAATGGTCTCTTCCCCTGACCTGCTTTGCCTCACTGAGATACGGTTACACCCACACCTCAGATTCCGATCCTGCCACCTATAAACTGCTTGTCCTTGACAGATTCCCCTGCAGTTATGTGGGGTTCGGGGGTGGCGTAGCCCTAAATCACTTTGCTTCTGTCAATTGTGCTGCGGTTTCCCTAGATCACAATCTACCCTGCAAACCTCTACTGCTGAGACTCCAGCCTGCACCTCTTTTTTTCGGTTCATATCCTGATTGTTTATGGTGGCAGCCCCTCACAGAAGCTCACCTATTTTGTCAACTAATTTGCACAGTTTGTTGCAGATCTGCCTCCAAGTCACCCTGATCTTCTTATGGCTGATTTTAATGTTAATATTAATGACTCGCAGGCCAGAAATCTTGTCACTATTGTTAGGGAGATTTATCACTATTGTGCTTCATCCCCTCTCCTAGTGAGACCCACAGCACTTTTTGCTGTACTTCTGGACTTTTTTTCCTTTAATCCTGAGTGAGTGGAGCCTTTTTCCACTCATTCATTCTAATGGGCTCTGTCTTTTGGAATTCTATTCTTTGTATTCTACCTGTACTATGGAGTCTGTCTGCGCCATAGCTCTTAAAGACATCTGTGTTTTACTACTGCTGCACACAGCTTCTTATGGGCAGTGTTGCTGGGGACCCTTGGTGACATCATACCTCAGGCACTCAGCATACATGCAGGCGGATTACTAGCAACTCTAACACCTCCCTTCCTTCAGCTACACTTCAGACATAAGTAGAGACCCTAACACCATCTCTCCCTGCAAAAACAACAACCACGCAACAAATCATACACACTCGCACCCTGCCAAGTTCCACGCACCCAGAAAAATTGAACAATCAGGCATAACTAACATTTCAGCAGAAGAAACCTGGCCTCCTCAACTACACTCCACAACCAACAAAAACAGACCTCCTTCCGCTCCCCACTGCCACTAGGGAACCTTGAAGCTGCGACCCTCGGGCACCACCAGCCCCACCCTGGGCAACCACACAAACGCAACCAAAAACCCTCAACCAACACTTTGCTCCTTCTATCCACCCCGGCCAGCGGTGGATCATGGGACTGCCACTCCCAAACAGTAACTCCCCAAATCAGGATTGACACCGGTCCTACTGCAACAAAGTGAGAAAACTAACTTACTACACAATAACCCAGGAAGATGTGAACTGGACAACAGGACAACTGTCACACATACTCACCAAACCACCCGAAACTCATCCACACCACACTCACACAGGGGCAACTACGCACAGAGAAAAAACAATCCCAATTAACCCCAAACACCAATCCCAGTTTGGCAGCCTTTCCAAACTGGGCCAACAGCAGTCAGGCCTCAACCCAACACAACAACGACGACCTCTGGAAACAAGGTGGAAAATAAAATTGAATTGGCCTAAAATCACAGGTAAGCACCAAAGGGTGTGACCCTAAACCTGTGATTTACATCAATCAAATAAAAAACAGAAACCCTATCCAAGCCATGCCACCACTCGGATACATCATACACTTGGCAACCATGGGGTCAACCACACCCCATAATACACACCCATCAGACAATGAGAAATGAGGGCGTCCCCACCACTCTTGTGCAGAGAAGAGCATGCAGGCAGCGTCCTGCCACACACCCGTTCCTAACTTCGGCTATCTCTTAAACCCATGCTACAAAAACAGACATGAACACATCAGGCCCCTTACCACTAAAATGGGTTACCACCAACCATGCTAACTCGTAGCCGTACAACATCAATGAGTTACAACCATCCATGTTGAGACACTAACTAACATGCAGCTCACTGCATACTCATCTTTATACCATCAATGGATTACCACAACCCACGCTAACTTGTACCCATACAACGCAAATTGTTTACCCCTAAACTCCTGCTCAAACACTCAGGCATGCACTCCTCAGATCTAATCGACATCAATGGGCGACACCTAGTCATATATATATTTCTGAGGCTTGTGGAATCTGCTTAGATCACATGCTGTGCATAGGCCGACATCTAGTGGAAGCTGCGGAGTATTACAGTTTGTTTTTCGAAAGTCGAAAATGGGCGTCGACACAGGCGTGCCAGTAATACTATCCCTAGTGTGACGTCCACTGTACCCAAGATCCCTCACGCGTGTAGGATCCTCAGATTGTTTTTTTCCGCCATACTGGTCGGAAGCATCTTGCGGAGTTCCCTGGCCTTAGCCATACTTTTGCTGTTATTATAATTTTAATTCTTATTCATTCCCTTCCCCACCCCAACGTCGACCCTCAACCTCGACGACGGCTGGAGAAGTCATCGACCGTCGACTGCTGCACGACGGATCTGGGCCTCGGTAGGCCGCTGGCCTCGGCCCGGGCCTAGTAGGCCGCTGGCCTCGGCCCTTACAAGTAGGGAGAGTGGGGGGTGGTACATACTCTTCACTCTTGATATAAAGTTACATTTATATATATTCCTACACTTAGCAGCCCGCTGCCTTAAGGTGCGTATGGAGGGTACCCCTTTTCAATTCTGCCCCAAGTGCAATCGCAAATACCCTTGGGTCGACAGGCACGCCACGTGCAATCTCTGCTTGCCGAGGGATCACCCCGAAGCGAACTGCAGAGCGTGTAGTAGGTTTAAACCTAAGACACTTAAGGACCGTTCGACAAAGCGTTGGGCCCACCACGCCAGGCAGGAGGCCATGGCAGCGGAGGGCGCCTTCAGCGATGGCAGCGACGCCGTACTTTCGGACGGCGAGGGCATTACGGCGTCGAAAGACAGCCGACGAGCGCAGGTCCCCGACCTCGGAAGGTCGTCCGGCAGGGCGGCTATGGGGAAGACCCCCGGCGACGCAAGCGCTACACACCTAACACACACTAAACACACTAAGACCAACCGGACCTCGACGACGTCGACTTCCCGGAAAGAGGCACAAAAAGAACGGTCCGACTCGGTGTCCTCTGGGCGCTCTCGATCGAGATCGCCTCACGACGCAAGGCAATCATCCACTCTTGCCAAGAGTGCCTCGCTACACACACTAACGGAAGTTCGATCGTCGGGAGACGAAGACGACTTCCACCCCCAGGCCGCGCTCCAAGATACCGAGACCGCGGTTAACATCAGTGAGGCCCCACGCCCGAAGCACACAGATACCTCTCCAGACCCTCGACGCCAGGCGTCGAAAGTCTCTGGGGCCCCCAAGGGACAGGGAAAACATTTTTCCACGCACGGAGAAGGGGGGAAACAGCGGAAAGCACAGCCTTCCACCCCTGTAAAGCCTAAGCAGACAAGCAAACACAAGTCTACCCTTGAAAATAAATCAGCTGCTAAAGTAATACCCTGTTCCAGGGAATGGTCCAGTGAGGACATAGACAGGGTTATGTCTAGGATGTCTTCCTTGGCTGATTTTTATGATAAGAACCCAGAACACTTTCTTTCATATAACCCTCAAGGGGCCACACCCTCAGGCTCCTCCGATCCTATCCCGCTAAGTAAAGAGCCCCGGGTCGAAAGACCTGAACCCTTCAAGGTTCAGCCTTACTCCACTCCATATTCTACTCCACTCCCCAGTTATCAGGGACAAGTTTTCCCTGAAGAGGACCAGGAGTTTGCATTTATGGAAGAACAAACCGGGACAGATTACTATGCAGAGGATGAGGACCTGGAGGAGGGAGAAGATGAGCAGGAAATTTACAGAGTAGATTCCCCAGTACAAAGCGAAGCCCCAGTTACTGACTCTCCAGTTGATAACCAGCCCCTCCTTAACGAGGTTCTCGCTCGAGCAGCGGAACACTTCCACATCGACACCCACGGTGTACAGGAGGAAAGGGACTTCGCGGAGGAGTTTGTAGGAGAGAGAAGACCGGTCGCTCAGACCATCCCTATCCTCAAATCCATCCAACGAAGAATAGATCCTTCCCTGGTGAATCCTAACCTCACCAGAGCTGTCAACCCCAGAATTGAAAAGATTTTCCGGGCAGCCCAGTCTGACCCTCTGTATATAAAGGGACATCTTAAACCAGATTCCCTAGTGGTGACCAACACTAGAAAGAGGGCTGGCACGCCCTTATCTTCATCAGAAGCTCCTCCCGACAAGGAGAGCAAAAAACTTTACGGGTTTGGCAGAAAGGTAGCCTCAACGTCCGCCTACCAAGCAAGGATTGCGAATTCCACCACCCTGTTGGCTAGTCAGGGAGATTGATAGCAGAAGGTACTGTTATCAAGAGACATGCGTGGTTACGGCAGTCGGGATTCAAGACAGAAACCCAGGCTTCTTTAATAGACAAGCCAGTGGAACCCGACCTATTGTTTGGGAAAGCGGTCGAAGACGCACTTAAAAATGCCAAAGATGAATATGAGACTCTCAAATCCCTTGGCCAGCTTACCAACAAACCCCCTAACCAGAGGGGGAACAATAATTTTCGTCGCCCACGCGGCCAAAATTCACAAAGAGGCAACTATGCCCAGGGACAAGGTACACAATGGAATAACAACCAGCAGTCTACCCAGAGTTACGGCAGGGGTAACAAGAGAGGTCGTGGAAGAGGCAGAGGCAGCCCCAACAAGGGCGGGGGCACGCCTCCACCAAAACAGTGACGCTCAGTTCAGGGTCCCTTGCCACGCAACCCCAGTAGGGGGACGCATTTCCACCTTCACCCAGGCTTGGGAAGGGATCACCTCAGACAGATGGGTGCTGTCAACAGTATCCGCAGGATATTGTATAGAACTACTGCAGCGTCCCCGGAATCATCCTCCACGACAAAGAGTGCACTCCCTAGAACATCAAAGGATCCTTCTCGAGGAGATCGCCATTCTGCTAGAAAAGGACGCTATAGAACTCGTCCCAGGACACCAGGTAAACAAGGGTATCTATTCAACTTACTTCCTTGTGCCAAAGAAAGATTTGACAATGCGCCCAGTATTGGACTTACGGCCTGCCAACAAATATGTCAAGCCCCAAAAATTCCGTATGACCACGCTACAAGAGGTAATCCCCCTCCTAAAAAAGGGGGATTACATGGCAACCTTGGATATGAAAGATGCTTATTTTCATATTTCCATGCTCCCAGCGCACAAAAAGTACTTGCGCTTCAAGGTGGACAGTCGCCACTACCAATTCAAGGTACTGCCCTTCGGGATAGCTTCAGCACCAAGGGTATTCACCAAGGTACTGGCGGTGGCGGCTGCACACCTACGCAGGGAAGCAATCCCGGTGTACCCTTATCTGGACGACTGGCTCATAACGGGGGAAACCCCAGGAATTTGCAGGTCAAACATTCAGAGGACTATCGACCTCCTCCACGAATTAGGCTTCTCCATCAACGAGAAAAAGTCAAGTCTGGTGCCAAGCACCTCAAAACAGTTTCTAGGAGCTATCCTAGATACTCAGAAAGGATTGACCTTCCCTTCGGAAGAGAGAATTCGGAATATACTTCTGCAAATTCCGCATTATCAGTCAGGTCAACAGATAACAGTACGCAAAGCTATGCGGTTACTGGGCATGATGGCGTCATGCATTTACCTGGTCCCCCACGCGCGTCTGCGCATGCGTCCCATGCAGGAATGGTTGGCGAAACAGTGGTCTCAGGCAAGTGGTCATTGGGACGATCTAGTGGTCGTTTCGCCAACACTCGTACAGAGCCTACACTGGTGGACAAGAGAGAATCTCGCAAAGGGGAAACCCTTTTACGATCCCGAAGTACAAGCCGTGGTGACTACAGATGCATGCCTGACTGGGTGGGGAGCTCACCATCTCCACCACACAGCTCAGGGTCTCTGGTCTCACTCAGTAGCCAAGAACCACATCAATCTGCTAGAGCTTCTGGCAGTATTCCGAGCGCTAAGGGCGTTCGAGCCCCATCTACTGAACTTGTCGGTGCAGATCAGGACGGACAGCACGACAGCCATGTTCTATCTGAACAAGCAAGGGGGGACTCGTTCGCCAAATCTGTCCAAGCTTGCCCAGAAAATATGGATATGGGCACTCAGACGGAACATCTTCCTGTCATCGCAACATGTTCCAGGGGAGCTCAATTCCCTAGCGGATGCTCTAAGCAGAAACTCCCTCCCGGAAGAACACGAATGGGTCCTTCACAGAGACGTAGTAGAAGATCTCTTCTCTCAGTGGGGTTTCCCCACTATAGACCTATTCGCCACAAGCGAAAACAAACAATGCCCAGGATTTGCATCCAGGTTCCCCCAGCCGGACTCCCAAGGGAATGCCCTGTGGATGAACTGGTCAGGGATGTTTGCGTACGCTTTTCCACCAACTCCTCTCATCAGGAAGGTGGTGTACAAGATGAACAAGGAATCTATGACGCTCATCCTAGTTACTCCCATGTGGGCGAGACAACCATGGTTTCCACACCTACGCAGGATGGCGGTGTGCGAACCCATCAGACTCCCAGCCTGGTACAACCTACTGTCCCAGCAACAGGGTCAAACAGTGCATCAGGAACCCAACTCTATGAACCTAGCAGCATGGCTCCTGAAGTCATAGAGTTTGGACATCTCAAATTACCACAGAGGTGTATGGACATTCTAAAGGAGTCCAGGAAACCAAATACAAGGCACTGTTACTTTGATAAGTGGAAAAGATTCGTTATCTGGTGCCAGAATAAACAAATCAACCCGGTTGATTGCACTCCTTCCAACGTTGTGACATACATGCTCCACCTGCTGGATGCAGGGTTGGTTTTTAACTCGCTGAAAGTACACCTGGCAGCCCTCTCGGCTTACACCACATCCCATAACAAGGTCTCGTGGTGGAAAGTACCAGTGGTTAAAGCCTTCATGGAAGGAGTAAAGAGACTTCACCCTCCTATTTCGAACCCACCGCCAGGATGGGACCTCAACGTGGTGCTAGCTAAGCTCATGGGACCCCCATTCGAACCCATGCATAAAAGTAGTCTCAAACACCTGACTTATAAAACGGCCTTCTTAGTAGCCATTACCTCCATAAGAAGGGTCAGTGAAATTCAGGCTCTGTCAGTGCAGGATCCTTTCTTTACTATCCACAAGGACAAACTGGTTTTACGCACACACCCTAGGTTCTCACCTAAATTCATATCCAAGTTCCATGTAAACCAGTCCATCGAGCTTCCGGCTTTCTTCCAGAACCCGCAAAGCTCGGCTGAGGTGAAACTACACACCCTAGATGTGCGTAGGGCGGTCCTATACTATGTAAATAAAACCAGACCGCTAAGGAAAACAGATCAACTGTTTGTCTCCGTAGCTACAGGCAGAGAGGGGGATCGCGTCTCTAAGGGCGCTATCTCGAAGTGGATTATCAACTGTATACAGCTGTGTTACTCTCTTTCTGACAAGACTCTGCCTTTTACGCCAAGGGCCCACTCTACTAGAGGCATTGGTGCCACTCTGGCTTTCATTGCAAATGTTCCCCTCGACACCATTTGCAAAGCGGCTACTTGGAGCTCTATTCACACTTTTACTCAGCATTACTGCATTGACACTCATTCCAAGACAGATACACAAGTGGGACAAGCGGTTCTAAGACACCTGTTTGCTCATGACCCTTCTCACATCCCACCTCCTTCTTCTGGTACTGCTCGCTAATCTATGCACAGCATGTGATCTAAGCAGATTCCACAAGCCTCAGAAGGGATACATTACTCACCGTAATCGTATTTCTGATGCTTGTATCTGCTTAGATTCACATGCGACCCACCCTTCCTCCCCTCCGAGAGAAGGCGCATGATTGCTTGTAGTCTTACCTTTTCTGTCTATCTGCTTGGATTATCTGTACTCACGCTACTCCTCATGCTTCCTCATGTCAGAAAAAATACAATCTGAGGATCCTACACGCGTGAGGGATCTTGGGTACAGTGGACGTCACACTAGGGATAGTATTACTGGCACGCCTGTGTCGACGCCCATTTTCGACTTTCGAAAAACAAACTGTAATACTCCGCAGCTTCCACTAGATGTCGGCCTATGCACAGCATGTGAATCTAAGCAGATACAAGCATCAGAAATACGATTACGGTGAGTAATGTATCCCATATATATATATATATATATATATATATATATATATATATATACATACACCACATGCCTACACCACATCAAATGAGCAACAGACACTCATGCTCATGACACACATTAAATGTACTTCACACCATACACCGCAAAATGTGAATGCATAACATAACATTTTCATAACAATGAAACCCCAAAAGTCCATGTTGCGTTCCAACTGCAACGTGACAAACCTGAAAATCCTCAAAAAATTGTTAAACTAACACAATCAACCAAACAGACCAATCAACCACCAGTCCACACATTCAAGTTTTATGTAAACCTAACCAACTCCTAAAATTCCGGAAACCACCTAGTTTTGGTTGATCAGCTTCTTCCACTTCACCCTAGGTGCCTGCCAGCCATGAGTTGTGTTTATTTAAAATGGCTGCAATAGCACAGCGAACGCTTTGACAACCATTATGCACTGTTAGCACATCAGCCGATTGCAGATGAGCTTGAGCAACACAATTTCTCCTGCTGCTGCCTCACTGAACAATACAGTTGGGAAACACAGTACCTCTGTGAAACAAAAATCACTTGGGGGATCTCTCCACATTGGAGCTCCAGCTCAGAACACCGGCTCTGCCGCCGCATCGCACATCTCAAAACGGAGCATTTGTGCTAAACAGCACACAAACGTTCCGTTTCCCAACGTTGTGCACTGCAGGTTCCTTTCGTTTTCTTTTTTTATAATGTGTGCAGGGCACGATCAGTGCACCTTTCCTCTAATCTTCATGGCCCGCCAAGGACTCCTGACAGAATGCCGGAATGTCAGCTGTTAAACATGCTGCTCCCAACATTCAAGGTCATCGCCATGCTGCACAGCACCCAGATGATGTCACCACTCTGCAACAAATATTGAGATAATGCAGAGCTCCATGACCCCAACAATCGGAGCTCTCTGTATGTACTGGCACCAATGGTCTCACCTGTGAGCCCAATTTAAAAGTCTGACAAACGCCTCCTTTTGTTTCTCATGGTGCGCCTGATCTCACTAAACCTGCAGGTTAGCTTCACCTCAAGTAGAATCCTCACAATGTAACCTTTTGGCACCCTTGACGTGTGAGGGACCCCGAGGTCCTCCCTCTCTCTGGATGATCCACCACTTCAGGCACCCATAGAGCCTCTCAGGAAACAGCGTCGTAGTCTCTGGGGCTCTGAGAAGGTGCACACAGTCTTTGGTGTCCCTGCATGCCCTGGGTGCTTGCGCTTGTAAATCAGACTCGTGGCACTCTTCATGGGTGCCTGCCAGGACTCTTACTTCCCCCTGGGTGGTCCTACAACACTGGTGTCAGCAGGACAGTCTCTCTCTGTGCTCCCCCCCCCCACCCCTGGAAGCCATACCGGGCACACCCTCGCCCCTGGGTGGTGGGACTCATCATGCAGGGCAGTGGGCTCCCTCCCTATTGCTTTAGTGCTTTAGTCTCTCTTAATACGGTGCTGCACCCCTCTCCTCCCCCCCAACCCCCCGCAGCAGTCTCCTTTCTCACTGGCCCCATTCACACAGGTAACTGCTTCTCCAGCTTCTTTACCAGGGTTCTTTAAGACCAACTCGTAGCCAATTTATGTTGTGACCCTAAGTGGGGGTCTTCAGGTATAAAGGATACTCTGGACGTCAAGAAATCTTCATGTCAAGGCCTCCCTCTGGAACAGCCTTCCTACCTCCCTGAAACTTGAGGAGAACCACCTCCGGTTCCGGAAGCACCTCAAAACCTTCCTCTTTGCCTCCGCTTTCTCTCCCCCTCTCCCCTGCTAATACTACTGAAACTGCACTGAATCTGCAACTGGGCCACTCACCGTTCTCGGGCCAGCCACTCTCCCCTGCACTGCCTCCACGGCAACCCCTGCACTACGGGACTGTGTCTGTATCCATACAGCCCCCCTTCCCAGCACTTGTCTGCACTTACCTCGCACTTGCCACCAGCTGGCCCTTGTTATTTATCCTGTATGCTGTATGCTTATAACCCTGTACTGCACTTTCCCCTCTCCCTTTACCCTCTACCCTTGCACTTGCGCGATCTGAATGACACCTGGCCTAGTAAGATCGTTGTCTGTCTCCCCTTGTTCCCCCCCCCCCTGCCTCGTCGCGCCTTGAAACACTTGTGTATAGGCGCGTTACAAATGCCATATCATATATCATATCAATCAGATGGTACATCAGGAGATTCAGTCATAGAATCAGAGCGGAGCCCACTGGCTCCCACCACCCAGGCTACATCTTGTCAGCTACCCTGGGTGGAATACTCACAACACAGTATTCCACTCGATCATACCCAAACATTCCTTTAGTGACATCATACCTCAGGCACTCAGCATACATGCAGGCAGATTACTAGCAACCCTAACAGCACCAAAACCACAGAGTGAACCAAGAAGTTGCTGGAAGTCATGCTCATGAGACTGCTGCTGGAAGACACTACATTGCCCTGCCTTTTGTCACCAGACCAAGGAATCCGGAGGTCTGGTCCAGACCTGCCACATCTTCGGGGAGCCAACATGAGCGCTTTGTTCAAACTCAAGGTACTGTGGGGAAAAGGGTATTGCCTACCTCATTCAGAGAAGTTGCTCCGAAGCGTTGGAGTGCGAATAGAGGTGCCCAAGGCAACCCCCTCTAACTTCTGACCCAAACTGTCATGTTTGTCCCCTTTTAGAGTCTGTATTTAGGTCTTCTTTGTTGGGTGCTAACCTGCTGCTTCAATAACTTCAGACACTGGAAGAAATCCGCACAAACTCTTCATTTATCGCTGTTTGCAATGACTTCATGTCCTCTCTGAACAGACTTTAGCTAGGGTTGCGTTTTAATACTTGCCATGCAAAGAAACCGTCTCTAGAACCTTGACGAAGCTCATGTAGCACTAACCACTTATTTTCCTCCCTTTAAGTGACTTTTCTATGGTTTGCCGAGTAAATGCATTACCGTATAACCTGTTGAAAACGCCATGAGTGCGCAATTACCAATGATGCGATAACCTTGCCTTATCCCTTTTCATCATTGCTACAAATGTAACCGTGAACCAACGCAAAAATGTAAGTGCCCTTTGAAGTGTATTATCTAGTATTCCTAAGTGTTCTACTGTTTGAAGTATTGAAAGTGATTCTGGTGTAAATGTAATAAAATCTTTTATATAACTATACATGCAAGTGCTTCTTTGCTGTGCCTGTTTAAGATTCAAAGTACTTACCTACAGCTCACATCTTCCTCTTAAGATCAGCCTGACTGCTCTGCGACACTACCAAGGTCCTGAGCTAGTACAGACTGATACTAAGAGTTTGGGATCTACAAAACACTGGGCTAGCCTACTAAAGTCTTACTGCCAATAGGACTTTCCGAAAACTCCCCTAGCAACTACATTAGCTGACATCCCTTTTTTTCTGCGTAATCATCTGCCAACTCACTTTTGCAGAAATGTTATGGACCTGATTTTCTCAGAGAATCTTACTAGCCACTTTCAGTCCACTTCCAGTGGTATGGTCCGATCACTTTATTTTACTGTTTGTTACTTTTTCTCCCTGCCCCTTCTGGCCCCTCCCCTAAACATTTAAGCGTTTCTGGGGTAAAGTCAATCTTCCTACAGTAGCAGATCCTTTGATGGCCAGTATTAACCATTCTGTCATAACAGGGGGTCAGTATCATTGTAGGACCTTCGGTTGGGTAGAGAAGGGGGAGAAAGTTTTGGATATCTTCAAGGAGCTGCCAAACAGAGTTGGGGTATGGCTGTGGGGGGGGGGGGGGTGTTGGTCGGTGGATGTTTCAGCTGGGGAAGGTGAAGCTTAAGATATGGTGGTTTGACCATGGATGGGGCGTTGGAAGTGATAATGATCTGGCTGTTCAAATAGGCTAGCGTCTTTATTATGTGTAGGGGCAGAGAGAGTGTTTGAAGCCAAGGTCCAAGAGCGTGTTTGCCACAGCTGAGGCCTAGGTTTACATGCCCCAGAAATAAAATGCTCAACGTTGGCTTGATGTTTTCCCCTGCCATGCGAGTGAGGTCTTCCTCAAAGGCAGAGGTTGGGCCCAAGGGTCGATGGATTATGTGAAGGCTAATGCAGTCTGAGGAGGAATGAGAGCTTGACAGAAAGGAGCTTGCAGTTCCCATTCATTGAGCTACTGATGGGTCCAATTTGTAGCGAGTTTGTAAATAAGAGTATGGGCATCCTCAAAGAGGCACGCAAACCTAATAAGACATTTCTACTACTATAAATAGAAACTGGTTATCTTGTGCAAAACACGAGACATCAGTTGTTTTTTCTCCCTCAAACATTGTTCTAATTGCTTTACCTTTTGGACACAGGATTAGTTTACAGCTATCCTGGAGTCCACTTAGCGGCACTGTCTGCATACACCACCTTTCAAACAAAGGTTTCCTGGTGGAAAGTGTCAGTTGTTAAAACTTTTATGAAAGGTTTTAAGATTATTCTCACCGATTTCAAACCCAACTCCCAGATGGGATTTAAATGTGGTACTAACAAAGCAGATGGGTCCAGCTTTTGAGCCAAAGCATAACATCGGTCTTAAACATCTCACTTACAAGACTGCTTTTCTCGTTGCCATTACATCCATCAAAGGGTCAGTGAACTACAAGTACTCTCAGTTCAAGATCACTTTCTTACTACCCATAAAGACAAAGTGGTGCTGCGAACGCACCCATGTTTTTCTCCAAAGATTCTCAAAGTTCCATGTTAACCAGTCCATAGATCTCCCAAATTTCTTCAAGAATCTAACTAATTGGGCAGGAAAATTCCTCTATAGATCGGATGTTGGGATAGCCGTTCTGTATTACCTTAACAAAGCAAAACCAATGAGAAAGACTGATCAGTTCTTTGTTTTCAATAGCTACTGGAAGAGAATGGATCCTTTCTCAGTTAGCTATCTCAAAGTGGATAGTAAAAGGCATTCAAATTTGCTACTCCCTTTCTAACAGAGCTCTGCCTTTCAGACCCAGAGAACACACTTCACGTGGCACAGGGACTACCTTAGCATTTATTGCAAATGTACCTTGAGATACAATTTGCAAGGCAGCTACTTGGAGTTCCATACTTACCTTTACACAGCATTACTCTCTAGAGGCTAGCTCAGGGGTAACGTGCTTGCCTTGGAAGCAAGACGACACGGAGCAACACAGGTTTGAACCCCGGGTCCGCGCTTTTAAACCTCTGGGTATCAAGTGCGATTGTAAATAACCGATCATATCATACTCATTCCAAACAAGATTCACAGGTGGGACAAGCAGTATTAAAACCTCAATTTGCTGCTGTACCTTCAAACATCCAACACCATCTCCAGGTACTGCTTGCTAGTCTATGCAAAGCATGTGATTCTAAGCAGATCCACAAGCCTCAGAAGACGCACATTACTCACTGTAATCATATTTCTGAAGCTTGTATCTGCTTAGATACACATGTGCCCACCCTTTCTCCCCTCTTCGCCATAGACATCAAGTATCTTACACTTACTCTTATGCACTCACACAAGCACTTCATGCTCCCTCATGTCAGAAACATAACATTCTGAGGGACTTTGTGTGAAGGAACATGGGTACTACAGAAGTCAAACTAGGGATAGTATTAGACCCGCCCAGTCATCCCTTTTCGACTTTCAAAAACAAGTCATGCAATACTCTGCACGTACCTCTATATGGCGGCCTCTGCAAAGCCTGTGACACTAAGCAGATGGGCATCAGAAATACGATTATGTTAAGTAATGTGTGTGTGTGTATATATATATATATATATATATATATATATATATATATATATAATCTGAGGCTTGTGGAATCTGCTTAGAACACATGCTGTGCATAGGCCGACATCTAGTGGAAGCTGCAGAGTATTACAGTTTGTTTTTCGAAACTCGAAAATGGGTGTCGACACAGGGTGTGCCAGTAATACTATCCCTAGTGTGACGTCCACTGTACCCATGATCCCTCACGCGTCTAGGACCCTCAGATTGTTTTTTTCCGCCATACTGGTCGCAAGCATCCCGTGGAGTTCCCTGGCCGTAGCCATAATTTTACTAATTATCTTAATATTTCCCAATTTTCTCCACCCCAATGTCGAGTCACCGAACTTCGACACTCGACGCCGGCCCGGAGAAGAAAACAACCGTCGAGAGCTGCACGACGGACTTGGGCCTCGGAAAGGCCTCTGGCCTCGGCCCTGCAAGTAGGGAGAGTGGGGGGTGGTACTTTTCTTATATATTCCTACCCACACTAGCCCGCTGCCACAGGGTACGTATGGAGGGTACCCCTTTCCAATTTTGCCCCAAGTGCAACCGCAAGTACTCTTGGGTTGACAGACATGCCACGTGTAACCTCTGCTTGCCGAGGGACCACCCCGAGGCGAACTGCAGAGCGTGTAGTCGGTTTAAACCGAAGACCCTAAAGGACCGTTCGATCAAACATTGGGCCCACCATGCCAGGCAACAAGAGGCCATGGCAGCGGAGGGCACATTTAGTGATGGCAGCGATGCTGTACTTTCTGACGGCGAGGGCAACGTGGCGTCGAGAGACAGCCAAGTGCAAGTCCCCGACCTCGGAAGGTTGTCCGGCAGGGCAGCTATGGGGAAAACCACCGGCGACACGAGCGCTACCCACAGCACTAACACTAAATACGCAAAGTCCAACCGAGACTCGACGCGCACGTCAAGTTCTCGGAAAGAGGCGCACAGAGAATGGTCCATCGAATCGGTGTCCTCTGGGCGTTCTCGTTCAAGATCGCCTTATCATACCAGGCACCCATCCACTGTTGCCAAAAGTGCCTCGCTCCCTAAGGTAACTGAGGTTCGATCGTCTGAAGACGAAGCCGACCTCTATCCCCAGGCCACACTCCAGGAGTCGGCGTCAGCAGACCGCATGACGACTGCTCCCGAGTCCCGACCTCCACACTCTAGAGATAGGGACACTACCCCCGAATCTGGACGCCAGACGTCGAAAGGCTCCGAAGGAGCAAAAACACCAGGGTAAACCCTCTTCCACCCACGGGGAGGGGGGAGAACAGCAGAAGACGCACTCTCAACCTTCTACACCACAGAAACAGACCGACAGGTCACAGTCTTCTGTTAATTTACCCAAGACGCCTGCACAAGGCCATAGGTCCACTCAGGATAGAACAGGGAAACTCTCCAGGAAAGAGTAATCCCCAGCTCTAAGGAATGGTCTAGTGAGGACATAGAAAGAGTTATGTCTAGGATGTCATCACTGGCAGACTTCTATGCCAAGAATCCTGAGCACTTCCTTTCCTATACCCCTGACAGGGCTACACCCTCAGGGTCTAGGGACCCGGTACCCCCAAGTAAGAAATCCCGGGTTTAAGCACCAACACAAAGTCGGTCTTCGGACCCCTTCTGTATACAGCCTTACTCTCAATATAATGAGGATCCACTTTTGATTGAGGATCCAGATTTGGGCACGTTGGGAGACCAAACTGGGATGGACTACTATGGGGATGACTAGTACCAAGAGGAGGAAGAGGATGACCCAGAAACCTACAGGGTAGACTCCCCAGTAGACAAAGAACCTCTGGTTACCGACTTCCCGGTTGACAACCAGCCTCTCCTGAATGAGGTGTTGTCCAGAGCAGCAGAACACTTCCGCATAGATACCCAGGGAGCACAGGAAGAGAGGGATTTTGCCGAGGAGCTAGTGGGAGAATGGAGACCTGTTGCCCAGGCCATCCCTATTCTCAAATCTATACAGGGAAGAATAGACCTTTCCCTTCTAAATCCCAATCTCACCAGGGCAGTAAACCCCAGGATCGAAAAACTATTCAGGGCAGCCCAGTCAGACCCGCTGTACATAAGGGGGCAACTGAAACAGGACTCCCTGGTAGTGACAAACACCCAAAAGAGGCCCCTATCATTGTCTGAAGCTCCCCCTGACAAGGAGAGCAAAAAGATCTATGGTTTGGGTAGAAAGGTAGCCTCCACTTCCACCTACCAGGCAAGGATTGCCAACTCTACCACCCTACTGGCAAGTTACAACTGCCACCAGTGGGAACAGGTCGCGGCACTCATCTACTCCGCCCGGAACCAAGGCCAGTTGGCACATGTTGCGTCGGAGGGAAGGGCCGTGTCCGGTTGCATCCTTAAAGAAAACTTTGATGCCGCGGATAACGCCGGCAGACTGATAGCAGAGAGCACTGTTATCAAAAGACATGCTTGGTTAAGACAATCTGGGTTCAAACCCGAGACACAAGCATCTTTAATAGACAAGCCAGTGGAGTCTGATTTACTGTTTGGCAAGGCGGTAGAGGATGCGCTAAAAAATGCCAAGGATGATTACGAGACTCTCAAAGCCCTGGGCCAGTTAACCAACAAACCCCCGAATCAAAGAAGGAATGGCAATTTTCGTCACCCACGTGGCCAAAATTCCCAAAGAGGCTCCAACTATTCCCAGGGGCAGGGTACACTATGGAACAACAACCAGCAGTCTACCCATGGTTATGGCAGGGGTAACCAGAAAGGACGTGGTAAGGGTAGAGGCAGCCCCAATAGAGGCGGCAGCATGCCTCCCCCGAAACAGTGACGTTCCGTTCACGGTCCCTTCTCGCGCATCCCCAGTAGGGAGACGCATTTCCAACTTCACCTAAGCTTGGGAAGGGATCACATCAGCCAGATGGGTGCTGTCCGCAGGATACTGCATAGAACTGTTAGAGCGTCCCCGAAACCACCCTCCACAACAAAGTACATTCATTAGACCACCAGAAGATCCTCCTCGAAGAGATCGCCAATATTCTAGCAAAGGACGCGATAGAACTCGTTCCGGGACTCCAGGTAAACAAGGGTATTTATTCAACTTACTTCCTTGTGCCAAAAAAAGATTTGACAATGCGCCCAGTATTGGACTTACGGCCTGCAAACAAGTATGTCAAGCCCCAAAAATTTCACATGACTACTCTCCAAGAGGTAATCCCCCTCCTAAAAAAGGGGGATTACATGGCAACATTGGACATGAAAGATGCCTATTTTCATATTTCCATGTTCCCAGCGCACAGAAGATACTTGTGCTTCAAGGTGCACAGTCAGCACTACCAGTTCAAGGTACTGCCCTTCGGGATAGCCTCGGCTCCAAGGGTATTCACCAAAGTACTGGCAGTTTCTCCATAAACAAGAAAAAGTCAAGTATGGTGCTAAGCACCTCCAAACAGTTCCTAGGAGCTGTCCTAAACACACAAGAGGGGTTGGCTTTTCCATCAGAGGAAATAATTCGGAATATACTGCTGCAAATTCCACAATATCAGGCCGGTCGCCAGATAACGGTACGCAAAGCAATGCGTTTGCTGGGCATGATGGTGTTATGCATTTACCTGATCCCCCACGCATTCCCATGCAAGAATGTTTGGTGAAACAGTGGTTTCAGATTCTTGGCCAGTGGTCAGTGGGACGATCTAGTGGTCGTTTCGCCAACGCTTGTACAAAGCCTTCACTGGTGGACAAGAGAAAATCTGTCCAAGGGGAAACCGTTTTAGGATCCCGAGATACAGGCGGTAGTCACAACAGACGCATGCCTGTCAGGGTGGGGAGCACACCATCTCCACCACACAGCTCAGGGTCCCTGGTCTCACTCAGTGGCCAAGAATCATATCAATCTGCTAGAGCTTCTGGCAGTATTCAGAGCGCTTCAGGCGTTCGAGCCCTACCTGTTGAACCTGTCAGTGCAGATCCTGACGGACAGCACTACAGCCATGTTTTACCTGAACAAGCAAGGAGGGACTCGTTCGCCAAATCTGTCCAAGCTTGCCCAGAGAATTTGGATATGGGCACTCAGACGGAACATCTTCATGTCATCTCAACATGTTCCAGGGGATCTCAATTCTCTGGCGGACGCTTTGAGCAGAGATAACCTCCCAGAGGAACACAACTGTTGTCTACACAGAGAAATCGTAGAAAATCTCTTCTCAGTGGGGTTTCCCCACTATAGACCTATTCGCCACAAGCGAAAACAGGCAGTGCCCAGGATTCGCATCCAGGTTCCCCCAACCAGACTCACGGGGAACGCCCTGTGGATGAACTGGTCAGGGATGTTTGCGTACGCTTTTCCACCAGCACCTCATCAGGAAGGTGGTCAACAAGATGAACAGAGAATCGATGACGCTCGTCCTAGTTGCTCCCATGTGGGCGAGACAACCGTGGTTCCCACACTTACACAGACTAGCGATGTGCAAACCCATCCAGTTCCCGGGCTGGTTCAACCTACTGTCCCAGCACCAAGGTCGGAAAGTGCATCCTCAACCAAACTCAATGAACCAGGCAGCATGGCTCCTGAGTTCATAGTTTGCAATCCTCAATTTTCGCAGAGATGTATGGACATCCTAAGAGAATCTAGGAAGCCAAACACGAGGCACTGCTACTTTGAAAAATGGAAGAGATTTTTTATCTGGTGCCAGAATAAGCAAATCAACCCAGTTGATTGCACTCCTTCCACAATTGTCACATTCCTGCTCCACCTGCGGACGCAGGGTTGGTTTTTAACTCACTGAAGGTACACCTGGCAGCGCTGTCAGCATATACCACCTCCCATAACAAGGTGTTGTGGGTGAAAGTACCAGTGATTAAAGCATTCATGGAAGGAGTAAAGAGACTTCACCTTCCAATTTCAAACCCACCACCAGGATGGGACCTTAACGTGGTGCTATCTAAACTCATGGGCCACCCATTCGAGCCCATGCATAAAAGCAGTCTCAAACACCTGACTTATAAAACGGCCGCCTTACTAGCAATTACATCTATAAGAAGGGTCAGTGAAATTCAGGCTCCGTCAGTGCAGGATCCTTTCTTTACGGTTCATAAAGATAAACTGGTTTTACGTACACACCCTAGGTTCTCACCTAAGTTTATTTCTAAATTCCACGTGAACCAGTCCATCGAGCTTCCGGCTTTCTTCCAAGACCTACAAAGCTTGGCTGAGGCGAAACTACATACCCTAGATGTGCATAGGGTGGTCCTATACTATGTAAACAAAACCAGACCGCTAAGGAAAACAGACCAACTGTTTGTCTCCGTAGGTACAGGCAAAGAAGGAGATTACGACTCTAAAGGCGCCATCTCTAAGTGGATTGTTAACTGTATCCAGCTGTGTTACTCCCTTTCTGAAAGAACTTTGCCTTTCACGCCAAGAGCCCACTCTACAAGAGGCATTGGGGCCACTCTGGCTTTCATTGCAAATGTACCCCATGACACCATTTGCAAAGCAGCTACTTGGAGCTCTATTCACAAGTTTACTCAGCACTACTGCATTGACACCCATTCCAAGACAGATACTCAAGTGGGACAAGCGGTTCTAAGACATTTATTTGCTCATGACCCTTCTCACATCCCAATTCCTTCTTCTAACACTGCTTGCTAATCTATGCACAGCATGTGATCTAAGCAGATTCCAGAAGCCTCAGAAGGGATACTTTGCTCACCTTAATGGTATTTCTGATGCTTGTATCTGCTTAGATTCACATGCACCCGCCCTTCCTCCCGTCTGAGAGAAGGCGCATGGATGCTTGTAGTCTTCTCTTATCTGCTTGGATACTCTGTACTCGCGCTACTCCGCATGCTACCTCATGTCAGAAAAAATACAATCTGAGGGTCCTACACGCTTGAGGGATCATGGGTACAGTGGACGTCGCACAAGGGATAGTATTACTCGCACGCCCCAGTTCGATGCCCCTTTTTGAGTTTCGAAAAACAAACTGTAATCTGCAGCTTCCACTAGATGTCGGCCTATGCACAGCATGTGAATCTAAGCAGATACAAGCATCAGAAATACGATTATGGTGAGTAATGTATCCCATATATATCTAAATCTTGTGGTTCTGCTTAGAAATGTATGCTCTTCATAGGCTGCTATGTAGTGGTACGTGCACAGTATTGCAGGACCGAAAAGGGACCTTGACTCTGCCCATCTGTGATGCTATTCCTAAGGTGGCATTGTAAGTACCCATGGTCCTTCACGCGTCGAAGTCCCTCAGATTGTTTTTTCCGCCATATTGGACGATAATTAGAATCAAGAGAAGGACGCTTATTCTTTTTAATTAGAATTTTTTTTAAATGTGCTTGTATCACCTGCATATTTTTCATATAGAATGTTTGTTTGACAAGATTGCATGTAAAAATTGATATATTGCAAACCAGTCTAGGCCCTGCCTAAGTGTTGGCACCAGGTGGCTCAAGAGAAAGCAGTTATTAACATTGACACTGAAAAGATACGGGCCAACCTTCCCTCACTTGTATCCAGTTGGCAGACTGCTTATGTTTCAATCACTTCCTTTAAAAGATGATATTCGACCTGACCAAAAGTAGATTGTTGGGCTATACAAGTTGCTAAAATATTGTACACTTACGCTGATCAGATGAGTACGTAGAAGAGATCCAAATCCTGTGCATCAGAGATTTGGAAGCACACTTTCAGCTAATATAACATAGATAAGAACATTCTTGAATTAATAGTCTGAGCCATTACTTTCTAATCTCTGCAGATTTGATGTCCTTTAGTTATGGAGCCAACCTGTAACAAGATGACGAAGGGATGTAATTTGACCAAGGGGAAGAGTGGGTGGGGCGGGGGGGTGAAGAGTGTAGCAAAGGGGGCAGGGTCTAGTGAATGTGCAGTTTCTTACAAATAGATTGAATAATGTTGGGTGGGGTGCATGCACTCAAATGGGCCCTGGCCAGAAGGTGGCCTAAATGCAACACTGGATGAGACATTCTTGGAACACTCCCACTTGTCAGTTGCAAGAGAAGCTAGTAAGATCAGGAAGGAGTGAATGAGAATCGTTACTTGAATGCTCATACTAGTCAGGCAACAGAGAAAACGAGAGTGAATTAGAATCATTGTTAGACTGTTAATACTCGTCTTGGGTCAGAAGGAAGTGTTGTACAGTCAGGACAAAGTACATAAAGAGAAATATTCTGGGAGTGACACTGTAATAATTAATACCAAAAAGGGTCTAAGTGAAATAAAAGAACTAGGACCCTGAGAACCAGTTGGAGTTGATAAAACCATATCAAGATGCAGATCAAACGGAAATCGAAATTATGAACTGTTCAGGAAAATGGGCAATAGCCCAGAAGGAAAATAGGATTCTGTGATGAGTTTACCACAGGATGAGAAAAGGGTCAACCCTTATAGAGGAAAACAGTAGAAGACTGAACAGTCCAGAACAATAATATATGAACTGATATAAAAGTTATTACTAGAGACTATCTGAAGTCTTTTGAGAAGTGGCTAACAGATGAGTAAACATTCCTCGGGAGATGTAGTCCGGATTTTGAGTTGTTCAAAATACTAGGGTCAGATAGGTTAGTCGGACGGTTTCATTTATAGAGCTTCACTGACTGACTAGCACTGTAACTATTTTGTTAGGTAGGGACGCCTTGTAGAATGGGGAAAGACCGGCTTTATTCCTTTTTCTTTAAATAAACCTACTAGTGAAATGTCAAGTCTGTGTCCTCTTTCTCACCTACTACAATGGTTCCTGTACCAGGTGTGAGCACCCAACGTAAAATAACAAAATAGTGGGGAGGACTAGGGAACCATAAACCTTGCAAGCAGTTGAATAACCAGTAGTCGGCACAACTAAGTCCAGTGTCCTACAGACGCATCTCAATCCTAGTATATATGGAAGACCCCACACCTGATGGTCTGTACCTAATCCATATGATGGGTTATGGGATTAAACAAAGGAAACGCAATTTGAACCAATGGAAAATTAGGTTAAAATCCATAAGGCCTAAAACTCGATACATCCTCTATTTAGACCTCCTAAGTGCTTCTAACCATATTAATGCACAGTTTCTCAGAATAATACATTAAAGCCACAGAGAGCCAAGAATCAGATAACATTTCAACAAGTAGTTACCTACATGATAAAATTTAATGGAAACATGTACACATTGTTACTAATTACTAAATGCAGTTAGTATTTGTTTTATAAATCTTTTTTATTGCAATTTTAAAGAGAATAACAGGAGCTAAACCCTGCACGTGTATTTTGTTCCATTCGCAGAATCGAAACAAAATACACATAGCTCGTTGGGGAGTCTCCCCAAGAGTCCTCTTTAACATGGGGGGAAACAAGAAAATAAACAATATATGTCTAGGCGATTGTAGCCACCACACAGCCTTCATACTGGTGAGCATTCCTGTATTTTCAATCTGTTACATTGACATATCATATCCCTTTGATATATCGTCCCTTTGTACTAGTTCTACCACCCCACTCCCAGAGTGCCTCCCAAAAGTTCAATTACGCATTGTAATACTCAAACTATCATGCATATATCTCAGTCCCATGTTTATCATGAGTCTAGCCATTCAAGAAAGGTGTATGTCGTTTTTCAGTATCCTAGGAATGCTTTCCATCAAAGCCATCCTCCAACCCCGTAGAGTCCCAACAATAGCCTCCCCTCTCGGTCCTCCCTTCTCACCACAGCCATTTACATTGTAATACCCCAGTCCCCGTTAGCTTCCACAGATTGGGTGACATTGGAGACTTAAAGACTGAGTGGTTAATACTTGTGGTGTTCAATATTGGATCCTGTCAACCTGTCTCAGCAGTCTGAGAAGCCTTTTATGGGATTGCTTTTAATAGATCTTCAGCTCTTTGTCCCTAAACAGGTATTCTTTGTCAGCTTAGCAGGTCTAAGTAGGCCTGCCTTTGCCCCACGAGCCACAAAATACTTAAGTATGTTGACCTTCCTCCTCTTCGCTCCCACCGGGAGCCAGGTCAGGGAAATGGTGAAGCATATGCTGTTGATACTGCAGCCCTTATTTCGCAGCTGCTGCCTTTAAAATGTGTTCCTTGTCCTGGATGTCTGAAAAGTTAACAATGTTGGGCTTCCAGTCGATTCTGCTGTTTTATTTAAGGGCTTCATTTTGATTCGATATAATTTGCCCACAAAAATAGTCTTCCTCCTCCTCCAGGTCCAGCAACTCCAGGAGCCAGTTGGTGACAATTTATGGGGACGTCCCCTTTTACACCTGTGAAAAGACCAATCATTCTAATTAGTTTCACTCCAACCACATATTTTCTAAATACTCCGTGTTTCTATCACTGTTACCCTTCACGATGACCTCCACTTCCTTGCACATTTGCTTGACCCTTGGGATTATTTGGCTGCACTGCTAATTTAAGTCTGTAGTGTTCTGCTCGAGCACTGAGGATCTTGTGTCAAGCTGTGCCACTTTCTTGCTTATTTTATTGAATTTGTTGTCCAAACGCGATAGAGATTTTTCAATGTGCCCCAATGCCACAGCACAATATTCTGAGATGGAGTGGGTACACGAGATTCGTCCGAACTTGGCTGTATGCTTCGAGGTGCAAAGAAGTCTGCCTCCACTTCCTTGACTTTCCTCTTACTTTTACCAGATGCCATTTTTCTTTCCCAAATCCTGGGGACGTTGAAGTATGGCTCTGATAGTATGGGAAATAGCGTTTGCTGAGTAGCAGGTGGAACACTTATTCTTAACGTGTGCATATCTTGTATTATCCCCACCTCTATGGGTACCTGCCATGTCAACAATGAGCATTTCTGACATTCCTGAAGGCGTCTTCACTGCAGACCTTTCCTGTACAGATAACTGCAGTGTGCTTCTGCCCAGTGTCTGGAACCACACTAGTCCAAGATGACCACCTCCATCTTGGCTTCATCTCCATGGCGAGTGCTTCCCACCTTCAACTTGGCCACCACTTTCTCTCCAAACCATCGACACCGTGAGGCTGTCCCATGGCTCTCCACAGCTGGGAACCGCTCCCCAACCCCCCTTAGATATTGAGCCTGTGGGAGAGGCACCAGAGCCACAGTCCCCTGTGACCCTGTCCTCTGGTTCTCACTCCAGCGCAGTGCCCAGCGACTCCTCTCACTTGCCCGACTCAGGGCTACTGTTAGGAAATGTTTTCTTAAGTCCAACTAAGGGCTTAGTAAAACCATACAACTGAGAAAATACAAAACTCCACTCTTAGTATAAGGCTGTACCACCTGAGTTTTCGGTAGCATAGACGGAGCAGCCAGGCCTGTTTTAGGTGGGTGAGAGGGCTGTAGCTTGGTACAAAGAAATTGTAGCATACATATGGTCCAAAGAAACACTATGTATTGTAAAAATAAAGGGTTTATTTAAATAAAAGTAGGCCAAGAGTAATCTTGGTAACAGAAGTACTATCACATTATATATAAACACAATTATAAAAACGCAAAACAATGCTTTAAAGTACACAGACCAAAGCATAGACCCTGTTTAGAAAACTAACAGTATTTTTGGGGAAGTCGGGCCTTTAGCTTACACAATTAGTATAGGACACACCTATTCATAGGGAGTAAAACCATCAGTTACATTTAGATTACTTTACAGTAAGTCCAGGGTAGTAGACCCTGTCAGTCATGCAGTGACACTCAGTTAAGGAACTACTTCCTCACCTCTTCCCCACCCTCTCCTCTCTCAATAACAACTGTGACCCCAACACTCTAATAGAGCCCTTTAGCAATACCATGAACCTTGACATTGCACCTCTCAAACTGCGTAAAAGCAAACGGAAAACTCGCCTTAACACCTGGTTCACCCCCCAGTTTATTGAACTCCAACTCCAGAAAAGAAAACTCCAAGCTATATGCTCGAGAACAAAGCCCTTCCAAATAATTTCGCCAATATGTACAAAAAAGAAATAATCCTCACCAAAAGGAATGTTTAATGACAGAATCTCCAAGGCCAACTCTAACTCCAAGTAGCTATTCACCTTCCTCCGTGAAATGGAAACCCCCATTCCACCCACAGACAATGTCCCTAAAGATAAGCAATGGTGCACTAGCATCCAAAATGCTCTACCCAACAAAATAGCCACCCTGCAGACCAAAATAGCCAACAAAAAAGCTTCCCTGCTCTCTACGGAAATGCAATCTACCCACCCATTGTAATACCTAGCACCGACACACTCTTAAGGTTCACGAAGATCTCTATACCACAAACTGAAAAAGTCATACTATCTCTGAAGCTCTCAAATTGTCAGGGTGACAGCTGCCCAGCACAAATTATTAAGGCCGCAGCTAGAGATTTAGCACAGTTTATCTCCCAACTAATTCATGCCTCCTTCAAGACTACCACTGTCCCAAATAACCTGAAAGAATCCTGGGTTCTACCATTACTGAAGAAACGGACATTAGACCCCTCTATCCTGACAAACTACAGACCAATTACTACAGTCCCCTTCCTCCTCAAAATAATTGACAAAGTAGCTTATTTCCAAATTCAGAACTATCTTGAAACGATCCACCTATTAGGCACCGACCAATCCGATTCAGACCACAACATGGTACTGAAACAGCATTAATTGACTTAGACTCAAATCGACGAGTTGAAGGATGAAGGTAAAACGGCTATGCCACTCCTCAACTTATCGACAGCATTTGACCTGGTGGATCATGCATGTTATGCAAACACCTAGTGCAAGCTGCCCATTTTTCGAGTGATGCCATAGCCTGGGTACAATCCTTCCTAGCCAACTGTACAATGGGAGTATTCTCCCCCTTAGCATCTGCAGACCCAATCCAAATCACCTGTGGTGTTCCACAAGGATCATGTGTCTCACCGACAATGTATAACATCTTTACCAAGCCACACTTTGACAAATTGGACAGACTGGATGTCACCTACACTAATTATGCAGACGATAGCCAGATCCTCATACTCCTTTCTGGCAATTTCGACGTAGACACGGCTTTGGTAAACAAGATTATACCTCATCATTCAGGCATGGATGGCATCACATGGCCTATGTCTGAATGACGATAAAACGGAGATCCTGATTCTGGGCTCGGACACTAACCTAAAAAAAAAACCTAGCCCCAGCTATGCTTCATTCAACATTGACGGCAATATAATTGAAGTAGTGCCTGATGTAAAAACACTAGGTTTTTAGCTTGACTCTACATTAACATTAAAAAAACAAGTTAGTGCCATGGCATCCTCTACTGCCTATACTTGCAAACTTATTAGGGCCTGTAGACCCTGCCTCTCCACAGCTAGCTGCATCACACTCGCCAATGCACAAATAATGTCCCAATTAGACTACTGCAATGCTCTATACATGGGGGCTAACAAATACATTTTAGATAAAATGCAAACACTCCAAAATAATGCCCTCAGAGCAGCTCTGAATATACCCAGCGGAGAGCACATCTCTAACATCACAAGAGACCAGCACTGGATAAAAATCAGTGATGGGATCCTTCTCAAAACTTTCCCTCACCTTTAAATGCCTGAACAACAAGGGGGCGCTGTTGCGCAGCAAGATGGCCGCATAGCCGAGGAGCTCCGCTCCGGCATGAATCCTTGTAAACACTTTCACCCGGATCCAGAGTGCGTCGAGCCCCCTAAATAACTAAGCTGCCTCCCGCCACATCCGGACTCCTGTGGGGAAAATCCCGACTGAAATCGGACATTGTGAACCCACGAACGGGTCTCGCTCGCCTGGGCCGCCATGCAGCTCCACGGATTGTTATGTGAGAGCCGCGGCTTGGGACCGCCCCTGTACTCCTGTGCTGAGGCCATTGTGGACGCGAACGGGCACCCGCTGAGCTGCGACTCGATTCCCCGGACCCAATCCTTCGGTACGAGACGAAGAGACGAACCTCTGGCGCTGCCCTGGAGCCGGAGAGGGCGAGCGGAGACTGCGCTGCTTCACGGGTACGTGGTCGGGCAGGCGCCGACGTGACGATCTGTGAGCCCTGGTGGGTTGTCGGGCCTGGCCCTGAGCCGCTGCGTGAGAGAGCAGTAAAACAACATTCTGAGGGATATCTTTGAACCGCCAACACTCCGGACGACGTCGTCGGGCCCTCCGGCTGGCACGCCCGCTACTTACGGGCGAAGCACTTGGCTAGAAGAAGGCCCATCGTGGAGCCTGCCCTCCCCCCACGTTGTGAGGGAAGTGCTGGGGAGATTTTCCTGTAACTCACGTCAGCGTTGGCTGAGAAGCAACCTGTTTACTACTAACCTGCACATGTTGTATCAATATCCTGCATTGGTACTGGGCATTGCCATCCTTCGTGTACACTTTGGGAGACGAAGTGCGCCTGATATAATACGGCGGGCCCCTGGACGACCCACGGTGGAGGTGGTCTGCGTTCTCTGATTCCCTGCGGGCCCCTTCGCGGGTCAGCTTTCAATCCTTTTGCTGCTCCACACCAGTGCCATCAGACATCCGATGTTGCGCAAACCCCTTACAGCGACACATTGAGGCACGAACTCCAGACTCCTGCATACCCCACATCATGCCTAGCAAGAACTTAAATAAGAGCAGAAAGACCGGCCCTATGGATTCATTCACCAGTTCGCAGACACCTCCTGTAAGTCCTGATACGCTACCCTCCGTCACATCCTCACTGTCGGAGGACTCCAAATTCGACCACCTACTCACCACGGTACAGAGCGGATTCCTGGCCATAAATCTCAAACTCGATGACATCGTATCCACAATTGGCTCACTGAAGACCCGAGTAGACAAGGAAAGTGCCAGGATCACCGAAGCAGAGGGTAGAATTGGTTCGAACGAGGACTCCACCCGGCAAAACGCCCAGGACATTACCCTCCTGAAAGGGGAAATGGACAAACTCCGTTGCAAATGCGACGATTTGGAGTCTCGTTCCAGGCGGAACAATATCCGCATTGTCGGCCTCTCAGAATCGTTCTGTAAGGGCCCAATGGAACTTCAGATCGAGGACTTGCTGAAATCCCTCCTTGGGAAAGAGGCCTTTTCATCTCAATTCCTGGTAGAAAGGGCCCACCGCTCTCTCGCCCCACCGCCTAGACCTGGGGCCCCACCCCGCACTGTTATAGCCAAATTGTTAAACTACAGGGACAGGGATGCTGTCCTACGACTGGCCAGGGAGAAAGGCCCCCTAAAAATCGGAAATGATCGCATTCACATCTACCCGGACTTTTCAGCCGGGGTCCAGACTCAGAGACGGTCCTACGAAATAATTAAACGTCAACTGCGATTGCGACAGGTCCCCTATGCCCTCCTGTATCCAGCTAAACTCCGAATACAACATGGCGGAAGAGCGCACTTCTTCGAATCCCCTGCAGCCGCCCTGTCCTATATGGAAGCATCGATACCCCTTCCGCCGGGGAGACAGAGTGCTGAACATGATGACCTGCAACAACCGGTGTAGCCTGAACACTCACCTCACAATGAGCGGCCAGATAATTTGGTGGACAAGTGAACCGCTGACGGCAATGGAATCGAAGGGGAGCAGAGACGCATCTCTGCTCTCGATCCTTGAATGTAGCCGGATGTGTTGCGGCGCACGACCCCTTTCTTTGGGTTCTACCACAAGTTAGTAATAAGAAAAGGGATCATCATCAAGTTGGGTTCGATGATGTGGGAGGGGGTGGGTTATGGCGATATGGGTTGCCACCTGGTTCTAGAGGCCACTGTTGAGGCCTCCAGATGCCCCTGTTGGGCACTCGACACAAAGCTTCTCTTAGTTGTTATAGGTTACGTTTGGTTAAAATTGCACTCACTGGTTCACTCGCTGTCCCTCCTTCTGGGAATATCCACATCCTTAAATGTTATCACCACAAATGCAAATGGCACAAACCACTAGAACACCCCAGGGGCTACGATTGAAACTACTCACGTGGAACATTCGAGGGTTAAATAACAGAGCAAAGGCTAGTAAGGTAGGCGCATACATTAACAGACATCATCCGCATATTGTAATGCTCCAGGAAACCCACGCACTGAAGCCCACACACGAAAAAATACTTAGGCAATGGGGTGTCAATAGACATTACACGGAATATTCCTCTCAGAGTAGAGGGGTCATCACACTGATACACCCCGCCTTGGGGTTCTCCACCGACAGATGCAGGATAGATCCACAGGGAAGATATGTAGTGGTCTGGGGTAGCTTGGCCGGGGTAAAACTCGTCTTGATAAACACATATGGCCCGAATACCGATGATCCGCAGTTTTATGTACAACTTCTTGCTACGATAGGCCTTACAACTAACGCCTGGGTCCTTTGGGGAGGAGATCTAAACACTATTCTCGACACTACATTGGATAGGTCCTCCAGTAGGCCCAGAGCTCTCACCAAAGCGGCAAATGTTATACGACACGCCCTCGAAGAGTTCACCCTTTCTGATGCCTGGAGGGGTATCCACCCCACTGAGAGGAAATACTCATTTTACTCCTCAGTACACGACACTGAATCTAGAATAGACTATTGGCTAATTTCGTCCCCTTTGGTCAACTACACGGAACAATGCGAAATCCTTCCCCGCACGCTTTCAGACCACTCCCCGATCACCTTGACCATACTATTCCCTGACATAGATCGCCCAACACGACGATGGAGGATGTCCCCCAACATTTTAAAAGACCCAAATGTCGTGGAGACTCTCCATACTGACATAGAGGAATTCTTCCAGTTAAACAATGGCTCCGTAGACAGCTGGGCGATTGTATGGGAAACGTTTAAGGTGTGGGTGAGGGGTGTTTTGATGTCCAAGACGACTGGTCTCCTTAAAGCCGTGAGAAACGAACTAGACATCACAGAATCGCACTTGCAGATACTCGAAACTGAGTATAGTATGACACACGACAGGCATACCCTGTCTGACATCAGCTCACATCTCCAAACGTTCAACGATCTGGCGACCAAGGAGCAACAATACATGGCCACTCCCATCAGAGCACGCAGATATGGGGAGGGTAACAGAGCAGGCCACCTCCTAGCCCGTATGCTCCGCAGTGAAAATGCTCCCATACCCCAATTGCAAGCATCTTGACAGAAGAAGATGCAGTCGTCAGTGGCGAGAAAGAAATAAATGACGAATTCTCACGCTACTATGCTGACTTATACTCCAATCGTGATAATAGTACACAAGAAGAAATACGTATATACTTGAGTAAGATCGACCTCCCTAAATTAAACTTGGCAGACTACCAGATCCTTGAACAGCCTATAACCTGTGACGAAATAACCGAAGCAATCAAATCACTGGCTTCAGGTAAAGCCCCGGGCCCGGATGGGTTAGGTGCTGAGCTATACAAATCCTTCTCAATGATCCTTGCTCCTGTCCTCACCCATATATGGGAAGAGGCCATTGAGGTTGGCTCGCTCCCAGAATCAATGACAGATGCTGTTATCACAGTACTCCTGAAGCCTAGACGCCCAGCCCACGATCGTTCCTCTTATCGTCCCCTGTCGTTGATAAACACGGACGCCAAAGTCTACGCAAAAGTTCTTGCCAATAGACTGCTTCCTAAGATGGCTACACTGGTACATCCCGACCAGTGTGGATTTATACCCACGAGATCCACTGCACTAAACTTGCGCAGACTGTTTTGCATCCTTGCACAGATTAAACCACAAGCGCAGGCTGTAGCGATATCCCTAGACGCAGAAAAAGCGTTCGATTCAGTTTCATGGGTGTATATGTTTGAGGTTCTTCATAAATTTGGATTCGGCCCTTATTTAATCAGTTGTATTAGGCTCCTGTACTCGTCACCCAATGCCAGGGTATTGACCAAACGAACACTGTCTAACCAAATCTTATTACACAGAGGGACAAGACAGGGATGTCCCTTTTCTCCCATACTATTCGCTCTAACAATCGAACCGGTGGCGGCTGCAGTGAGGGCAGAACAGGAATCCCGAGGCATATACATGTCAGGAGCGTACCAGGCCATCTCGTTGTATGCTGACGACGCTCTGTATATATGTTCGAGAACCTGAGAAAAACCTGCTTCCCATACTGGCCGTAATAAATGACTTCACCCTACATTCGGGTTACAAAGTCAATAAGACCAAGTCTGAAATCTTTCCTTTGACCAATGCCACCAATTGTCCCACAAACACATATGGTCTAGCATGGGCTCCTGAACACATTCGATATTTGGGAATACAGGTCTCCCGTGACAGCACTTCTCTATACATAGATAATCATGAGACCACTCTACAAACCATACATTCAAAACTCCACATCTGGGCTAAGCTCCCCATATCCCTGGCTGGCCGTATAGCGGTGCTCAAGATGACCGTGTTACCTAAGCTCCTTTACATCTTCTGCAACGTCCCCATCTGGCCGGGCAGACCATTTTTCGACAACCTTCGATCCATGCCTACAACCTTTGTTTGGAATGGGGGGGCGAATAGGATAAGCTGGGCCAAGTTGGTCCAACCTTATGAAAAGGGGGGCTTTGCGGCTCCGGACTTTGAACTATATTGGCAAGTAGCACAAGCCCACTATGTGAAATTCTGGCAAGACCCCTCAGACACGACACCACACGTATCCATAGAGCGCCGCTCAGTCCGCCCAACAGACCTGCGCTCCATCATCTACTCGAAAAGACATGGAGATGACTGCAAATTTGACCCAACCTCCTGCACGATCGTAGCATGGAGAGCTATCAGTAAACGACTTGGCATAGATGACCCATACGACTCGCAAGCCCCGCTTTGGAATTTCCCAGGCATTGCACCCACATATGATATCGGTATTCAAAAAAGTTGGCTCCCAGAATATGATTTAACAATGAAAACCATGTTCCCAAACGGTAAATTTGTGACTCCCGAAGATTTCGCAGAATCGGTCGGTGAGACTCCCCTAACAATCCTGCAGTTCCACAGAATGAAAGCAGCGTTCAAGAAGCGCTGGCCCACATTTCCAGATGAACCTCCAGAGCATGCATGTTTTCAATCTTTGCACTCCCAGACTGGCACAGGGGTGTCCAAACTGTATACCTTAGTCCAGACGCACACGGACACCTCGAATACCATTAAGTCATCTTGGGAAAAAGATATGGGCACTGTCATTGAAACAGGGAAATGGTCCAGATACTGTCTCCTGTCCAAAAAGATATCGTTAAATGCGGGCTTAAGACTAATACAGTTCAAGATTCTGAACAAACTACACTTCACCCCGGCAAAGATGGCGAGGTGCTACGCCAATGTACCTGATACCTGCCCAAAGTGCCACGCCCCTGGCGCAGACTCCTATCATATGTACTGGGATTGTCCTCTTGTAGCAAAATTCTGGAGTGAAGTGGCAAATACCCTAGAATGCATTACACAAATCCCTGCAAACCTTAACCCCCCGAAATACCTATTTGGAGACATTGGAAAGGTTTCCGAAAAAATTAGGAGATTGTTCAATGTCGCCTGTGCAGTCGCTAAGAAATGCATCCTGCAGAAATGGAAAAGTACACAGGCCCCGACATTGGAGCAATTTCTCTCTACACTGGTATACGTGAATGAATGTGAGGAAAAGTATGTGGGATTGTTGCCTACTCCATGCAAGCCGAAAGACATCTGGGCACCGCTCAGGACGTACCTAACCGAAAATTCCTCGGATACAGAAAGCTCTGATAGTAACAGTGTAAACAAACTTTAATGCTTTTGAACCCTGTATAGCACTTTATCTCCCCTCATGCACACTTCTATCTGTCTGTACCTATGACGTTGTATGCCCGAAATATGATATTAATCAGAAACAACTGATGCAAATCTGGATGTACATAACATGTTTGTAAAGAATGTATGAGATTCACAGCGAGATAGCCGTGATGTGCAACTAAAAATAAAGTTTAAAAAAAAAAAAATGCCTGAACAACGTAACACCCCCCCCTATCTCGCAGACAGAATGATCAGAAAAACCTGACCCGCCCTACGAGATCATCCAATTCCCATGTTTAGAAATCCCTACATTTAAACTCTCCAAATCTGGCGGAGCCAGCTTCCCAGTTAAAGCGGCTTTATCCTGGAATGCACTCCCTTTAGCCTTCAGAATTGAACAGCCATACCTTAGATTCAGACGCAATATGTTAAATTGGCTTTGAACTAATGTCAACTAATATTTGCCTGCTTTGCTGTACCTTTATACACGCGTGACTACCTGACTACTTTTTATCTCTTCCGTCATCTATTGTAACAATTAACTGTACCAACTATCGCACTTTCCTTGCATGTTACCTTGTCCCCCTGGCACTCCCAAACGTTATTACTGTAACTTTACCATGTTGTAACTAAGCTTCAAGTATACTTTTAACTGCTGCGCCCAGCTACCTTAAGGGTTTGGTGCGCATTACCAAATAAACAAACTTACTTGGTAAACCAACCCTGTTATCGGGATACTTTTCTGCACAAGCGAACACAAATTCAAGGAACAGTATAAACCTATAACTACATTCAGGATAACCGTTATATCAGGTGAGTAAGACCTTATGATTGATGCAATATACAATTAGTTTATTTTCAGATCAGTGGAACACAGACTAAGGTAAGCAATAACTTTTAACGCTAATGTAGGATTGCACCAGGCAGACCAAGGTCGGCTACACCTACAGGACACTTTTTAAGAATGGTACACAGCTATTCTAGGCAGGTGAAAACTAAGGGTGCAATATACAATTAGTTGCTTTTCAGATCAGTGGAACACAGACTAAGGTAAGCAATTATTTCCGGATGACCCACAGCTATTCAAGTAAAACAAAACCCAAGCAGATTTATTCTAGACAGGCTATTCAGCAGGTCAGGGGAAGCAAGATCTAGTTGGTAAGTGTTAGTGGAGTCCTAAAGTCCTACTGGCCCTAAGATTTAGTAAGCTATCCCAGTGGTTTGTAGATTCCCTCCCCCCAACTCTTAGTATCAGTCTGTACTAGCTCAGGACCTTGGTAGTGTGGCAGAGCAGTCGGGCGTATCTTAAGAGGAAAATGTGAGCTTGTAGGTAAGTACACTGAATCTTAGCTAGACGGGCACAACAAAGAAGCACTTGCACATATATATTTTTATAAAAGATTTTTCTAAGGCTTGTGGAATCTGCTTAGATCACATGCTGTGCATAGGCTGACATCTAGTGGGCGCTGTGCATTATTAGTTGTTTTCGAAATCCAAAAGGGGACGTCTCCAGGGCGTGCCAGTAACACTATCCCTAGTTTGACGTTCACTGTACCCATGATCCTTCACGCATCGGATGTCCCCCATTGTTTTTAAAGCCATTGATTTATCAAATTAGTTAATCTTCATATCCTTTATATCTTTGTTCACTGACTATCGATAACGTCTCCAACAGCGGCGAAGAAAACGACCTTCGAAGACGCCCATCAATGGATCCTTTGCTTTGGCCTTGGAGGGCCGCTTCAGGCTTCACCCCACACAGTAGGGAGCAGGGGGGGCATTGAGAATGTATTTACCCCTTTTATTTTGCTGCCTTCACCTAGCTGCCATTTCATTTAATTATGGATAGAACCCCTTTCAAGTTCTGCCCGAAGTGCAACAAAAAATTCCCCTGAGTCTACAAACACCTAGTGTGTAACCTTTGTCTCCCTCCTGTTGTCTTTAAACCTAAGACGTTAAAGGACCATTTAACGAAACGCTGGGCCCACCACGCAATGCAGGCCGAAACCACCATGGACGTGGAAGGGACATACAGCGACGGCAGCAATGCTCCGTTTTCTGATGACGAAGGTGACGAGGAAACTTCGGTTTCCCAAGTGCAAACCCCTGGCCCCAGCAGACAGGTCGATGTCCCTGTTATCGGGACGACCCCCGGCGGCACCAGCGCGCTCACAGCCCCTTCCCCTAAGCACACAGCTAAGGGCCAGGACTCGACACGTGTGTCGACCAAGGGCCCACACCCAACGTCTAGGGAGAGGTCCGTAGATTCACTGTCCTCTGGGCACTCGAGGTCACGATCGCCACATGACGGGCCCCGACTGTCGAAAGACAGAACAAACGTGCCTAAATCCGTTCCCAAACGTCGCATGTCGGCAGACGAGACGTTGGGGGTCAGCCCACAGCCGAAGTACGACATGCCTCGTCGAAAAAGGCTAAGGACTCCATACAGTTGGGATCAGCCACGTCCCTAAAGGCCTACTGAAGGGGAAGGAATTGAAATAGCACTCTTCTAAGACCCCTCATAAGGAAAGGTCCCTCTCTACACTCAGAGAGAAGGATTCACTTCGCCAATAGAAGAGTCCTTGTCATCAGCCCTAAAGAATAAGGGTCAGCCCTCACCTCTAGCACCAGTCACACTCCAGGCTTTTCCCTTAGGGCCTATGTCCATACCAAGCTCGGCTCAATGGACATGTGAGGACATTGACAGAGTCATGAGAAGGATGACTGTTAGGCAGCGTTTGTATGCAGTACCCTCTGGGAACACTACAAACAACTCTGACTGCAGGTATAGGAAGCCCACCTTTTGGTATAAGCTTGTAAAACACAGTTTTGGTAGCGTGTTGAGCAGCCAGGCTTCTCAAGAGTGGTCAATGTGAGCTGTAGGGGAGTTGCACAGAGATTCACAGTGACAAATATTCAAATAAACACTTACACTCAAGGTTTCTTGAAAAAACAATTATGAATTTGTTCATCAGTCAGTTAAAATAAGCCTTCTACAGAAGGGGGCAATATAATAACACACAAATACACTTCAATACTGTACACTTAGTTTCTAAATCAGTAGAGACCCTTTTGGGATGGCCCACAGACACAACCTACACCATGGGTGCACAACATACGGCCCGTGGGCCAGTTGCGACCCGCCATGCCATTTTGTCAGGCCCGCGAGGCACAAAGACTTTCCTAATGGAGGGCAGCCAGCAAGCAGCATCGGCCGCCCCCATTAGGAAAGTCTTTCTTGTATTCTGGGCCGGACAAAACACTGGCCCTCATTGGCTCAGCACACACGCACAACGTCGCTCCTATAAGCCACGTAGTGAGGGTGTGTTGCACCAATGAGTGCCAGCACTACGGCTGTCGTGGTCCATAAGGCTTGATGCCGGAAGGCATTTCAGCCTTGTACCACGCCAGTCGTAGTACGATTCCAGTTACCTCACCAACGTTCCAGTTTACCTGCCTTCCAGCACGCCTCTGTTAAGTGGTCTGTTTGTGTGTCGGGTCTGTTTTGCTGTATGTTTGTTTTGTGTATGTTGAGATGCGGGGGTGGGAGGGTGTTGGATGTGCATGAATGTTTGTTTTTGAATGTTTGTGTTTATGTTGAGATACAAGGGTGGGGGAGTGTCGGTGTGCATGAATGTTTGTTTTTGAATGTTTGTGTTGTGTATGTTGAGATGCAGGGGTGGGGGGTGTCGGGCATGCATGCATGAATGTTTGTTTTGGAGTGTAAGTGCGGTGTATGTTGAGATGCAGGGTCTGTATGTGTGCATGCTTGCTAGTTTGTATGCTGATTTGGGGCGTGGGGGGTTCTGGTCTGTATGGGTGCATGCTTGAGAGTTTGTGTGCTGAGGTGGGGGTTCAGGTCTGTATGGGTGCATGTTTGAGAGTGTGCTGATTTGAGGGGGTGGGGGGGGTTCGGGTCCGTGTCATAGCACTTGCACTATCTGAAATGTCGCTAGGCCGAGTACGATAGTTAATTTCGCATTCTTGTTGTTCATGGCCTGTAGGTTTTGTATTTTCCCTTGTTCCCTCCCTTGTCGAGAAGCGCTTTGAAACACATTGTGTATAGGCGCTATATAAATAAACTACCATATCATTAGAGATGTTGGGCCAGAGTGTCAAGGGTCAGCAGTGGGTGTGGTTTATTTGTACATTCCTAAAGCTTTCAAAACCGGCTGCAGCCTTTTCTAGTATGGTCCTGGATGATGTCTGCTCCTGTAATTTTGCAACTAAACCTCGATCAAGCATTTGAGACCCATTGAGTGTGGGTAATTGTTACCTTTCTACAACCCCATCAAGCATTGTTCAGGGGGATAGATGCACAATGAAATTGATTAGAGAAGGTAACTGCTCCTTGAGAGCAAGCTTAACTGCAAAAGGACACTTGGTTGGGAGTTGAGGGGGTCATGGGGCATAGTGTTTGGTTGGGGGTTGAGGGAGCCATGGGGCATAGTGTTTGGTTGGGGGTTGAGGGAGCCATGGGGCATAGTGTTTGGTTGGGGTAGGGACATGGGGCATAGTGTTTGGTTGGGGGTTGAGGGGGCCATGGGGCATAGTGTTTGGTTGGGGGAGCCATGGGGCATAGTGTTTGGTTGGCGGAGCCATGGGGCATAGTGTTTGGTTGGGGGTGAGGGGGGCATGGGGCATAGTGTTGGGTAGGGGGTGTGAGCCATGGGGCATAGTGTTTGGTTGGGGGTGATGGGGGCCATGGGGGCCATGGGGGCATAGTGTTTGGTTGGGGGTGAAGGGGCCATGGGGCATAGTGTTTGTTTGGGGGTGGGGAGGGGGCCATGGGTCATAGTGTTTGGTTGGGGGTGGGAGCCATGGGCCATAGTGTTGCACTCCAAGAGTGAACTCAATAATAAAGCTAAAACAGGCACAGTTAGGAGATGTACATCCTTTGCTTTTTGAGGAAACCTGACTCAACGAAGGCCATACTCCTCTTGGGCAACCCAAACAGCAAAGTATAGCAGTCCAAAATAACGGAATGTCCAATCAAGGGTCAATAAAATATACAAAATTTAATTAAACAGACTATATACAATAACTAAATAGAAATAAATTATAACAATGGAAAATGTGCAGTACAAAATGTAAGTTTGAAATGCAAATAAAAATCGTTACCCCTCAAAAACATTCTTTCCATGTGTTTAATACAAATTGGGGGTTGAAAAAGCCTCCTGCCACGCCCCGCCTACCGCCCTGCCCACATTTACTTTTCGGCCCACCGTAGCCCTCATGTAAGGTACTTTCGGCCCTCTGTCAAAATCAGTTGTGCACCCATGGCCTACACGCTCAGGTGACTAATAGCTAGACTGCTGGGGACATTAAAATCTTACTGTTTGCATTTAGAATACTTTTAGAAGTTGGTAAAAGGAAAAGGTTAGTAGAACAACAAGAGACCACAAATATTGTTAAGCAGGCAAATACTTTTGGATCCCTACAGCAGAGTCATTCAGTTTAACATGTTAGGCCAAAGTCAATGGGCAAAAGTGTTATATAGGATGAAGCACTTCTGGTAGGTAAGTAGAAAAGTCTTTGCACAATGTTTTAGAAGTCTTTGAAGAAAAGAATTATCAAATGTAGGGCTACAAGCCGTTAGACTTGTGTGTAGTAGAAGATGCAAGCACTCTACAGCAAGAGGTAAGTTAAGACGTTGTACAGTACCTTTGAATTGAAGAAAAAGGGCAGCAGATGGCTTCTGTTCCTGTGCAGCTCTGCAAATCTCGCTGTTCCTGGGCTTCAGTCGTGGGAATAAGAGGGGTTCAAACTACAATCTGAACCAAGGATCGTCCTGGGGTAACAATCAAGGCCAGGCCTCCCAGAGTTACCAAAGAAGACGGCGCAGGTCTTGCGGCCGGGGGAGGTTCTCCACTTCTAGAAGTTGAGCCACACCTCCAAAACAGTAACTACCTGCTTCAGGTCCCCTCCCATGCCTCTCCAGTAGGAGGGCATATTTCAAACTTCACCCAAGCATGGGAGGAAATCACCTCAGACAAATGGGTGCTATCCACCGCAGCGGGTGGTTATTGTGTGGGACTAATCCAGCGACCTCAGAACCATCCCCTGCGTCAAAAGACCCACTCGAAGGAAGAGCAGCGCGTCCTTCTCGAAGAAATCTCAACGCTGCTTCAAACCAACGCCATAGAAGTCGTCCCGGCGAACCAAGTAAACATGGGTATTGTAACGCTCACCTGATTCTCGCAGAGGCGCCGGTCTTGACTGGGCGACTACCGTATCTTCAAAGGTGATGTGTAGCACCCGGTTGGCTCTTTGGGCTGGACCTCTGTGCACTGTATGCCTGACGTGTAGAGTAAGATGTCTGCAGATAGAAAATATGGGGTTAATGAACTGGGGTTATTGGGGTGTCCCTATCTCTTTCCTCTTCTCCTCTCCTGTAGACCCCCAAAGGTTAACGCTCTCACCTTAGGTAAGTGAATGCCGAGCTCTCCATCTGCCTCAGGGCAGGGTGCTGTAACCAGTTTCTTCACTGGATAGGTAGCGCAGGCCTCTTGACTTCAGAGGACTGCTGTCCGTCGTTTACTGCACGAACGGTAAGTTTCGAGTCATTCAAATGTCTTTAAAGTCTTTAGTAATGATGTCTCTTGTTTTGCAGGGTTCCGGCGATGGCGGATGACGGGCTGAAGTGAGTTGAAGATGGAGCCCGTGTGATGAATAGAAGCGCCTGGAAGCACGTAAGTAAGCGCTTGTTGCCTGCTTCACTATGCGCTCTAACTGTCTTTTTATTTTGCAGGTACGAGTTCGGAGCGGCTGCAGGGTGCCGGAATACCCACTGGATTAGATGTGGAAAGGAGTAATGGCACGTGAGTATTAAAGTTCCCCAATGTCTTTAAACGCACCTTGTTTTGTCTTTCAGATGCGGGATGCAGCGCCGAAGGCCTCCGGAGCGTGCAAAGAGTTGGTAAGATTTTGCCTTTCAGATGCCGGAATGCTAACCTGTTCTTTCTTGTCTTTATAGGTGTTGCTGAAGACTGGATTCAGGATGGTAAGCCTTTGCCTTTCAGATGCCGGAATGCTAACCTGTTCTTTCTTGTCTTTATAGGTGTTGCTGAAGACTGGATTCAGGATGGTAAGCCTTTTTCCTTAGGCCCAGGACCGGATGCAGAAGACACGATGAGCGTTCTGCTGCAGAGGTTGCAGAATAACGCAAAGCAAGATTCATCCACCGGGTGTGGTTTAAATAGCCTCCTGTAGTGCTTAGGTGTCTCCTTCCACAGCCACGCCCAAGTAAGAAAAGAGTTCCTGGTAAGAAAAGTTCCTGCCTTCCAGAAGAGTTCCAGTGTTCTGAATCTAGGGAGTGGCTCCAGCCCCACCCAACAGGAAAAGTAGTTCCAAACAGAAGAGGATCAGAGGCTCAACTGGCAGGCAAGTAAGCAGCATGGTCTGCTGAAGGTAAGTCCACCCAAGCATTATGAGCCCGGCGCTTCCAGCGCTGGGACTGGGCATATTTATGAGCCTGGTGCCACTGGCGCCAGGACTGGGTCCAAAAGGTCCCAATTGGGACTGGTTGGCACTCGGAACCTGGGTTATGGATCTGCTTCCAAGGGAGTTGGGAAAACCCTGACCTTTTGGAAGCAGAGATCATGACAGGTATTCATTCAACCTACTTCCTTGTGCCAAAAAAAAAAAATCGAACAATACGCCCAGTATTAGACCTATGCCCGGCAAACACCTATGTCAAGCCACTGAAATTCTGTATGACTAAGCTACAAGAAGTGATCCCCCTGCTAAAGCGGGGAGACTACATGGGAACATTGGATATGAAAGATGCTTATTTTCATATTTCAATGTTCCCAGCGAACAGAAGATTCTTGCGATTCAAGATAGCGAACCAGCACTACCAATTCAAAGTGCTACCCTTCGGGATAACATCTGCTCCAAGGGTGTTCACAAAGGTACTGGCATTGGAGGTACCACACCTGCGCAGGGAAGCAATCCCAGTGTACCCTTACCTGGACGACTTGCTGATTCCAGGGTAGACCCCCCCATTTTTGCAGCCGAAACATTCAAAGAACTATCAACCTTCTCTTTCATTTGGGCTTCTCAATAAACGAGAAAAAATCAAGCCTAGTGCCAAGCATAACTAAACAGTTTGGGAGCTGTAATAGACTCAAGAGAATAGTTAGTCTTCCAATCGGAAGAAAGAGTCCAAAATATGTTACTGCAAATACCTCATTATCAGGCCGGCCTCCAGATAAGCATACGCAAAGCTATGCGTTTGCTAGGCATGATGGCATCCTGTATTTACCTGGTCTCACACGCACGCCTGCGACCCATGCAGGAGTGGTTGGCGAAACAGTGGTCTCATGAAAGTGGTCAGTGGGATATCTAGTGGTCGTTTTGCCAACACTGGTACAAAGCCTTTGCTTGTGGACAAGAGAAAATCTGTTGGAGGGGAAACCCTTCAACGATCCAGAAGTGCAGGCTATAGATACGACGGACGCGTCTCTCGCTGTGTGGGTGGCGGGGTCATCCCCTTCATCACACAGCAAAGGGTCTGTGGACTCGGGCCACAGTGCAGAACCAAATCAATCTGCTGGAACTACTAGCAGTGTTCAAGGCCCTTCAGACATTCGAGATGCACCTAGTAAACCAGTCTGTGCAAGTCCTCATCGACCGCACTACGGCGAGGTTTTACATCAACAAACAGGTGGGCACACGCTCTACAAATCTGTCCAAACTAGCTCAACAAATTTGGAAATTGGCACTCAAACAGAACTTTTTCCTATCCTCAACACATTCCAGGGGAACTTAACTCTAGCCGACTCTGAGCAGAGATCCCCTACCAGAGGAACATGAGTGGCAACTAGACACAGGCGTTGTAGACCACCTCTTCTCTCAATGGGGTTTCGCCACGCTAGACTTGTTCGCTACAAGCAAAAACAAACAATGCCCAGACTTCGCGTCCAGGTTCCCCCAACCAGGCTGTAAGGGGGAACGCACTATAGATGAACTGGTCAGGGAGATTTGCTTACGCTTTCCCACCAATCCCCCCGACTCCTCTCATGAACAAGGTGGTGAACAAGATCCACAAGGAACAAGTGATGTTATCCTAGTTGCTCCCATGTGGGAAAGACAGCCATGAGATCCACATCTGCGCTAACTGGCCATGTGTGATCCCATCAAGCTCCCGTTCCAGACCAACTTACTCGCTCAGCACGGGGATTAACAGTGCATCCCCGCAACCTCACTCGATGAACTTGGCAGCGTGGATCCTAGAGTTCGGACATCTTAACCTACCACAGAGGTGTATGGATATCCTCAAGGAGGCATGAAATCCAAACACTAGACACTGTTATTTCGACAAGTGGAGGAGATTTGTAATTTGGTGCCAGTCTAAACAAACCCCATAGAATGTACCCCATCCCACATTCTAAACTATATGCTCCACTTGCTAGACTCAGGGTTAGCATTCAACTCTATAAAGGTCCACTTGGCGGCCCTATCGGCTTCCACCACCTTCCACAATGAAGTATTGTGGTGGAAGGTACCAGCCATCAAGGCATTCATGGAGGGAGTAAAGAGACTACACACTCAAATTTCAATCCCACTGCCAGGATGGAATCTCAATGTATTTCTCGCTAAGCTCATGGGACCTCCTTTCCAGCCGATGCACAAGTCAAGTCTCAAGCACCTGACTTACAAGAGTGCCTTCTTAGTGGCTATTACTTCACTAAGAAGAGTTAGTGAATTACAAGCATTGTCAGTGCAGGATCCTTTCTTTGTCATACACAAAGACAAACAGGTTTTACAATCTCATCCTAGGTTCTCTTCTAAGTTCATCTCAAAAAGTCATGTGAACCAGTCCATTGAGCTTCCGGCTTTCTTCCAGAACCCAAAAAGCTCAGCTGAGGTTAAACTCCACACACTAGATCTAAGAAGGGATGTCCTTTACTATGTAAACAAGACCAGACCACTAACAAAAATGGACCAACTGTTTGTCTCCGTAGCCCCAGGCAGAGAAGTGGACCGCATTTCCAAGAATGCCATCTCCAGAGGGATAGTCACATGCACACAACTGTGCTATTCCCTGTCAGACAAGACACTGCCTTTCACGCCAAGAGCTCACTCCAAAAGGAGCACAGGAGCTACTCTGGCATTTATTGCAAATGTCCCCTTAGACAGCATTTGCAAAGCAGCTACATGGAGCTCAGTACATACTTTCACTCAGCACTACTGCATTGACACCCATTCCAAGACAGATACACATGTGGGACAAGCGGTTCTAAAACATCTGTTTGCCAATGAGCCTTCTCACAACCCACCACCTTCTCCTAACACTGCTTGCTAATTTATGGACAGCATGTGATCTAAGCAGATTCCACAAGCCGCAAAAAAGGGATACATTACTCACCGTAATTGTATTTCGGATGCTTGCATCTGCTTAGATTCACATGCGCACACCCTTCCTCCTCTTGGAGAGAAGGTGCATGGATGATTGAGCCTGTCTGATACATATCTGCTTGGATACACCTGTACTCGCACTACACTTCATACTACCTCATGTCAGAAACAAAACAGTCTGAGGAACCTCGACGTGTGAAGGACCATGGGTACAGTGGATGTCACACTAGGGATAGTTTTACTGGCACGTCCTGTCGACGTCCCTTTTGTAATTTTGAAAACTGTAATACTCCTCAGCTTCCACTAGATGTCAGCCTATGCACAAGCATGTGAACCTAAGCTGATACAAGCATCAGAAATACAATTACGTTGCGTAATGTATCCCATATCATATTTACACCAGAATCACTTTAAATACTTCAGACATTTACGATAGAACACTTAGGAATACTAGATAATACACTTCAAAGGGCATTTCACTTTGGTGTTTGTTCGCGGTTACATTTGTAGCAACGTTAGAAAGGAAAAAGACAGTTATCGGTTATAGCGCACTCATGTGGTTTTTAACTGGTTATATGGAAATGCATTTACTCTGCACACACACATAGAAAAGTCAGTAAAGGGAGTAAAATAATTGGTTTAGTGCAACATGAGCTTAGTTCAAGGTTATAGAGACATTTTCTTTGCCTGGCAAGTCTCAAGTACAAAAACACCACTCTAGCTAGAGGCAGTTCAGAGAGGGCTTGAAGTCTTGACAAACAGGGAATTATGCAAAGTTCCTGCAGATTTCTTCCAGTGTGTAAAGTTATTGAAGCAGCTAGTTAGCAACTAACAAAGGAGACCTAAAACACTCTAAGTGGACACAAGCAGCGCCTTGGGCTAGAGTTAAGAGGGGGTTGCCTTGGACACCAACGCTCTGGAGCGACTACTTGTAATCGGATAAGCAATACTTTTCCCCCCCCAGTACCTTTGGTTTGAAGAAAGTGTTCGCGTTGGCTTCTCCGCGATGTGGCAGCTCTGGACCCGAACTCCGGATTCTCCATCCTGGGGTCAGACATGGATTCACACGTCCGGCGAGGGCTCCCCAGCCTTCCAGGGAAGCGTCTGTGGTGACAGTTTCCTGATATATTGGGGGGGCGGGTTTGAAACCCTGTGCCCCAGGCGATGTTGGAGTGAATGCCCCACCACCTTATTGCCAGATGGAACTCCTCGTCAAGCGGAATCTTGTCCCCGATGCTTCCGGACACCTGTATCCAGCAAGTGTCCAGGAACTCCTGAAGAGTTCACATCCGTAACCTGCAGAGCTGGATAAGGTAGATGCAAGATGACATGCCAAGCAGTGACTTGATGGTCCACACCGTGGCGGTCTTCATTGACAACAGTCGTTGCACTTTCCCCTGAATGGCCACTATCCTCTCCTCCGAGGGCGATGCTAGGCAGGAGACCTTGTTGAGCCTGTGTCAAGCAGGACTTCGGAGAATCCCAGATCCGTAAGCAGCGGGACGTCTGTGTGTCCGATGGCCAAATCTCGCGAATGGGTCTGGATGAGCCAGTTGTTGAGGTACAGGTACACGTGTATCCCCCGTAGATGCCGATTGGCCACCACCGGTGCCAGGCACTTCGTGATCACCATGGGGGCTGACTTCAAGCCGAAAAGGGCCTTGAACTGGTAATGCTGTACCTGCTCTATGTAGCATATAAACAGTCACTGCTTCTTGTGAATGGGGACGTGGAAGTACGCGTCCTCTAGGTCCAGCGATGTCAAAGTTTTCCTTTTCCAGTTAGCCGAGTACGTGCTGCAACGTGACCATCCTTAACTTTTGGGACTTTAGGTACTTGTTCAGACATTGCAAGTCTAGACTGGACCTCCAGCCCATGTTCTTTTCCTTGACAGAAGTATCTGGAATAGACTCTGGAGCCCCGGAGTCGTTGAGGAAACGGCTCTATCACCCCTTTTCGCAGCATGGCCCATACCTCCTCCAAGAGCTAAGGGATGTGCAGCTCCTGCTAGGCCACTGGAGGAATCTGCCGACACCTGTGCTGAAACTCCAGGGTATGTCCTTGGGCAATGGCATCCAGCACCCTTCTATCAGTGGTAATCTTTTCCCACTCGCTCGCATATGCAGTCAGTCAGCTTCCCAGCGGGGTGCACAGGTGGGGGCCCGATGTCCTGGCCGGTTCAGGCCTGCTTTTGGTACCAGAATCCTGCCTTGCGGGCGACGGCAGCGCAGACCTCCACCATAGGCCTGGGAAGAGACTCTGTAGACTCGTGGACCTGTAAGGCTGACGGTACGATGAGGAAAAAGCTTTTGACAACCTGCTCAGCTTCCCTCCGGAGGAGCGAAAAGCTGCTGGCGTGTGCCCAGGGAACGGGCCGACTCTGTATCCACCTTGATGGCCTGTATAGACTCGTCAACGACCTTCCCAGAAAGGTGATCTGTCGAAAGGCATGTCCAGTACTCTCGCCTGGACCTCCTGGCGTAAATTTGTGGCCTTCAACCAGCCCATACTTTGCAAAGCCCAGGCCTAGTCACCAGGAAAAGAGCCACGCCCAGCTATAGTGATGATCAAAAACCCCATGTATATTGAGCGACTTTAGTAGGAGCCATTTTCAAAGAAATCCTCTCTGCTCACTGAAGCATGGCGTGGCTCCAGAACGACGGGCCAGCTTCGGAACGGAGGAAACTAGAGTGCACAACGGCCACGTGAGTATACTCTTGCAAGTGATAACAAAATGTGAACATTTTTGTATGGTATTATGGTGATGTGAATGGTATTATGATGATGTGAATGATACTATGGTGATGTGGAGGATGTACAAGGTCAATGGAAAGGAATATGATTGGGTAGGGTTTCACGTGATGTGTGTAAGGAGTAGATTGCATAAGAGGTGGGTTATGTCTTGAAATTGTCACGTATTTCCGTTTTTCTACTTTTTATAATGGAAAAAGAAGATATCCTCAGCCATAACAGGTTGAACCAAACATTATTATTTTAGGACGATAAAAAGCAATAGGTGGTATTTCAAAGGATATAAGGAAAAACAGTGGCTTCGTATAAGAAATGTTCCTGGATGGTAGTCAACTATTTTTTGTATATTTTCTCTTGCTGTCGTTTGTGATTAAAAAAAAAAGGAAGGAAGGGGATGATTCTCGGGGGGTGTGTGGGTGAAATCAAAGTGAGAAAGTAAGGGGGGTGGGGGAAAATGTGGGTTGATCTGTATTTCTGAAGCATGTGCAGCATAGCACTAGGCTTTAAGTGACCCATTAGGGACGCACAAAACATTATGGAGGAAGAAACTCCAATAAAACACATGCATAGGGTTCTGCCGCTGTATTGTGACAGAATAAATAAATAAACAATTGATAGTAGAAACAAAGTAAGCGGGGACGTCCTGTTCCTGGCCAAAGCAGGGCTCCCATAACAGACCTCCCATAACAGAAACATGCTAGAAAAAATGTCCATCTTTGTAGCAGCAAAATATGAAGAGAACAAGTCCCAAAAAAAGAGAAGATGTTCTAGATCTCTGGCAATTGAGGATATGGAAGATGAGGAAGGTGAAAGAGATCCAATGCAAGGGGATATACCCCGTAACAAAATCACTGTATGGTTGGTGTAAGTTTTGTGACTGGTGCAGAGGACAAAATGTTGATCCTTTTCAGTGTTCCATTCCCATGGTTCTTTCTTTCTTGCTTTCTTTGACCCACAGGGGCCTTCAAGTAGGTACCATTAAGGGTTACCTGGCTGCGCTGTCTATCTTCAAGCGCTCGTCTGAAGAATGTTCTTATTTTAAGATTCCTTTGATTTCCCAATTTCTTAAAGGACTCACTAATGTGTTCCCGCCATCCCCATTCCAGGTGCCGGTTTACGATTTGAATTTGGTCTTGAAATTCCTGATGGGTGCTTCATTTGAACCTTTGCACTCTTGTCCTTTGAGACTGTCTTTCAAAACGGTGTTCTTGGTTGCGGTTACTTACGCTTGCAGAGTGAGTGAATTGCAGGCACTTTCATCTAAGCCGCCCTTTACTGTGTTCCACAAGGATAGGGTTGTACTGAGGGTACGTTCTTTCTACCTAAGGTGGTATCTGAATTTCATTTAAGCCAGAAAGTGGTTCTTCCAGCTTTCTATCCTCCTCATCCTGGTAAGGAAGAGGAGCGACTCCATAGCTTGGACCCTAGGAGAGCTCCGAGCTTCTGTATTTGTAGGATGTCCAGGATCAGAGTGGACGATCAACTCTTTCTGGGGTATGCTGGACACCGATTGGGCCAGGCTGTTACCAAACAAACCTTGTCCAGGTGGATTATCCTCACCATTACAGAATGTTAGATTGGCAGGCAAGGACCCTCCTGAAGGGTTGCATGCTCATTCCACTAGGGGCGTGGCTACTTCCACAGCCCTGCAGCAGGGAGTATTTATTAAATATTATATTATAATTATAATAAGGGAGTATAAATTAAATATTAGGAATATTTGTGACGCAGCCACATGGACTTCTACCACACATTTGTCAAACATTACTCCCTGGATACGCTCCATAGTCCTGATATGGCCTTTGGTAAAACGGTTCTTTATTCTGCCATGAAATATGTTGCAGGACACAATCAATTCGAAGAACAACTTACTTACCAACTGGTAACGTTTTTTCACCTGGATGATCCTCCAACGTATTCCACATTGCCCTCCCAGCCTGCCCCTCTGGAGAATTTCCTATGCTATTGCAGCTTACGTTCCCTCAAGGCTAGGTGCAGTCAAGCAGGCATTGGATATGTGCATGTCACACGTTATGGAGGAAGAAACATAAACTGAGGCTACGGGCGCCTTGCGTCCTATCTATAACATCCGGTGACGTCGCCCTCGACGGAGGCCTTCAAAGGACATTGACCCAAAGCCATCGATGCAGGACGCCCTCTGCCGAAAAAGTTTCCGAAGTACACATTTGTGGGCATTACATGTCAAAGATGTGGTATATGTTTGAGGAACATCCAGTAGAAAGAACGTTACCAGTTGGTATGTAACTTGTTCTTCTCCTTGGGAGGTTACTGAAATGACTGACAAATGGCAGGCCACCACAGTGATGTGCCTGGCAGATGGACTGATCGAGTACAGTGGAGAAGCAATATCCCAAATAGAGACTATGTGTGCGCAAATATGATCGCAACACATCACAAGGCTGACACGGATTGAAAAATGAAGAAGCCAGTGCAAGTACATAGAGCCATAGACTCAATGAAGGAACAGTTCCTGGTGGCACAAACGCACAGTGCAACCACACTCTTGTGATCCCTGGTATGCCGAAAGGTACGGCAGCAGTGATGGATTACTACTGGGTGTGTGGCCAACGAGCCTACCTGCACCTCTTGCCATCTTGGAGGGTCAAGTGTTCACTGGCCACCCAGTGCTACTAGTAATCGTGGAAGAACACCTGAAGGAAGAAGAAATTGCTGTCAAGGTGCCAACAGCCACTCTAGCACCTAAAGAAGCAGAAACAAGCTTGCAAATCACACAAGAATTTGGTATGCTGCCAGAAAAAGGACAATTTCAACAGCGGGGGAAGAAAGAACAGATCAAACTGTCTCAAGACTGTTCCGCACTGCTCAGAGGAAAACCTGACGAGTATCGGCTTTTTAGCCCAGCAGAGACTTTTTCATCTTTTTTTGCTCCTGGGGTACAAGCAGCTGCTGCACTTTTCCACCCCCGGAAGATGCTGAGAATGGGTCACTATCCTACGTCATCAAGGCGGTGCACAATCTAGGTGTTCAAATGAAGTAGGAAGGTGGAGTTCAGAACACAGATTGGCTGTCGCTTGCCTTTGATGGGGTCTCGTCTTGGCCGGAGGCAGCAGTAAGAATACTGGTTCCTGTGATTGTGTTCTTGTTGGTTCTCTTCTGCACGTGCCAATGGGGTCTCCGATGTGTTCCTATAGTCCCTAATGTGCAAAGATGATGGTATCACTTGGGGGACATAAACCGCCTTGCCATACAATAAACAGCAAAACTAATCGAATATTTCTGGGGTTGTAGATATGTCGGTGGGGTTGAGTTTGTTAACGAAAGGGGGTGGGGGGGATGTTGGGAAGGAGCCTAGTGCTTTTCTTCATTCCCAGGTTTCCCAAGCACTTCAGAATTAGGCAAGACTTCAGTTGACTGTTTTCTGAGCACTACAAGAGTCCAGGCGAGGAGGGTCACTAAATAAAGATAGGTAGGATTTAGATATAAGGCACAAATAATGATTTAGCTGAACATATTTGTAAAACTGTTAAAGGGTAGTAAGCTTTTCTCAAAGCACGGTAAACGGCAGAATCCGCTGTGCCAAAAAGAATGCAGCCTGTGCTAAAAATAGACTGCAGGCTGGCAGAGTACATGAGGTAACTCAGCAGCTGTTCCTTGTGCATCAAAAGCCAATGGATACTCAAAAAATAATTCAATGCACGACAGAGTACTATTGGGCTTTTTGTAGAAATTACTAGACCAGATAAAATATAATTTTATTGAGTGAAGTGTTGAAAGTATGGCGGGAGCATGTGTTTATGTATGAATGTTTCTAACATAGCAAATGATGCTAAGCAAGAGCTACAATGTATTCCTGCAGAGGCAGCAGTATGTTCAGCAGGATTGGTCTAAATGTAAACCTGGCCATGCAACACTGGAGACTACAGCATCCCTTGTATGGCAAGAAGAACAGTTTTGGATGAGCTTTGCCGGTATCCAGTGACCAAGTTGAAGAGTATGTAAAGGCAACGGCTGGCGCCTAGTCTGCAGGAGCCAGCAGAGGAAGACTGAATGCTGGTCGGAATGGCAGAGTCCTCTGCCATTCCCCCAATCCTCATCTTTGTAAAGATTATAAAGTTTATCTCTTGCAAGATAGACTCATGGCCTTAATTCCCTATAGGGGTGCATTTACTCTGGTGTGAGCGTGATCAGGGGGTACTTCAGTATATTTAAAGGGTACAAGTATGGCCTACCTTCCACACCATTCCACATCTGCTGGAACCCTGTGTTTGCAATATCAAATGCCACTGTGATGGCGTGATCTGACGCTACCTCTCCCTCCTGGAAGAGGGCTATCGCCTCCATCCTCTTGTCATTGGGGACGAACTCCAAAATCGGGCTTGTACTACAGCTCCCCGTCGTACCTGTCTAGGATCGCCAGTGCGTTGGCTGCCTTGATGGTGGACGCTGCAGTTTAAATGACCTTCCTTCCCATGGCGTCCTTCCCCTCGCTGTCTAGAGCGACTGAAGACGAGGATGGGTTAGCCGACCGTTTCCTCGTGGCTGCTGAAGCCACAGAATCTGGCAATGGTTGCGATCTCAGGCACTTGGATGTGGATTCCGGCACCCGGTACTTCTTCTCCAGCCTATCCAGTTTGGCCGGAGCCGTGCAAGGGTTCTTCAAGAAGGCCACGTCGTCCAGAAGGGGCACCTCCATGAGGGTCTTCCTCTTGGCCTAGCCCCTCTGGTACAGGAAACCCTCCTTCTTGGTTTCCTCAGGCGGAAGCTGGAAAAGCTCAGAGGCTCTGGTGACCATGGAATGGAACAACCCCACCTCATCCCGTGGGGACGCCCTCGGCTGCGGAGACCTGCCAACTGTTGCAACGCTATAATAGTCAGTCGAGGCCGTATCGGTCCCCTTGTCGACCGGGGTGGCAGGGGGGGTGGGGTATGGGTGACAGCCTGACACAGATGTGTGGAGGCTGAAACTGGTGCGTCGGATGACTCTTCCTCTTCTTTGCCTGAGGCTGATTGGCGGCCTGGTGGGCCATAGGAACCGGGCCCTACATCATCCTCTTCTGGATCTCCGACACCCAAGTGTGGAGGGTCAACAGAATGTCCAGAGATACATCCCTTGACTGAGCTGGTGAGATCAGAACACTAGGCTCCGTGCTGTGGTCCTCCTCCACGTGTGTAAGGACTCTGGTCCTTGTCATCCGTGGTCGAAACTTCAATGGCCTGGGACACGGCCTGGAGCTGGTCCGTGGCCTCCTTTGCCGCCCCTCTGCCCCCCAATCCCACCCAGATCCCCTTTTTCCAGCCTGAGGGGTCAGAGCCAGGCTCAGAGATGGCATCCTCTATCCGGCGTGCCAGCAGAATTTGCCAAATAACTGCAGGGGTTTCTCGCCTTGGAGGCAGGGACACCTGCACTGTGGCGGGGTTACCTTCATGGGGTCAGCCCCCTTTGCCTGTGTGGGAGCTGCCACCAGCTCTATCGTCGGCAAAGACTTCTCCTGAGCTGATTGGGCCTTCTTGGGCAGTTCAGCCGTCTTCTCCTCCATCTCGGACTTCTCCCGCAGCTTAGCTGAGTTGGACAATGTCCTTTTTGAGGAGGAGGCTCGATCGCTGGCTGGCAATTGAGGCAGACGGTGATGTCGACCGTGCCCTGTCCATCATGGGGTCCGCTTTCGCTGCGACCCTGATGGAACCAGACTTTCAGTGCTTGGCCTTGTCTTGGGCCCCCATGGATGAGTTGCCATCGAAGGACTTGGAAGCCCGCTCCTCGGACTGGCCGGCGCTGGGTGAGGCATGACCTTGCTCGGAGCACCGGGCAGAGCCCTTGCGTTCAGCCACGCCGCCAGTTTACTGTGCCTATCCTTTGTCATCTTGTAGAAGCTGAGGCAGATCTTGCACTCACCTTTCTTGTGTTCTGGATGGAGACAGTAGATATTGCAGGTGTTTTTTTTTCCACAAACACGTTCTGTAGCCCGCTCTTGGTGCAGGGCTTGAAGAGGGGATCTTTCTTCTTTCTCCTCTGTAATGGTCTCAGGGTGCGAAGTAATCCTGATGGCCTTCTGGAAACTTCGATGAAACTTCAACGATCTTCGCCCTTGTGGGATGCTGAAATTCACCGCCAGCAGATCTCTGCTGTCGGCAGATGGAGAGAAGAGCGTACAGGCTCTTTTGGAACAAAAATAGAATCCTTTTCTGTTGAAAATAACAAAGTAGCTCACAGAGCAACCTCGAGGACTCCCAACACTGAAGTGAGCAGTAAAAATCTGAAGATGGCTGACAGAGGAGGGGCTCAGGGAGAGAACTGTCATTGGATGGGGGCAGTATGACCAAGAGGACAGTGATTGGTTTAAAGGAGAAATACAGTTTGAAAGTGAAACTGTTTTTTCGTTTAACGAGCATTCCCAGCCTGGCGGGAAATATTCATGAGCATGTGAATCCATACTGGAGAACAATAGCTACAGGTAATTAACTTGTTCGTTCCTTGGTCTGATGACGAAAGGCAGGACAATGGACGGTGACTCTCAGCAGCTGTCTCGCGGGAGGACCTGTAGCATGACTTTCGGCAACTTCTTGGTTCACTTTACGGTTTTGGCACCTTTTCAGCAGCACCAACAAAGGAAATGGATTTCCCAGTCAATCTTCTTAGATTCCTGGAGTCCCATACTCCAGTGAAGGGGTCTGGGCGAGTAGGATTGGTCCTCGGGAGTGTCCTTACAGGTTCAGCAAAGATTGGGATGGATTTGGCTTTTCCATGACAATGCACTTTAAATGGTCAGCAGGTCTCCTGGTATTGGGGTTCCACAGCTCTGGACTCTGGGGACCTCGGGAGAAGGCTTGTTTCAGATTTCATCTTGGGATCGGTTGTTCCCACCAGCCAAAGGGAATAAGTTGTCCTTGTCGAAGCACCTCAGTCGCATAGAAAACGGGGTCAGGACAGCAGTGGTTGCTTCATGATCTTGCAAAGGGTCTGCAGGCGTCTCTGGCTGTCTTCTTAGATTACTTCGGTTTCCTGTGGTTGACTTGCCTTTACACTCCAGAATCCTCACCTTTTTAATACAGTTCCAGCACACACACTGCAATCTCTCTCAGCATTTTACAGAAAGGGGCGCTTGGCTGTCCAATCAGGACAGCCCAGACCCCTGTGGGAGCTGGACCTATTCAGGCACAGTGGCCACAGTGACAAAGGAGAGAGTGGGTGGAAGACTCCTCCATCACTTCCTGACCAGACACTCTGGAGCCTAACAAAACATCCACACTAGTAATGGCGATAAAAGAAGGAAGGCTCCAGGTTGGTACTTGGGTGCCCATATTGTGCACTACCAAGGCTGTGGACACAATAGTTGGTAGAACACATCTACTGCCACCAGTCATAACTAGGTGATTATTTGTGACTAAAAAGTCACAGGAGCAGAGAAAAGGGGGATACTAGGTATCCCTTTTGCACTTCACTGAAGGTGGTGTGTTCCATTCTCTCAGACTATAGAGTTTTGGGAGAGAAACTAAGTATCTCTCTATCCTGAAGAACTGTAGTTACTTGAGGATATAGAAAAGGAATCTTAAAGGTGGACCCTATAGGTACCCACCAACACTGCCCATAAGGAGCTGTGTGCTGCACTAGTAAAACACAGATGCCTTTTAAGAGTTATGGAGCATATAGACACTGTAGTACAGTGGAATACAAAGAATCAAGTTCCAAAATACAGAGCCCACAAGAATGAATGAGTGAAAAAAGCCCCAGTCATTCAGGATTGAAAGAAAAGGGTCCAGAAGTCCAGCGAAAAGTGCTGGGGGGTTAGGGGGGGTCTCACTAGGAGAGGGATGAAGCATTTAAGTGAAAGATCTCTCTAACAGTAAACATATGCACTAATATTGTCTAAGAAATAGTTAAGTGAAGCCAACAGCATTACTTTTGGGAAAAAGACATAACCAATTCACAAGTGAGTAAAATAACCTTGCATATACTTTTCAGAATGTCGGAAACCCATTAAAGGTTAAGAACTTTTGGTACTGCTCAGAGGGGCAGTTACCAACCAACTCTTTCACAAGTAAGTAACTTTTAAACACTTGTTATACTTTTCAAGGCAGAGTCATTTTCTTATCCAGTCCTTGCCTAGTCAATGGTATGTGTTCTCTGACAGAAGAGGGGGACACTAGTGGTCTAGGGGGCAGCTGGAGGCAGGTTGATTTGGGGTTCAGTTGCATGAAAAGACAGTTCCTGTGGAAGACTGTTCAAACAAGTAGTTCACTTTAGAGTTAGTTAAGTGTTAGAGCAGATTCTAATTTCGAAGGGAGTGTGTCCTCCGACGTATTCCTCATCTTAGATATCTCCTTCCAGCTCTGCTGGCCTTGGAAAATTTTTTCTCTCTAGAGGGCGCTGCGCGTCGACGTCCTCCGAGTCGGTGTCCCTCTACAGCCGCGGTATCGATGTCGACGTCATCCTGCCTATAAAGGCCGCGCGCAGCGTCCGTTGCTCAGTTCTGTTTTTCCGCGCTTACTCAGTGCCTCGGAATACCGTTGCTCAGTTCTGGTCAGATTAATTCATATTTACCTCGAGTTATTCGATCCGTACTCGATGGCTTCCTCGTCGGAACCGACAACTCCTCGATCCGGCTTCAAAAAATGCTGAGATTGTGGGAAAATGATGTCGCTGACTGACCCTCACAGAGTTTGTCTGTGGTGTTTGGGAGCTGAACACCATTGTTCGGAATGCGAGGACTGTATGTCCATGACAGCTAAGGCCCTGAAGGAGCGTAGGGGGAAGCTGGAGAAAGGTAAGACTTTTAAAGCTGCTTCTTCGTCGACGAAGTCGAGACACTCGTCTCATAGTCACCATTCGCGCTCCAGGTCTCGGAGTGGGTCCCATCACTCCTCGAGGTCGAAGATCCCCTTCTCCGTCTTCCTCTTCCTCTGTTTCGCCAAAAAGAATCCCTTGCCCCACGAAACATAGTTCCCGGGCCGAATGGGAGGAATTCCGCAAAAATATGATGAGCGTCTTCGAGAAAGCAGCCTTGACCCCCTCGAAGACAGCCGAGAGCGATGCTCTGGTCGAAAGACCCAAAGGTCAAAAACGCTGCGAGTCGCAGTATCCGGCAAAGGAAACCTCTCGAGCGTGTCTCGAACCCTCGAGTAGGACTATGACCTCCAAACCTTCCTCGAAGGTTCCGTCGATGCCGTCGACGAGGGTTCCGTCGACGCCGAGGTCGGTGTCGTCAACGCCGTTGTCGAAGGGACCTTCGACACACGGGTCTGTCGACTCGACGCCAGCTTCGACACCGGCGTCGACGCCAAGAAACGTCACGGTTACGACACACCCAGTGACTATCCCCAGGTCCTCGACGTCGATGGCTTCGAGATTGTCGAGTAGAATTCCAATTCTGTTGAGGTCTTCGAGGCCTCCGCCTTTGTTTTCGACGCCACGCTCGAAGCCTTCGACGTCGACGACATCGACGTTTTCGAGGCCGATAATGACAAGTTCGGCACCCTCTGCCTTGGAAATGGGATTTACTCCCTTTGAGTTCAGAACAATTGAGAACTATGTCCTCAATTTTGGAAGAGGGTGAATTGTCTGAACAGGAAGCACATTTGAGTTGCAGGGACCTGTAACCCCAATTAGAGAGGAATTTTCCTCTGAAGAACGCAGGTTAAAGGATCTTCATGATTCCTTACATGAGGCAAGTGGGTTAGACACTTCCCCTGAGGTGGAGTTTGCTAGGCCAGACCCGGGGGAGCATGCTGAAACCCCCTATAGAGCCTTAATGGCCAGGATCACAGAGTTCATGGGTGGTCTGCACCTTCACAATCTTTCCAACAAGATGACCTCACGGATATTCTTGACAAAGGCCCACAGGAGGATCCTGTGGTGCCTTTTCATAAAGCTCTTCAGAGGAAGATCATGACAAACTGGGAAACCCCAGATGTCGTACCAGCAGTAAATAAAAAACTGTCTACAAAGTATCTTCTACAGACCCAGAGTTTTTGTCTAAACACCCATCCCCAGAAAGTCTGGTGGTACAGGCAGCATCCTCTACCGATGCCAAGACTGCTTATCCTACCGTCCCACAGGACAGGGACGATAAAAAATATGATGCTATGGCAAAGAAAGTTTTTTCAGCATGTAGCATGGCGTTAAAATCTGTTAATGCTACCTGCACCCTTGCTAGGTTCAGCCATACACTTTGGGAGTGTGCTTCTACAGCGGCTGACTGCATCCCGGAGGGAGAAGAAAGGGATGCGTTCCTGAATATTATACAGGACGGTAAAGACGCTATGTGCGAATCCCTCCAGACGGGCATTGATTCGGCTGACAGTATCAGCAGAGCAATGGCGGCAAGTACATCAACCAGGAGATTCGCTTGGTTGAGAAAGTCTGGTTTTGACCCAGATGTGCAAGCCAGGCTCTTGAACATGCCATTCGATGGCTCTTCTTTGTTCGGGAAAAAGGCGGATGACAGTTTAGAGAAACTGCAAACTTCAAAAGCAGCAGCTAAATCCCTAGGAGCTGCAATCCGTCAGACTCCTTTTCGTCCCACAGGAACCTCTGCGAGGGGCAAGTCCTTTCGCTTCTACTCCGCATTCGGAAGAGGTAGAGGGCGACCGGTTCAAAGGGGACAAAGAAAAACTACCCGAGGTGGACGGGGTAGATATTCAAAAGCCGCAGCAACAGCAGGTGCCTCTTTACCATCGGCATCTGCATCAGCCGCCCCAAAACCACTCTGAGGACTTCCCTCACAGGACACCTGTAGAAGGCAGGTTGACTCAACATCTGGCGGTATGGCAGGCTATCACGTCAGATGCTTGGGCATTGGAAACAGTTGCCCAAGGTTACTGCCTGCCTTTCCTACGTATACCTCAGAGTCATCCACCGGGGATCGGCTCTCAGAAAGCTCCAGATCCGCTCCTCTTGCAGGAAATTTTGGACCTGCTAGAGAAAGGTGCCATAGAACCGGTACCTGTAGCGGAGAGGAACAAGGGCTGGTACTCCCCTTACTTTCTCATTCCAAAGAAAGACGGAGGACTGAGACCCATCTTGGACTTGCGAGAATTGAACAAATTCCTCAGAAAAGACCAATTCAAGATGGTCACTCTTTCTCAGATCCTCCAGGCCCTTCAGTTCCAGGACTGGTTGGTATCTCTGGACCTTCAGGACGATTATTTCCATGTGCCTATCCATCTCAAACACAGGAAATACCTGAGGTTCGCAACTGGCAACTCTCCCTATCAATTTCGAGTGCTGCCATTTGGGCTGACCTCCGCCCGAGGGTCTTCACCAAGTTAATGTCGGTAGTGGCTGAAAGTCTAAGGAGGGAAGGGATTCACGTCTACCCCTACCTGGACGATTGGTTCATCAGGGCTGTTTCTCCGGAACAAGCTCAGATCCAGCTAAATCACGTGTGCCACTTCCTTCACAGACTGGGCTTCTCCCTCAATTTAAAGAAGTCACAAATGATACCATCGCAGAGACTCCAGTTCATAGGAGCGATCCTGGACACTTCCCTGGGAAAAGCCTCGCCACCAGAGGTGAGGGCTCAAGATATTCTACAGATGGTTACCAAGTTCCAATATGCCCAACATCTCCCAGCCTTCGACTTTTTGAGGTTGCTAGGCCTCATGGCATCCTGCATTTTCCTAGTGCCAGAGGCTCGCTTGAGAATGAGATCCCTCCAGTGGGCACTGAGGACTCAGTGGTCACAATTCTCAGGGAGAATGACAGATCTTCTTCAGGTTCCTGACAGAGTAGCTCGAGACCTTCAGTGGTGGGCCTGTCAGGAGAACATTCTGAAAGGAGAACAGTTTTGGCAACCCTGGCCGGAGATAACAGTAGTCACGGATGCCTCACTCACGGGGTGGGGAGCCCACGCCAACAACTTGACCATCAGCGGTCGTTGGTCTCCATCGGAGTCCAGACTACATATCAACCTGTTAGAGCTGAGAGCCATCAGACTTGCGCTGAAGGCGTTCCTGCCAGCTCTACAAGGGAAGAACGTCCTGATAATGACGGACAACACGGTGGCCATGCATTACCTCAACAAAAGAGGAGGCGTAGGATCACTACCCCTGTGCAGAGAGGCGATGCAGCTCTGGTCTTGGGCAATCCAAGAAGGAATCTCTCTATCGGCAGTTCACCTAGGCATAGAGAAGAACTTGACAGCGGACGCTCTGAGCAGGCAGAGCACAGTCTCCCACGAGTGGGAACTAGCTCAGGAAGTCCTTCAAGAGATCTTCGCCCTTTGGGGAACCCCTCAGGTAGATCTGTTCGCCACCAGCCTAAACAGGAAATGCGACCTGTTCTGCTCGAGGGAATTTCCCCCGAGAGGAGCTCTGGGAGACGCGTTCATAGTGGACTGGGAGTTTCCGCTTCTGTACGCGTTCCCACCGGTCCCTGTCATTCCTCAAATGATCAGGAGGTTGAGAAGATTCCAGAGAACCATGATCCTAATTGCCCCGGATTGGGCCAGGAGAACGTGGTACCCGGACCTTTGAGACTTGTCCATCTGCCCTCCAATTCGACTTCCACTCAGAGAGAACCTACTCTCACAGAAGGGAGGTCAGGTTCTCCATCCAGACATCAAAACCCTCAACCTTCACGCTTGGCTTCTGAAAGGCTGAGGTACAAGGATTGGGACCTCCCTGATGATGTTATGGAGGTGTTACTTTCGGCAAGGAGGCCAGCAACAAAGTCTTTATACCGCTGCCGTTGGAACAGATTTTGCAGCTGGTGTAGAGAACAGAATATCGACCCTTTTTCATGTGGTACACCAATGGTTTTGTCCTTCCTACTATATTTGGCAAATTCAGGCCTTCAAGTTGGCACCATTAAGGGTTATCTCGCAGCGCTATCCATCTTTAAGCACACTGCGGAAGAACCATCCTATTTCAAGTTACCCTTGGTTATAGAGTTTCTAAAGGGGTTAACCAATGTTTATCCCCCAAGACCATTCCAAGTTCCCCTATGGGATTTAAACTTAGTACTAACTTTCCTGATGGGAACACCTTTCGAACCTCTCCATTCTTGTTCGTTAAGATTCCTTACCCTTAAAACTGTTTTATTAATAGCACTTACATCTGCTAGAAGGGTGAGTGAATTACAAGCTCTTTCTTGTAAACCCCCTCACACAATATTTCACAAAGACAAAGTTGTCCTGCAAGTGAAGCCTAATTTCCTCCCAAAGGTGGTTTCTGAATTCCATATCACTCAGAAGATTACCCTACCATCTTTCTATCCTCCTCCTCACCCGGGGAAAGAGGAAGAGAGGTTACACAGGCTAGACCCTAGGAGGGCTTTAAGTTTTCACATCAGTAGACTAGCCAGGATAAGACCGGCAGACCAGCTGTTTGTAGGTTACGCAGGTCACAAGCTGGGGTTACCAATAACTAAGCAGACCATTTCCAGATGGATCATTCTAGCCATGCTGAAATGTTATAAACTGGCAGGGAAAGAGCCCCCTCAAAACCTTAGGGCTCATTCGACCAGAGGTATTGCAGCTTCTTCGGCCCTCAAAAGAGGCGTGCCGGTTAAAGACATCTGTGCGGCCGCTACATGGTCATCTGTCCATACCTTTACACGTTTTTACAATTTGGATTCCTCCTCCAGTGAGGAAGGGCTGTACTGCATTCTATTCATCAATAGAAGACAGCGTGAAGTCAGTACTCCCTCCTCCAATAATAGAATACTGCTATGGGAGCCTATCTAAGATGAGGAATACATCGGAGGACCCAATCCCTTCGAAGAACAAGTTACTTCTTACCTTGTAACGTTCTTTCGACGGGATGTTCCTCCGACGTATTCCTCATCGACCCTCCCATCCATCCCCGCAGTTCTACTTCCCTTGTTGTTGCAGCTTACGCTCCTTCAGGGTGATTAGTTTAGTCCAGAAAGTATTATTGTGGGCTACAAAACGGAACTGAGCAATGGACGCTGCGCGCTGCCTTTATAGGCAGGATGACGTCGACGTCGATACGGCGGCTGTCGAGGGACATCGACTCGGAGGACGTCGACGCGCAGCGCCCTCTAGAATTCAACCTTAGAGACCCCAGTTCTTTTGCTGTATTTAAGGACTTTTTAATTTTGACCCTGGAGTGAGAGGCCTTTTTCTCCCCCTCTCACGTGTTTTGACATGATTTGTATTATGTTTCCTCTGTTTTTGGAGTCTGACAAACTCCATAGGCATCTACTTTTTTATGGCGACACACAGCACCTTCAGTGCACTGCCACATAGAAATCCTTTTAGATTGCTCATAAGGCTTAAATACCTTTTTTTCTGTGAACTCCTTTTCCCAATAATAGTGAAGTCAAATTGACTTTACATTTTCTATTTGTAGGTCCAGCACACCCCATCTTATGTTGAGTGTTGGGGGGGTTACTTAGTAGCCCCTTATCCTACTATCGCATGTAAAAAAAAGTTCACTCACTACTTTAAATGGCTGGTGGCAGTGGTTTAATTTTCTTACCATTGTGCTTTTCTACGACAGGCTGAATCCTCAGCTTCAGTATAGCACCCATGGGGTGACGATTTCGTCAAAATGGCCCCTGTCGTCTTATTCCATTTTCTGTTTGTGAGGTCTTTCTTTGGTTTTACTTTGTGCGTTGAGACAGGTTTGAGCCCTTTGTTTTGCCTTTGGTGGGCTTCAGCCCTGAAGCCCGACTCTGGCTCCAATGTGTCTGGAAAGGCAGGATGTGAGGGGAAGTTCCTGAAACACCCCTGTCCTTTGTCTCTAGGAATGCCTGAATTCAATCAGTCCTGATTGGCTGGTTGGCTGTCCTTTCAGGACAGCCTCCTTGCTGTGTGATTGATAGCCTAGGCTGTTTATGAATGGGAGAACCCTGCTTAAAAGGCGAGTGTTTTGTGACTAGAGGCAGTCGACCATTGGGAGAAAGACCTAACAAAGACACCGTGAACGAAGCTTGCTGCATCCTCCTGGACCTTTCAATTGCTGGTGAAGCCCTGCTGCTGTGCTGAAACTCCTTGTTAAATTCGACAGAGAAGTTCCGAAAGGGACGACTTCTTCCCTTGGGTTAGTGGGACCAATTTACCCAGAGACGAACTCCACTAGACCATCTTCCCCGACTGGCTGTACTACTTTGCTGCTGCAAGAACCGAGTGCCAGGGGTCGAGAAATCTGTAGTCGAGTGCAACGTCTGAAATCCGGCTAAGCTCCAGGAGTCTCCTAAGGACCCTCCAGAAGCAGGACGGCCAGAGCTAGAGTCCCTCACCAGAGTGCACGACCCAAGGAGTGAAGGAAGCCCAACCAGTATCCGATATAAGCAAAGGTGCTGTTTACTAAGTGCTGAAACCGCAAACCGAAAAGAGCCCGTAGCTGCTGACGACCTCCAAACTGCCGAGGCTTGGCCCAAGGGAAACCTTTGTAGAACTAATTTTCATTTATTCTATTCATAGTCCACTCATTCTAATCGTTATCTGAGCCCTGTAAGTTTTCCCCCCACACTTCATACGCATATGTCCCATTTCTGCATTTTGTGCACTGAGCATGTAAATCCCATTTTAGCCTGCATGGACTCTTGACGGACAGTAGACAGCTGGTGAGTCACTTCATGTGCTCTCTGTGCTAGCGAACACCGCACAAGCCTGTAATTCATTTTTAGCACAAGCCACATTCTTTCTGGGAAGGAAGAGGGGGGGAGTTTGCAACTACCGTACTAAGATTTCTACAAATGCATAGGATCTGACATTTACAAATGTATTCAGCTAATGGTGAATTGCGCCTTATATTTAAACAACTACCTTTTTCAGTGCCTGCCCATGTCTGTGTATATGAAAATATTTGCATAAGAGAACCGTCCCAGTCCCCCTCCTCCCCCCCCCCTAATCCATTGAAGCACCTAAAAAGTCTTGCCTAATTCTAAAACGCTGGGGGGTGCAGGAGGACCCTGGTTCCTTCCCAACACTCTACAGCTCACATTTACCACTCTTGAGATAGGCCTGGCTATTCAGTCACTCTACCAACTTGTGTGGTACAGACCTATACCAAAAGGTAGGTTACCTAATACCAAGTAGATCAGGGTTGTGTAGTCTCAGTGTTACTACATCAATTCTTGCCTAACAGTATGGTCCAGGGACTTCTGAGAAGACACCCTAGTAGGAGTGTAGCAGTGGGTCTGGGTGAACTCTGAGAGGACTCCCAATTGCATGCAACGCCCCAAAGCTACACAGAAATCTATAAAGGCTTAAGGTGAGTAAATGCCCCAGCCAACACAGTTCCTCAGCACAGCAGAAGAGATTCAGCAGGAAGACTTCAGGATCTGCAGCCAAAAACCCAGTCGATGGATTCCTTTGTCATGAAAACAGGACTTTGGAAGGGATTTTGCAGCAGGGATCAACTGAGAAGGCTCCAGGCAAGAGTTTCTTTGCAGCTGGATTCGGCTCTGGTTTTCGGCACCATTTTCATAAGCCAGGAGAAGACTGAATATTGCTGGTTGGATTGTCGTTTGTAATCTGGTCCAGCAGTCTGGTGAGGGTTCTTCAAGGACTTGAGTCTTGTCTCTGGAGAGCTAGGAGGAGGCCACCAAAGTTTCAGCTCGATTTGGAACACCATGCACCGCACGACGATGGCTCGAGGTCTCAGGGTATTTAAGCCCTAGAAGGTCGCAGCAAGACGTGGGATGGCTCAAAATTTAGGTCTTCTTAACTCTAGTGGATCTCACCAGGCCTTCGGTCATAGTAGTCCTTTTCAGGATCCCCAAGTTGATTGGAAGTAAGGGTTACTGCAGGCTCCAGTTACACAGCAGGCTCTCCGGCCACTGGAAATGGCTAATGCCGTCTTTTCTTCCTCTTCGGACCAGTGGTCGATTTGTCTGCAGCTTCGAGGTTCATAGTATTTAACAGGAACTAACTACAGCACATCTGCAATCTCTCCCTGCATTTTACAGAAAGGGGCGGTCTGGCTGTCCAATCCGGATAGGCAGCCCTCCCCCCACCCCCCATTGAGACTGGGCTCCTTTCAGGCAAGGTGAAAGACAAAGGGCTGCAGAGTTTCGTACTTCACTCTCGCTTCTTGTCTTCTCAGACACTATGTATACTTGGCAGAGAAAACAAAGGATTCCAGCTGTAGATAAACTCCCTCTGAAGTTGTTCCCACCTAGAATCGTTGGGGAAGACCTCAAACTACAAGCAGACCAGAAATGGAGAGAAAAAGGAGCCCGCCATTTTTGAAAAAATGGTGGCCCTTCTGTGCTTTAACAAGTCGGATTTAGCAGCCTGCAAGTAATGACTAAAGGTCATAAAGGTAAAACCACTGCCGCCAGCCATTCAAGCAAACTTGCAATTATAGCTAAAATGTTACAGGTAGGTACGAAAGGGGATACATTTTATCCTCCCAGCACTCAACATAAGGTCGGGGTGTGCAGGCTCACCATATAAAATATAAAGGGGGGGGGTGAAAATCCCTCTTTTCTACTTTGGAACTGTAGTTCACCCAAGTACATGAAAGGGGGATGAAAATCCCTCTTTTCTACTTGGGAACTGTAGTTCACCCAAGTACATGAAAGAGAAATTAACAGGGGAGCCCATAGGGGAAACCTAGCCTAAGCCCAATAGTTATAGGAAACTAGAACTCCAACCATACACTATGGAGTGATATAAAAAGGACACCAATAAAAAGAGTCAATGACTAGGTGAGAGGGGAAAAGGATTCCCCTTAACCTGAGATTCCCTTTCACCTAGGGACAAGGTAAAATAGTTACCTAGTCAAAGCAACACGTTAAGGGGTTGACACAGGTCAAGCAAATTGTAGATATGAAAATATTACCTAATAGCTAGAGCCCAAGGCGGATACACTGGACTCTTTGTTGGCACAAGGAGATCTTCCCCACAGTCATCTGATGCACACACACATAGCGGGATAATGCCTATTTAGGGAAAGAGGGCATGGAGCTCATGGGAAATGCTTATGTAATGATGCTGTTGGTTCAAGAATAATGTCCATAGTACAAATGAAATGGATGATTTTAAAAATGCTTATAAAATCACAGGTCAGTAGAGAAATGGGCAAACATTGTCCATATCTCAGAGTTGCAGAGTCATTTTAAGGAGAGTTCCAGTATCAGATCACAATTCCATAGCCAGTAATGGAAAGAATTAAAGGCTCAGCAACATTACCGAAGTTACAACTCATGTACCCTAACGGTGCAGATGTTTCAACGATCAAGCACAGGGAAGTCCACATTAGACCCCAATCAAGATTTCCAGAGATGGTAAGATGGATTCCTAAAGAAGTTGCAGAATCCTGAATAATCGCCTTTCCATCGACCCCAAAGTGTAGGTACTTGCCTCAGTGGTTTCAGTGGAAACTGCTTCAGTGACCTGAAATGATTTGGTAAATTAACAACTTCACAACTGCGGTTTTCAGGATCTGGTTCCCAGGACTTTGAGCCTTTTAACACTGATCTCGGGGGGCACATGAAAAGACCAGACTCTTCCTAGTGCCTTGAATCCAGGAATGAGGATCCCATGAAGACCACTTCAGAAAGATGGGAGAACCCAAATAAACTACTCCTGGCTGTTAACAGCACAAAGGATGAAGGCAGCTTCCAAGCACACAACTCCACATGTGGATGTGGACAAAAGCTGAAGATATCTTCGGATGTCCCAAGACAATGATCTGGCGGAGTCATGAAATCGCAGCGCCCCTCTGGACGCCTGCAGCAGCTCACAGCTAAGCAGATGAACCTAGAGGTAAACGGCAAAATGTGGCAATAAAACAGCCCATAAACAGTCCCGCAGTGGAGGGCTTGGCACAGCAGATGTGGGGGTCATGTGGCTTCTTCAAGAATTCCAGACTGCACTTCTAGCTGCAAAAAAAAAAAAAAAAAATGGATATACCCAAGCCCACTGCACTTAGCGGAAACACTTTCAGCAGAGCAACAAGCCGGTCTGTGTCAGTATTAAAGAGGGCTCTTCGCCCCTCTGCACTTAACACTTGTTATTTTGCTGCTACATTGTAGATTGCCATTTTCTTTTATTGCGCCTGTTTTGAAAAAATCTACTTCTAAATTGTATTTTTAGGAACGTTAATGCACCGCTTGCTTAGCTGTCTATTTTAAGTAACTTTCTGTGCTGTTAGGATATAAGGATTTGTAAACGTACAAATGCTAGTCATTTCCTCGATATCTGGGAACTACAGTTCCCGTCTTTATTGTAGTTCTTGTGCTTAATATAGTTGGTGAACCAGCGCGAGAGCCACTACACTTGTACGAGCCAGCAGAGTATCTCGGACAACCTCTGACTGTATGCCTTTGGGCTCTGCAACAGTTAAAACAGACCAGGATCTGTCTCAGCGCTGCACTGATGTCGGTGTTCCAGCCCTGACTCTTCTCTCTACGGTTCCAGTAGCGCTGTGGTTTCTCTGGTGTTGGCTCCACTCTCTACGGTCGCATTTATTTCTTAAAAGGACCCCTTTGGCTTGCATCCCGTGCCACAGGGAAGTTGGGGATTTCCCTGAGGAATTCTATCTATATGGTGATGACTTGGTGGATCTTGCAGCCACCTAGCAGGATGCAAGTGGCCTGGACACTTCATTGCAGTTCGACATGTTCCCTGCTCTTATCCCGGGTAAGCCTCAAGCCACTCTTGAAGGCCTCGTAGCTAAAGTGGTTGAGACCTTATGGTTGTCACCACCTACGAGACCCTAGGTGCAGTACGAACTAACAAACATTGTGGATGAAGGTCCACAAAGAGAAACCGTGCTGCCCTCTATCCTGCAGTCGAAGCACCAGTTGTGGAATTATGTCTGAACCGGCATACGTTCTTACTATAGAGGGGGATCTAGCTAAGAAGCACAAGGTGCCCCCTTTGGTCTGGTTTTCCTGTCTACTTGTGCCTCCTTTGGCGCCTTGTGGTCCAGGTGCCCCTGAAATCAACAGCTTTCCCCCTGGACTAGTAGAGACTGGATACCTGGGGAAGGAACGTCTTTGGTTTAGGCAGCCTGGGTCTGTGATCCATCGACAACTCCTGTGTCTTGGCCACATTTTCTTTTGGTCTTTGTTTAACAATGAGGCCACAGTAGTACCTCCCTGCATGTGTGTAATGCGTGTGCGAAAAGGAGCTAAAAAAAGCATGGCGCCGGTGTGCAGCCATTTTGGACATTCACTTCCAGAACCGCAATGGAAGTCTACTTTTCTATGAGCTCAGTAAGAAGACATGAGTTCTGCCACGGCTGCGATATGTATATTTGGAAACAGATGAGCTCATTATGGAGGATAGCTTGCGTATTGTTCAATCAAGGACGCGCCAAGAAGGGAAGTCTGTGCAGGTGCAGTTATAAGACCTACGCAAATTCAAAAGAAAAGCAGACACACTGGAAAAATCATCTGACGCTTACAAAAATACACTAATCGCTGCATCAGTTAACTATAAGGTAGCAATCATCTCAACAAAAAAGGGCACCTACAATAAACTGATTCTTCAGGCAGAATCCAATACAAAAGAGCTCTTTAAGATACGAACTAGAATCTCCTATAACTCCTACAGACAAGTGCATCACCAATGCTGACTGGTGCACTAATATACAAAAAGCACTTATGGACAAAATAGCTACACAGAATATTAAAATTAACAAAAAATGTGGCTTATTGACTGACCCTACCTCCACCGCCCCGGGTGGCAGCCCCTCTGCTCCGAGGCACCCTTGCAAACCCTTTAGCTTCTCTCCCTTATCGAACTGGGAGGTGGAAAATATTATTAAAAAACGTAAACCTACTAACTGTCAAGGCGACTCTTGCCCAGCTCCCATTATCAAGGAAGCTGCCCACAACTTAGCCCCATTCATCACCACCTTTATTAACTTCTCATTCAAAGCTTGCCCAGTTCCAGATAACCTTAAGGACGCTTGGGTTATCCCACTCATCAAAAAACCCACTCTAGACCCTAGCAACCCGTGAAATTATAGACCAATTACCACAGTGCCTTTCCTCCTGAAAATATTAGACGGAGCATCCTACTTACAAATTCAAGAATACCTCGAGTCTAATAGACTCCTTGCTCTCCGACAGGCAGGCTTCCGCCCAAAACACGGCACGGAGACAGCACTCATTGACTTAACACAAATTCAGGACATAAAAGACAAAGGCAAGCTAGCCCTGCTTCTACTACTCGACCTCTCAGCAGCGTTCGACCTAGTCGACCATCAAATACTCTACCATCCCCTAAAAACGGCTGCCCATTTCTCTTGACGAAGAATCCACTTGGATCAGATCATTCCTTGCTAAGAGAACTATGCGTGTTTTCACACCTTCCGCCTCATCAGAGCCATTACCTGTCTCATGCGGGGTCCCCCAAGGGTCTTGTGTGTTCCCTCCACACTATATAACGTGTTTACCAAACCGTTATTTGACATGCTCGACTATCTGAGTGTCACCTATACTAACTATGCGTATGACCCCCAGATACTCATCCCCATCACTGGTAACTACACATCTGACTTATTGGCTCTTAATAAAATATACTCAGTCATCCAAGCCTGGATGGCATCCCATGGCCTATGCTTAAACGACGATAAGACAGAGCTACTTATCCTAGGATCCCAACATCGACTAAACAAATTGGACCCGGCTTTTAAAGCTTTTGACATTGATGGTAATAGCATTAAGGTGCTGAACAATACTAAAACTCTAGGCTTCCACCTTGACTCCACCCTCTCCATGACAAAACAAATCAATTTGGTGGTATCAGCATACACGTGTAAACTAGTAACAGCCTGCAGACCTTTCATCACCACCTCCAACTGCATAATTTTGGCAAGAACTCTTGTGATGGGCAGAATTGATTATTGCAATGCCCTTTATCTGGGGACTAGTCAAAAGAACATCAACAGGCTTCAAGTAACACAAAATAATGCTATCAGAGCAGCCCTCAATATCCCCAGAAAAGTTCACATCCCCGACACCAGACGGAACCTCCATTGGCTCCCTGTGGCACATAGAATATCACTCAAAACCGTAGCACTTACACACAAGTGCCTAACTAAGCAAGCATCAGAATACCTGGCCAACCGCCTCTCTGCACACACATCCACCCGACCTCTTAGATCTGCACAAGCTCATTCGCTTGTTATACCCAGATTTAAACTACTAAACTCAGGAGGGTCCAGCTTCCCAGTTCCTGCTTCCAAACTCTGGAACACACTCCCAAATACGCTCAGAAATTAAGCCCGATACTCTACCTTTAAGAACAAAGCAACATTTTGGCTCACAGAGTTAGACCTAGCCAATACTAGAGTTTGAATATTCATTACTGACACACTACGTTACTGCCTGCACCGACGATCTGTTTATGCAAACAGCCTAAATGACTATAAATAATCACATGTACTTATCCAAGTACACTTATTAAGTGCATATACTATGTCTCAATTATTCTTCAACTTGCTTTAGTAATATATGCCTGTATTCTGCCTTCTCTCTTGTACCTAACTGTAACTTCTGGATGTCAACCTGTAACTTAAACCTGTAACCTTTAAGTAATGCGCCCAGATGCCTCCGGGCAGGGTGCGCAATATAAATAAACAAAATACAAATAAGAGGTGCTGGGAATGAGCGTGCAGAGACAAACAGGGGTTTTCCACTATTAACTGTATTTTTCCACTCTGTGCGCCCCATGCTTGCTGTCTGTCCTTTGGCCAGTGGCGGTTAGGAAACCTGAGGTGGGCGGGGATTTTTTTACCCATAAGAGGTATCCGGGTAGTAGAAAGAATTGAAACCCTGGTGATGAAGTCTCGCTGACAGGGAGGACTCTCTGCTCCAGATCCCGTTAGCATGTGCTCTGCCCACCTGCCTTGGGAGTGGGTAGTGTTGTAGTGTCCGAGATGAAGTTTTCACCTTCGCCTGCACTAACTGTGATGTAACTTGTCTATTCTTATCTATGTATATGTCTATGTATAACCAACTCTATTCACTTCCAGAGTTTGTTTGCTTATATCTTATGAGTAAAGAGCCTGTAAAGAACTGATTATATTCTAACTATTGGTCTGTGTGTGCGTTATTGCCTCCTTGAGTCCAAGAACGTCTGGTCCGTGTAATAAGATGAGTGGTTGAGTACCTTACATGTGACAGAAAAGCAAAACAAGGTGGCATGAGGCAAGGCTTCAAAGCCCTGTTAAAGGATGTCAAGTAAGCTTTCCATCTGATCAGTCGGTTTGGATACTGCCCACTGTGTAGCTAGGACGATGGCCACAGGAATGATGTTCAGGAGGTACTTGTGGTGGAGGAACTCGAATTGCCTTAGATGTCCAAGCTAAACTACTGGACAGGCAGTTTATGGCGACAATCTGTTAAGGACAAAGGCAGACCGAATCCCTCCAGAAGTATTTGGCTTCAAAGGAGACTAAGTCTCTGGGCCTAGTAGTTCAGCAGCAGCCCAAGAGCACACTGGCAGGGGTAGGGGTTTTCGTCCCTTCATCTCCTATACCCAAAGAGGCCGAGGAAGAGCCCCTCCAGCAGGCACAGAAAGCACCATCCAAATAGGGGTCCGGGTAAGGGTGCTCCTTGAAAAGGTTTGTCTCTGCTGTGCCTTCAGTGTTGGGTAAGATTTTCATATCAATGAAAAATCTTCCTGACCAGTCAACCCCAGAACTTTTAGCTTGACTAGCAGATTATTTTTCCTTATACCCCCTGTGAGTGGGAACCTTTTTCCACACTCAAAGAATCATTTACTCTTTTTATGGGTGTCATTTTTAAGACTCTCCATAGTGTCTTTTAAAAGTTGTCCTCTTTGACAACTGTTGGCAATAAGTGCCTATTGTTTGTGTTGCCCAAGGAGCTCCCCTTTTAACATTCTCTGGCTAACCTTGTGAGAACTACAGTTCCCAAGGGTTAGAAAGGATCTTTGGATCCCTTTTACATTTTCTTAGGCGACACCAGCACCTCCCACCTTATGTGGAGTGCTGGGGAGATACTGAGTATCCCCGTTCTCATTTTAAATGTAATTTGTTACAATGACAAATTTACCTTTAATGGCTGGTGGCAGTGAACCCTTTTATTAACTGATTGCACCTTTACTGCAGGCTGTTTGAAAACCCCCGGTAAAGGCACTGATGGGTGCCCATTGGACCAAAATGGCCCCTGTCTTCTTTTTTCGCCATTTTAGTTTTTCTTGTCCCTTCCCCTGACATCCAGGGTGGGAAATAACTGTCTTTGGTGGGAATCCTGTGGATTCCCCGCTCAGGTGCCAGAGTGGCTGTGAAAGCAGGAAGCTAGGGAGGAGTCCAAAACTCAGCAGCCCTTTGAACTGGATTCTCGCAGTCAGGATGGAAGACAAACTGGAAGGCTGGCTGTCCTGAAAGGATTCCAAACCCCCAAGTTTGAATGTTGTATGGCTGTTTGATTGGCTGGGTTCATGCATGAAAGTGTGATCCTGGAAGCTGAAGAGGTAGTTGACCACTGGAACCAGAACCGAAGCGGAAGATGAAGAAACTGCAGCTGAGATGATTTCCACCTACCAGAGAGCCTGCTGTGTAACCTGAGCCTGCTGTAGCGCTTCCTTCCAATCGACCTGGGTACTCCGAAAATGACAGCCCCGGGTCTGGTGAGACCCACTACAATCAAAGACCTGCATTTGGAGCCGTCCCACGTTGTGCAGCGACCTTGCATGCTGCAATACACTAGGACTTCGAGCCATCTGGCGGTGCAGTCTTCCGAATTCCGAATCTCGCTGAAACTTAATGGGCATCCTGCTGGATCTCCAGAGGCACGATTCAGGACTGAAAAGTCCCCTCACCAGAATGCTGGACCTTGCAAACGACTAGAATTCGACCAGCGATACTCTGTCTTCTGTGCTCTTGAAAAGGCGCCAAATCCACAGAGCCGCATCCAGCCATGAAGAAACTCTTGCCTGGAGCCTTCTTCCGTGATCCCTGCTTCAAATATCCTTCCAAAGTCCTGTCTTCCGTCTTCTTGACAAAGGAATCCATCAATTGGGTTTTTGGCTGCAGATCCTGAAGTCTTCGTGCTGCAACGCTTCTTCTGTGCTGAGATACTGTGTTGGCTGGGGTATTTTACCTACCTTAAGCCTTTGTGATTTCTGTATAGCTTTGGGGTGTTTTCTGTGATTGGGAGGCCACTCATCCAGTTTACCCAGGCCCACTGTGGAATCCTACTAGGGTGTCTTCTTTGAAGTCCATGGACCCTCAACTTTAAAGTGAAATACTTACTTGTTTGAACAGTCTTCCTCTGGAACTCCAACTTTGCCTGCAACTGAACACTCTAATCCTGCCTACAGCTGGCACCTAGACCACCAGGGCCCCACTACTGCCACTGACTGAACTCATGCTATAGAATAAGGGAAGACCTGGATAAGAAATGCTTTCTGCCTTGAAAAGAATAACAAGTGTTCAAAAGTTACTTTTAAAAGAAATTGGTTGGTTGGCAACTGTAACTCAGAGTGAACAGTTACAAAAGTTCTTACTTATGAATGTGTGTTGCATTATTATAAAAAGTATATATGGTTAATTTACTCACCTGTGGATTGGTTGTGCCTCTTCTCACAAAAGTAATGCTGTTGGTTTCACTTTGCTATTCCTGTTAGGATAAATGTATGAGTATCCCTAATTGGGTCTTGCTTCCATTGACTTGCTGTTAACCTGTCCAGAATAAGTCTGCCGAAGGTTATACTTACCTTTTAAGTTGCTGATAGCCCCCTTTAAAAAGTATATAGGTTTTACTTGCCTTGTGTTAGCTGTGTTCCATCCTAAAACAAGTTAGTTATTGCTTATCTCAGTCTGTGTTCTGCTGATCTTAAAAATAAACTGAAATAGAATATTACAACATTAGGGCGAAACTGCCTAGAATAGCTGAAAGGTGTTCCTTTAGGTGTAGCTGACCTTGGTCTGCCTAGGGCATCCACAATTAGTGTAAGGAGTTCTTGCTTTTCTTATCTATTCCACTCAGCTGAAAAGCAAATGTAATTGTTTTTTTTTCTTTTTATTATTGTAACTCAGTTTATTACAAACTTTTTATTACATTTCCTTTTAAAATCCCACTTTATATCTTCTTTCCTTTAAAACGCTATTTCTTCCCATCATTATGATTAAAGCCATTATCTCATTTCACTATGAACGGCAGTTACTTCCAGACTTTTGAGTTACCCTTATAGTTCATACTCTGCTTTACTCTCTGCATCTTTCTCTCAGTCTTCTATTCGTTACTCGGGATTTTGTTCACAAAGTCAATTATCTCACATGTACAAGTGTGATTTCCACCCTGCAGAATTAACTGACACCACTCTTCTATCTCTAAACTTATTGAGGCACATTTTCCCAGGAAAAGGCCTCTTTCTGTGTTGAAAGCTGTACATTCTGTTATGAGATATCGTATTGATTCTACTTTAGTTTTGCAGAATCGACACTGGTTGTCCGTAACTTCCCCAAAATGTCACAAGTACAGCACTTCTTTAGTTGGATACAAATTCAATCTTAGACGTAAGAATTGATTGCGATGGTAGCGACTACGAAACCGCTCCAAATATTTCATGGTGCGTTTGACTGCTCGAACTTCACAGATTAAGTTCAATGTGGAGGTATACTTTGACCTTTTGCTGATGGTTTCAATCCAATCTCTGTGAGTTAATTATCTCTTTGCCGCACAGGTATTAATTTTTAAAGGTGTCAATTAAAACATCCAAGTGATCGAACTGTTCTAGGAATTATTTATGCCATTTATTCAGGAGTCCAGCATATGCCCCAGATGTTGATTATACATAGTATGTGGTATGGTTTTGCTGAAGATGACTCACTTTTCGCAATAGTGACAATTTTGTCTATTTTTCCCCTTTCCATGCTTGCCCATGTTTCCCCTTCATTGTACTGACAAATAGATTTTAGCATTTTTCTTGTTTGATCTCAGAGTTTTGAATGGAATTAGCCAGTTTCGATATCTCTGCTTTCTTTTCTTTATTTCCTGTATCCAATTCGATGCAACTGCCTTTTTTATCAACTTGATGTCTCTTCCCATTATTTTTTTTGTGCAGCAAATTTGTTTGTGTGTATGTATATATGTATATATATATATATATAATCTCTTTATGATGATCCTGTGGGCTGTCAGAGCTTTGTTTATTTATATTTCTGAAGATCGTTGTTAGATTTGTGATCGCTCTGATTCATTCTTAATCAGTTTTGCCCTTGATTTATTTTAATATGACCACTATATCGCTCAGCGGCTTTTTGCGTCTTCATCTCCCATCTCTTATTTAGGGCATCATGATCACTGCTTTCCATTCCATTCGCTTTCATCTCCATTATATTGTTTTGGAAGTTTTCTGAGGACCATATGTAATCGAGTGTTAAATGACATTCATTTCTGTGCTATGTGGGTCTCGCTGGAATATGTCCACTGGTCTGTCCATTTAGCATTACACAATTCCTTATATTCATTGCGTATGCCCATCGCTCACCTCAATCTTTTATTAAATAGATCTGCCTTTGCATCTGATAAATTGGTTTCCCCTCTGCGTCAATGTATCTAATGTTCAGCTCTCCACAGACAATGATATGAGGATTGTTAAACTTGATAACACATTCATCTATCAACTTCATTACGGACTCAATCAGATTTCCTGAGGTGATCATTGCTGGGTTCCAATATATGTTGATGATCATCATATATTCTGTGTGGTCTTTATCATAGTTTGCATTTTGTAGAAGAGTTCCTTGCACGAATAAATTTCGATTGGTACTCATTATTGTTAGGCCAGATGTGTTTATCATTATTAGACCTGAGAATGGTCTTTTCATGTGATTTTGCTTATTTTTTTCCTGCTTCTTTGAGGACAGTTGAGTATCCATCACTCAGCGGTGTTTCCCGCAGCCAGGTTTCTTGCAGACAAACAATACTATGTTACTCCTTGGTTATACCCACATTGTTAAACGGGTGCACAAAGCCTCTTGTGTTGCACAATTTTTGAGAAACTTCACATCGATTAAGTTTTTTTGCTAGTAATATGAATCTCTGTCCTTTACAAACCATTTTCTGTTTGTATTTGGTGTCCTGCTGATTTGCTAACTCCCTACGGGTATCCCTTCCTTCTTGCCATGTCATTAGGATTTCTCTCCTTTATAGTACCATTTTTACCATCATCTCTTAGAAACCTTTGCCACTTTTCCTTTATCACCTGGACTATGCATGTGGCGAGTCAACTCTTATCCAAACGGAAGTAGTGCTGTTCTTGCATCTAGTAAAGTACTTCGGATAATCGGCAAGTTCATGTGCAGAAGTACACAATCTGATCGCGATTCAGTTACATATTTGACTATATCAATGTCGTCTGATGATATGGTTCTCGGTGTTGACACGCAATATAGGTTTCATTACGTTGCTTCTATTTAGGTTCACTTCATTTTTCTCTGAAAAGATATTTTCCAGTTGCTGTTTCCCAATATCACCTCTTATGTTAGCCCTTGCATGATTGTCACTGTTGCTCTTTTCTCCCCTCCTTTGCACTTGAGCCATTGTAAATTTTGGATTTAAGTTTGAAGTGTGTCCTCCTTTGTTACACCTCTCACAAATCTCTCCGGGCTTCACATGTACGTTTCTGCCCTTAGCAGGCGAAGACTGCAATGATTTGCTTCTATTTTCCGATGCCAATCCTCCTTCCTGCTTTCCGTAAAGGTGTACTTTTGCGACTTCCAACTGTCCTCCAGATCTATTTAATGCCCCTTTTGATGTGCTCATAGACTGTGCTTCCTCTGTTGACTCTTGCAGCAATGTAATCGACACTTCATTGTCATCCAGGTATATTGACAGGTTCTCCAGTAATTCATTTTCCTCCACCTGTCTTTGTTCATTTTCCCCGTCCTCCACTCTTGGTCTTTTTTTTGCATTGGATGTCGGATCTAGTCTGGGTTGTTGCACAACAGCTTTTTCTTACGTTATTTTGCTCTTCTCGTAACTTTTTACTGTATATTCGATGAAATAAGGCACTTGGTGGTTGAGTCGTTAGATCGCCCTTGATCCATTTGATTTCCCTTTTCTTTGATTGTCTTCACCAACTTTTCCTTGTTTATTTCTTACCTTTGTCCTTGAATTCCTCGTGGGTTTCCTATCACAAGATCCTTTCGTGGATTTTTTTTGTGAAGATATCAAAATTTTGAGTGTCATTTATCTTGTTAAGCGAGAAAGAATTCTGCATTCCATTTCCACTGCCCATGGTGTTTTTATTTTGAGTATGCTGTTATGCATCTCTCCACACTTATCACTTCCTTAGGGGCCAATTGGGCTGTGGCTACTTCTGCCATATCTTCCACTCCATCCTCTCCATCTCTCTGTCTCTGAGTTAAGTTGACCACTTCTGTTCTGCTTATCGCCGTGCTTTGCACCTATGACGAAGCATTTTCTCTTCCATCATCCTTCTCCTCTGCTGCTCTTTTTTCAATTGCACCATTCACTGTATTTTCTCTTTGCTATCCACCTTTTTTATATTTTCTTTTTTTCGTTACACAGACACGCACACTCCATTTTATTCAGGGCCATTTTATGAAAATTGTCGCTTCCATTTTGTGCAGTCCATCAATGCTTCCATTAATTCTGATTTTTCTGAAAGCTCGTTTCTTGCCATGTCACTTAACCTGGCGTGCCATTGTGAAGAGTTTTCGGCTTCTCCAGCCAGTCTTTTTTTTTTTAAATCTTTCCAGTAAATGACTCCAGGAATGAGTTGGAAGTGAATCATTGCCCGGAGTGTCATGGTCTTTTAAGCTGTCATTCAACGACTCATATAATTTGACAAAGGGGGCCATCGAAATTCAGTGTCGCCATCACGTTCTGTATCTGTAGGCCTGCTGCTACAGATAGCTGACTATTGGTGTTTGCTACCGGATCCGCCTTGTTATTCACTTGAAGGACAGGAAGAGTCTGAACATGATGCATTCGGTGTACATGACTGCGGGCAAGTCCTACGTCTTTGATAATCCTGTTTTATGGCCATTTGGCACAAATCCGACCTGCCTCCTACAAACATGGATAGCTTATGTTTATCATATGGGGTACTTGCCTCCTCCCCATATGCATTTCCCCCACCCTCACCCATGTTTTCTGGTCTGTTTGTGTGCACCAAAGATGAGATGCCATGCTGTTTCACCCTGGCATCATCTTTTGCTGCTGAACGTCCACAGCATTCATTTAGCCGATCTCTCGGGTTAAGAAAATCGGATTTCAGTCGCGTGGTTTAATTGTGCCTCTCTCCTCGCCATGTCATTGTACTTGACTGTTGGCAAATTCTTTTGTCTCCCTTTCATACTCCCGGAGTGATCTGGTTGAATTTCCTTGTGTCTTTTCTCACTTTGGGCCACTTTACGGACAAAGTCGTCTTCCTGGTTGTTCGATTGCCTAATTGTCTCCACTCTGGGGGTTAAGACATCTGCATTCCCATGTGTGTTATCTAGCATACCTTGCATATACAAATCCATCGCCGGACACTCCAACCTCACACTTCCACTCTCACTCAATGTATCCTGTGCATTGTTTATTGGTGGCACTTGCATCCTGAAGTCCAACTCCATCTGATTTGGTGTCTGTTCTATGAATGCGGCAGATAACGGGTGACAAGATTCGGGCTGGAGTGGGGCCAAAATCTCAGTCCCTTGCTGTTAGGGAGAATTCTCTGTTAAGACTAATTTCCCAAGCCTAGTGAGTCCCCCAGCAGTTTTGCTGGATTTTTGGGGTTTATTTTTTTTCTCCTGCTAAGAGTGAGACTCTTTCTCCCACTCTTAGACATGATTTGAGATATCCTTTGACTTTGTACTGTGTTTTATGGGCTATGGGGTCTTTTACTCCATAGGGTTTCATGTGGTTTTTGGTAAGTGTTACACACAGCACCCTCAGTGCAGTAACACAGGGGCGTCATAGTGACCCCCAAACATAGACTCCATACCCTGGGACTGACTACTGTCTCCCAGGGCATGTAAAGTCACCATTGACTTTACTAGTCTTAAATTGGGAACAAAACCAGTACACACCATCCTATTGTGGAAGTACTGGTAGGGGTAATTAGATTGTCCCTGGGTCTGTTTTTCGAGGGGGCACTGTGCAGTCCCCCTTCGTCGAGTTCCTGGCTGGTGGCAGTGTTTACCACGCGAAATATTCCACCGGAATATTTCCAATGGGATTTTCCCATTCATTTTAAACGCACCACTTTTTGGTGCAATGTTAAAGATACCGCCGGGTTATTTATTTAATATTTATTCCCCGTTTGGGTCTTTTTGCCAGAACTCGGTTTTAAAATGGCGTTTGTGTTCGCCTGTAACTCCAACCCAAGTCGAGCCCTTTGTTCTACTTTTTGGAGGGCTTCTCCACAGAAGCCTCCAAAAGTGGTGCCACTCTGTCTGGGTCTACAGGATGTGTGGAAGGGGGGGGGGTTTTAGGCACCCTGGACTGAGTTGCCTCGGCAACTCAAGTCGCACTCTTTGGTGATTGGCCCAGTGGTGAGCCAATCCCGACGACAGAGGAGATCTTCATTCCGAGGAGTCTTCTTCCTTTGACTGGTGGGAATAACCAGTTTGCCCGCCTTCCCGGATCATCTCGTGGCTGCCTTGCCTGTGCCAAGCACCCCGGCAACCGGGATACCACGATTTACCACTACTGCGAATAAAAGGGTAGTACCTTTTAACCGGAGAACTCCGCGGCTGTTTTCTTCCCTGGCAGCGCAACGACCTTCAGCCTTCCTCCACGTCAGGATCTTCTCTTCCTCTGGACGACGCCGCGACTTGCACCCGCTGCCAGGAACAACTTCCCCTGCTGGAGGATCCCTCTCCATTTTATAGGTACTGTGTCCGCCTAGCCTCCCTTGCATTGGTCTGCACGGGGTGTCTATTAAATCCTCGACGTACCACCTGGGCTGACCCTAGGCTGGCTAACTGAACTTTTCTGAGCTGAACTAATTCCTTTTTGAACTCTCTGCAAGACTTTTTCAAGCCCGTTAAACTGTGTGATCTTGGGCACATTGCTTCTCTGCTCTCTCTAAGAGGAAGCCTGGCCTCTGAACTTTTTGCTCACAAGTAGACTTTGACTTTCCTGCATTGCTGGGTGCTTCTTAAGTATTAGTGTTATGTGCTTTTCCAATTTCTACCTTTTCCCTCCCTTTTTTGAAAACTTATTGGAGTGCCATATTTAGTTAAGCGCTCACCTTTGTCTGAAAATAGGTGGTGTTAACTAAGACATGTCTAATAAGGAATAAGGGATGTATATATATTAATAGTGACTGTGTTTTGAACTTGCTTACAATAATAGTGCTGTAGTGTTTCTATAAATGTCTTTAAATAATTATATACTTTGATACCAAAGCTCTGGTCAGTGTTTGCTTGTGCTACTGTATTTTAGTACCCATCATGTATACTCTATATACTGTCTAACTCTTCTTGAGAGAAGTCTGGCAGCTCAGCCACAGCTACCAGGTTAATCTGGGTGGTACAGACTGCTACCAATTAGGTTTACTGCCAACACTTGTAGTCCTAAGCCTTTTGCAGTGGTCCCTAAGGCAACTGCACAGGTTTCTGCCTAACACTTGCTCCTCCTCAGGCCCCTTACTGTCTACTTTGTCCCCCCCCCATCCACCTTTAACTGCCCTTTGTCTTGTGACAGTTTGGCTTCCAATAGTTTGGCATCTGCGATGTCCAAACCTATGTCATTCATACTGACTCGATCTCGTTGAGCCAGAGGTCGGCACCCTTTGTAACAAATGATCGTTTACTTCTCTTTAGCACAACAGTACAGGCGAAGGCAATGTCGGGGTCAAGGGAATCAAGTGGGATAGCTCATTCTCAAATAAGTCGGCACCACTCTCCTCTTTCTTGGCCGTAGCCGATGTCTCCGCTTGATGTATGTTCTGCAGGGCCTCTGCCACCCGAATTTGAAGCACTTGTTGCAGAATCCGTGGACCCACCCCGTCAGGCCCTATTCCCGGAGCTGGCAGCAGCGGCTTCATATGTCTAGCAATCCTTAATAAATCAGTAGCGGAGTCAAGTGAGCAGCACACCCCTTACTCGCAGACTGCACTCGATGTTTGGGTATGACTGGGTTCGATTGGACTCACTGCCGGACTCAACGTGCTGGCGCTATGCTGCGCTTCTTCTTAATATGGGATCCTCCTTTTATTAAAGGTGCAGTGATTTCACCTCACTTTTACAATACCACAGATCAAGTTGAAGCAAATAGAGCGCAGCTCTCTGCCGGTAAGCTGGGTTCGACAGAACTCCCTGCTGGACTCAACTGTAATTGTATAATACGCCAAAAAGGTCTTACTCACCTAGTAGAACTGTGTGTTATCACAAAAGTAGTAGAGGTATATACCGTTCCTTGCATCTGAAAAGTAGGTTTGCAAGTTGGTTGACTGTGATTTCCTTGTTGAGTGTCGATGCATAACTGACAGGGTCTACCACCCTTGTTGCTACCCTTGTATTACTGAAAGCAATCCGTAATCTATGGTTCCTCCCCACCACGCTCGCCCCCTCCCCCCTTGAAATACTGTTGGGTGTTCTAAATAAGGTCTGTGCTTTGATCTGTGTATTTAAAGCAGTGTTGTGTTTTTATGTTTATATATTTTGATAGAAATCACTTACCCACGAATCTCTTGGTCTCCTTGTATATAAAATAAATCCTTTATTTTTTACAATACATAGTGTCAGTGTTTCTTTGGACCATATGTATAATACAATTTCTTTGTACTGATTCTACAGCCCTCTCTCCCTCCTAAGATAAGCCTGGCTGCTCTGTCTACAAGTTATTACCCAAATTGACCTTTTACAATTGATCTTTTGTCCTAATTGACCTAATTATAGTGGTCCTAATTGACATTCTGCACAATTGACCTTCATATTATTTTAGTTATTTTATATATATTATTATTTCTGAATTATTAATAATATAAGGGGATTGATTGGGGGGTTGCAGGGTTTTTTCCCCCTGCATCTATATCCTATTTGACCTTTTAAATTGGGTCAATTCTCCCAAAGTAAATTCTCCCAACGTCAATTAGTATACATCTGTCTAAGATACCATGAACTCTGGTGGTACAGCCTTATACTAAGAGTGGAGTCCTGTACTGTCTCAGTTGATTTGTTTTACTAAGCCCTTAGTTGGATTTCAGAAAAACTGTCCGAACACTTAGTATCCATAGGTGTGAAACACCTGTGAAGCAGACTTCACTCGTCACCTGTTTTGGGGGAGGGGTTGGTTAGGATCTCCCAGTTTGGCAACAGTTGATTTCTCACCACATAGGACACCTGGGCCTAGAGGTAGTTCACCACGGATACTGTCTCCCTTTCTCTAAATGCCATCCAGACCATCTCCCAGCCAGCAAGTGATTACCTGAACATCCTCTCTAGCTGGAGGAGATTAATCTTCTTTTTTGCAACACCGGCTATCGATCCGGTACCCTGCTCAGAATGAGGCAAGGGCTGGTACTAAACTTTTCTTCTGGTGCTGGAGGAGAATAGGGCTTGCCTACCATTCTGGATCTCTGGCTCTTTAATCTGAATTTGCGCAAGGACAGGTCCAAGATGGTTACTCTGGCTCAGATCCTTCAAGTCCTTGACCTGCAGAACTGGCTAGTCGCCATACATCTCCAGGATGCCTACCTCCTGTGCGCCTCTCGTCGATGGACACATGGAAGCACCAGAATTTCACTGAGGGGCAAAGCCAATACGAACTCTGATACCTGTCGCTCTGTCCATCTTTACCACTCAGTGTCTCCACCAATCTGCTGGCAGTTGTAGCAGCTCACTTCAGTAGGGAATGCATTCATGCAATTCCCTAGCTGGACGACTGACTTGCCTGAGATTGCTCACCAGACAGCAGCGCACTGGTTGCACACGTATTACAGCCTGTTGCACAGCTTGGGATTCTCCCTTAATTTCAGGAAATCTTCTGTGTCACTGTCCCAGTTCTTCCAATTTATCAGGGCTGCATTGAGCTCTCAAGTGGGCTTTTCCAGCTGAACACCGAGTGCCGAACATCTCCGAGATGGTTCATATTGTACAATCTCAGGCAAAGGTGTTATTTTGCGCCTGATGGCCTCCTGCATTCATGCAGTGCCAGAGGCTTGGTTGTGCATGAAATCGCTTCAGTGGCTTCTTTTCTTGGTCTCGTTTGCAGATACACATCTCAGATCATCTTCAGGTCTCAGGGAAAGTGTGCAAGGACCTAGAGTGGTGGTCCCTACACAAGTCTGTTGAAGGGGGCTCTGTTTCAGCAACCCTAGTCAAAACTGATACTTGTCACAGACACGTCCTTAAATGGCTAGGACGCTCACCTGCACGATCCAGCTGTAAACGACCTATTCCATCAGAATGCTGAGAACACATCAATTTACTGGAGTTGAGGTTAATAAGGCTGGCAGTGTTTGCCTTTCTTCTTTTTGTAGAACGCAAGACTGTGCTGGTCCTCCCAGACAACACAGTGGTCATGCACTACTTCATGAAACGAGGTTGGGTCCTTGCCTCTGTGCGGATAAGTAATGCGACTGTGTTTATGGGCGCTGGATAAAAATATCTTGAACAGCTCATTTGCTTTAGCAGACTCCTTGACCTCTCAAGAGTGAAAGCTCTGTCGGGGGGGTTCTGGTGGAGGGTTTCTCCCATTTAGCGATCCCTCAGATGGATATCTTTGCTTCCATTGTGAACAGGAAATGAAAGTGGTTCTGCTCCAGGGAATTTCCTCGACAGGGAGCTCTGATCGACTTTGACTGCTGAGTGGACTTTTGACTTGCTTAATGCACTACGGCCGATCCCGGTCATTCCGCTGGTCCTCAGGAGGCTCTGCCGGTTCAGGGCCACAATGATCTTGATCATTCCGGACTGGGCAAACATGGTACTCAGAGTTGCTGGACATGTCCATCTGCTCTCTGTGGTGCAGACAGCAGATCTGCTCTCCCAATTGACAGGACAAGTCCTCCATCCAAACCTCAGCAGCCAGAACCTCCATGTCTGGCTGCTGAAAGGTTAAGGTCTAAAGAGTGATTTGTCAGACATCTTGGACATTTTCCCCTCTGCCCGAAGGCCCGCCACTGAATCCTTTTATGCCTATAAGTGCTGTATGTTTTGGTCTATCCTGGTGCAGAGGGGCATCTGGACCCATTTACTTGCTCCACATCCTCTGTTTTGGCTTGTCTGCTCTTTGCCTCGAATGGCAGATTGGCACATTGGAGGGGTATCTCACTACTATTTTTTAGTCTTCGAGAACACTGTAACAAGACATATGTTTCACAGTCCCTACTGTTATGCAATTTCTGCATGGCTGGTGTAATCTGTTCCCCCTCGCCAGTTTGTTCTGGCTTGGGATTTGCAATTTAGTGTTAATCTTTCTTATGGGCTCTCCGTTTGAGCACCTCCCCTCTTGTTAATCAATATTATTCGCCCTTTGTGATTTCCGTGGTCTACCCGAGGAGTGCCTGCCAGCTCTGCTCTGCAATGTGTGGCGTCCCTGTTAAGGACATTTGCCAAGCGGCTACATGGGCTTGACTACACACGCTAAACATTACTGCTTGTTTTCTTAATCCGGATGCTTGTTTTGGTAGAGCTGTCTGTTAGGGAGAATTCTCTGTAAGGCTAATTTCCCGAACCTAGTGAGTCCCCCAGCAGCTTTGCTGGATTTTTGGGGTTTATTTTTTTCTCTCCTGCTAAGAGTGAGATTCTTTTGCTCCCACTCTTAGACATGATTTGAGGTGTGTCTTTTACTCCATAGGGTCTCATGTGTTTTTTTTTTTTATGTGGGTTACACAGCACCCTCCGTGTCGTAACCCAGGGGTGTCGTAGCGACCCCCCAACATAGACTCCATACCCTGGGACTGACTACTGTCTCCCAGGGCATGTAAAGTTACCATTGGCTTTGCTAGTCCCAAATTATGAACAGAAACCAGTACAAACCATCATATTGTGGACTCACTGGTCGGGGCAATTCGATTGCCCCGGGGTCTGTTGTTCGAGGGGGCATGTCTCCGTCCCCCCTGATCAAGTTTTGGCTGGTGGCAGTGGATACTACTTTTTATATTCGACCGCGAATATATCTCTATGGGATTTTCCCATTGTTCGAGGCTACCAACTTTAATTATTTAATTCTTATAGCCGTGAACATACCGCCGGTTTGTTTATTTAATATTAATTCACCAGTTGGTATTTTTTGCCAGAACTCGATTCTAAAATGGCGTTTGTGTTCTCTTCTGTGACTCCAACCCAAGTCGAGCCCTTTGTTCCACTTTTTGGCGGGCTTCTCCACAGAAGCCTCCAAAAGTGGTGTCACTCTGTCTGGGTACCACATGGGGTGTAGGAGGGGGTTTAGGCACCCTGGACTGAGTTACTTTGGTAACTCAAGTCGCACTCTTGTGTAATTGGCCCAAGTGCTCACCACTTAGCATGTTTGATTGACAGCTAGGCTGAGTGAATGGGGGTGTGCTGCATAAAAGCAGAGCTCTGGGGACTGGAACTTCAGAAGTCGCCACAGGGGAGGGAGAAGCTGAGCCGACCTGCAATGACGACACCACCGGTGGGGCCCTGCTGAACCGCCTCACCACTTTTCCAGACGACAGAGATGATCTCCAGTCCGGAGAGTCTTCTTCCTTTGACTGGTGGGGATAACCAGTTTTGCCTTCTTTTCACCTTCCTGGAACCTCTCGTGGCTGCCTTGCCCGTGCCTAGCACCCCGGCAACCGGAATACCACGGTTTACCACTACTGCGAAGAGAAGGGTAGTACTTTTTAACCGGAGGACTCCGCGGCTGGTTTCTTCCCTGACAGTGCAACGACCTTCATCTTTCCTCCACGGAGAGACCTTCTTCCTCTGGATGAAACACCGACTTGCACCTGCTGCCACGAACAACTGCCCCCGCTGGAGCTTCCTTCACACTTAAGGGACTGTGTCCCGCCTGGCTTCCCTTGCGACAGATCATTCGGGGTGACAGTAAAGCCTCGACTTTCTAACCTGGGCTGGCCTGGGACAACCTAGCTAACTTTGCCTAACTTTAATTTCATCCTTTTTGCACGAACTACCTACAAGACTCTTTGGGCATAACCCCACTGTGTGAACCTGGACCCCTACTGTGTGCTCTCTCCAAGAGTGGGCCCTGCAATGGACTTCTTTGCTCGCCAGTAGAACTCTGCCTATCCTGCCCGACTCTGGTTCTTTGTAAAAGTATTGAAACTTGTGTGCTTCCTTAACTCTGCCTTCTTCCTCCCTTTCTTTACAACTTATTAGAGTGTCATCTTATGTTAAGCGCTCACCTCTGTCTGAAAATAAATGGTGTTTCTCAATAAGATTTGTCTGATAAGTGAATAGGGTTGCATATATATGATAGTGACTGTGTGCTGAATTTACTCACCTCGTTTTTGCGAGTGTAAATTACAAGTGTGTTTTTAAATAAATTATATACTTTTACACCAACGCTCTGGTCAGTGTTTGTTTGTACTACTGTGTCTCTGTACCTATTGTGTATACTCTGCATACTGCCTAACTCTTCTTGAGGGAAGTCTGACTGCTCAGCCACAGCTACCAAGTGAATCTGTGTGGTACAGACTGCTACCAAGTGGGTTTACTGCCAAACACCTGTAGTCTTAAATCTTTTGCAGTGGTCCCCAAGGGAACTGCACAGGTTTCTGCCTAACACTGTCCTTTAAGATACTCTGGTTTAGGTGGTATCCTTGCTCACCTCCCTCCTCCAAAACTGTGTACTACTTTTAGACTCCATCATAAATGAGTCCTAGGAAGAAAACCATTAGAAGCACAGATGACTTACCTCGCAAACATTCTTTCTGATGGATGTTCCTTCCACGGATTCCTCATCCTCTGTTCCGCTGCTGGATGGTTCATACACCGTTCTGCGATCCATCAGCGTCAGGCTAGGGAGGAAAAAACTAAGATCATGGGGCACCGCACCTCAATATATACTGGCCCTGATATTCTGTGAGGCGTAGCACGCGTTGGGCTGAGCAGACGCAGAGCCATGCTGGGCCCCCATCAGCTGAACGTTTTTCGAATAGTGGCTGCGTTGAGGATACAGTATTATGGATGTGCAATCCACGGGCGGAAAAACATTACAGAGAGGTAAGTAATTAGTTATCTCCAATCCAAGGCTTGAGGTTGCACATGTCCAATATGCTATCAGCATTAAACTGGAGCAGGATACCGGCGTTGTTTAGAGTAAAAAAAAAGTTTTATTTATAGTGTGATATAGTTTACAAACAACGCTTTACACACAAATAAACCAACTAATTCAGCACAGTAGTAAATTATATTTTCACAAAACACATAATTGTAACTCATATTGCATTATAAAGATTTCTCCATAAAAAACGTTTTAAGAGACATTTCATACAAAGTCTCACACCTTTTTTAAAAAATTCATCACATTGATTAGCAATTAGCAATCTGTCATTGGGAATCACTAAAAGTTGCCACCAAAAAGACTCCCAATTTAATAGTGAGTGAGTGCAAAATTGTTTAAAAATATCATCTCGATGGGCAGCTAAAACCGGGCATTCCACAACAGGATGTTTCAAGGACTCACATTCAGTATTACAACATCAACATAAGCATTCAGAAGATGGAACAGATGCCCGAGCACCCAACACATCAGAAATTTCAAATGGCTCTTGATGCATGTTTTATCAAACATTTCTTGGGAAAGTTAAACTACTTGATATCCAAAGAGATGTGATCAAATAGCTTATAGGTAGGCAATTTTGCCCTATTGGTAATCCAGTCATTTTAAATAGTGCTTTCTTAACTTTGGCTGCATTACACTCCAATTCGTCCAACAGTATTACTCTGTCAAGCAGCAGACAATACAGCATCTACCCAGACCTTAAGCACAACGCAGTTGTTCTGGGTATATACTGCATTCAGCTGGACAAATAGTCTATACTGGTTGAAACAGAATGGATCTTGGAAGAATAATTTTCCAAAATATCTTGGTGGCAAAGGATGTAGTACCCAAGAGGTGCCTAACCAGTGGGAAAGCGGTGCCAGCTGGAATACACAAGCTTTTCTAAATAGTGGATTCTTATCCCACCCCAAACCCCCCAACCCCTCTTCCCCCTCCATACCTCCGCCCCATAGGATCATGTTGGGACTAGAACGTGGTTGTACGTTTTAATTGCTGGAAGAAGTGAAAATCTTCCATATTTTCTGTCCAGCACTCATAGTTGCTAGTGCTGAACCTTCAAAGCTTGATTAGCAAGCACAACTGATCGATTTGATTTAACAGTACGCCAAGAAACCTAAATTCTGTAACCACCTCAAAGTTTTTGCAATATAGCAGCCAAAATTTGGTCTACCTGGCAAGATCTTCCTACGATTTAATGACCAAGATTTTTTATTTTGGCATGTTGATCCCTAATCCAATTTCCCCAAAGAAACATCGAGTCCGGGTAAGCGATTTCTGTAGGCCTATTGGAGTATAATCAATCAATACAAGATCATCAGCATATAGGAGATATTGAATTTTCATGTCCCATCCTTGGAACATCGACACTTGTGCCCCCCAGGGCTGCCCTAATGCCAAGAATGTAAAGTTTGAATCAGAAGGACGCTAATACACCGCCCTGAAGTAACCCTCGGCCCACCTCAATCCATCCAGAGTACTTACCATACTCTTAAGTCCCGTCACCTATCCTCCATACTGTATGGGCGTTCCTTCCAAGGGACGGGAGACAGAACCTTTTTCACCAGAAAAAAACCTTCTTCCCCTTTTAAATTTAGAAGCGCGCGGGGGAGTGGCCCAGGGAGCATGTGCTGCCCTGACTCCGCCCTCCGGCGCCACACCCCAGTCTCCTTTTCCACGTCTACGCGAACATGCCACATTCACCAGCGCTCCTGGGTTTGGCTTCAGCCATGCAATGCCACGCGCGCATACTTCTTCTTTGTCTTTTTTGTCTTATTTATCATTCAGGTATTCGGTTCTCAGGCGTCACGCTCCTCCCCGGCACATGTTGACTTTTACAGGGTTCAGCAGGTGTCCATCCTGCAACAGGCTCTTCCCAACTTCAGTCCCCCACTCCCTCTGCCTACGTTACCTTGGCCCTGACCATGGTTGGCAATCATGTTCGGCGTGTGACTCTGTCCTCGAAGGCTCTGAAGAACAGACTAGCCAGATGGAGGGAGCTCTTCCAGGGGTCGCCTCCAGAGGATCTTAAGAACTTTGTGAAGCATCGAGCCAGACCCAAGGTAGGGCTGTTATTTTCCATCGCACCCCGCAAGGGAGACTCCTTCCCAGGGACTCTCTCACGTGGGAGGGACAGGCCAGGTCCTTCTACCGGCATGTGCACCGAGGCTGCTACAGCTACTGGCCTTCGGGTTGAGGGTTCCTTGGACCCTCCCGGGCGCAGTGATGAGGGACCAGAAGGTTCTTGTACCAGGTTTACACACAAGGGGCTATGCCCTTTTACCGGCACAATGGCCGAGGGGCTATGCCCTAATACCGGCAATACATCCGAGGGGCTATGCCCTAATACCGGCAATACGTCAGAGGGGGCGCCTAAACGCAGCTCTTCCGAGGGTGTCACACCTACCGGGCCGAGGAGCAGGTTAGGCCTTGTGATCCACACGCAAGAGTCTTGGACGAGGCTGGGCCCAGCGGGCTGAGCAACACGTTGCAGGAACGTGGCAGGCAGCTCAACAAAATGGCCACCGCGCCAGAAAAGGGCACCCGTCCAACGAATTTGGCAAAGAACGAGTGTCCACGTGAGACTGGTCTCAACCAGGTACGTGGCCTACACTCTACCCTTCATTTGCGCAGGGCAATTTTCCTTTGCGTCTATATGGACAGGATACGCAACGGCTCCAGCAGCCCCCCGCTACCCCATCGGTACCCCCTGCCACCTTGTTGGCCAGTGAGGAGGTACTATTCGAGAAGTTTCTTGGCCTCATGAGGTCTCCGCAGATGGTGTTTATCATCAGACGCCATCAGGGAAGCCATGCTAGCGGCACCACAGACTCCTCCATCGGGCCCCAAGGCCCCAGTGCAGCTGCCGCCTCCTCCGGCTCCACAGTCAACTCTGCAACCTCCACCACCTCCTCAGCCTCCAGCTGCAGTCCCTGTACACCAGCCTCCGGCGCCATCTACTCCTCAACAAGATCCTCCAGATTCCGCAGGATATGGACGAGGAGGAGGATCTGGAAACGCCATCTTCAGCCAGGGCCTGCCATGAATGTATTGGCAGGCCCTGGCTGAAGATGGCGTTTCCAGATCCTCCTCCTCGTCCATATCCTGCGGAATCTGGAGGATCTTGTTGAGGAGTAGATGGCGCCGGAGGCTGGTGTACAGGGACTGCAGCTGGAGGCTGAGGAGGTGGTGGAGGTTGCAGAGTTGACTGTGGAGCCGGAGGAGGCGGCAGCTGCACTGGGGCCTTGGGGCCCGATGGAGGAGTCTGTGGTGCCGCTAGCATGGCTTCCCTGATGGCGTCTTTGATGATAAACACCATCTGCGGAGACCTCATGAGGCCAAGAAACTTCTCGAATAGTACCTCCTCACTGGCCAACAAGGTGGCAGGGGGTACCGATGGGGTAGCGGGGGGCTGCTGGAGCCGTTGCGTATCCTGTCCATATAGACGCAAAGGAAAATTGCCCTGCGCAAATGAAGGGTAGAGTAGGCCTCCCCCCCCCCACCTGAGGTCGAACAGCCGGCCGAAGGGGGTTCTGGCTGAAGTCCTCATGAGATGCCCCTCTGCCTACACAGGGATTCCACTGCAAACTGATTTAGTCTCCCTGGCCAAGAAGGGTTGGCTCAAGCCCCACTCAGTCCAGCCGGTCAATAGACGCCTGGGCGCCGAGTACAGGCAGACTGAGGCGGATCCACTCTTGCTCTCGGCCCATCCTCAGACACGCTCCTCGGTGATTGCCTCGGTATCACTATACCCCAAGGGCGGGGCTCGCGGAAGCCAAGCTCGTGGCGCATGACCTCATGGAATCCACAGTGGCTCATATTGATACCGCAGGCTGTGCGATCTGCATTGCCACGGACATGAGGAGAACAGCCTGGCGCCGGGCAACGAAATTCAACCCGGATGTCCAGGAGCACATTCTAGATCTACCATTCGAGGTGGGGAGGTCTCTTTCACTCTATGGACGAAGAGCTGGACAAGAACAGCTCACAAACGGTGAGGTTTTTATCCATTCTTACAAAGAACACGCCCAATTCGTACACCCAATCTCAGCAGCGCTCATAAAAGGGTTGTACACATGGAGGCTTCTGCGGCTTCCAGGAACGCTGATCCAGGAAGCCGGACCGCTCGCCATCTCAGAATCGGTGCAAACCACAAAAGGGGGGTTAAGGGCTTTTTCCAGTCCCCCTCCTCAGCGTCGGCCTTCGAGCGAAAGACGACATGACACGCCCCTTCGGGTCCACGTGTCTCTGGTGGTGGGCAGGCTTGCTCTCCATGCACAATTCTGGCGCCAGGATTTCGCGGACCCCTGGATCCTCTCCGTAGTATCCACAGGGTACTGCCTTACTATCCCAGCCTCTCCTCCCGCCTCGCCTCCACTCCCACAGGTTGGGACAGCAACTCTTTTGGTGGAGATCCGGTTGCTCGTAGAGAGCCAGGTAGTGGACGAAGTCCTGGTGAGGACCAATCACTTTTTGTTTACTAATTTGTACCACGCTCCAGGTACAAATTAGTTTAAGAGCGCCAGTCTTTGCTTCTGCTTTTGAATAGGCCACTAATTAACCCCTTCCTCCTACTCTTAACTGTTATGACTTTCTATCTAAACCTTGGACATCTAGATTCCTTCTTCCTTGTCCTAAGCCTTCTCCTTGAGTTGCTTCCTTGTCATGCTGGGGGACTTTAATCTTCCCAAGCCCTATGCAGCCACCTGCCTTGAACTTCATTCCCACTACATGCCTACCCACTCTGATTGGAACTCCCGTGACCTGGTCTTCCTCTCTACTTCACTCTCCTCCATGAGCTCTCTCTTTACCCATTTTCCTTCTAAGGACTCCATTGTTTACTTTAACATCTTGGACCCTTCACCCTCTTTTCCTCCTCCATTCTTCAGTCACTAAGAGGAAATTCAGGCACACCTCTTGCCCTTTATCTTGATGTAAGGATTTCTCTCTCCTCTTCCATTGACTGTGCTTTTTTTGTACTTTCACTCTCCCTTTAACCAACACATTTCCGCTCACAGTCACACCTTCCCATCATCAGCTCTGTGTCACTTTCAAATCCTCAAAAAACCCATGCGCCGTGACACAGGATGCTGATGCAAATCACAGTCCCTGGCACTACTCGGTCTGTCCCTCACCTCTGCACTTGGCTCTGCCAAATCCCCCTCCTTCACAAACCGAATTTCCTCCCTCCTCTAACTCCCACAAACTTTACCCTGCTCGTCAAGCTTTCCTAACATCTTGCAAGCCAATATTCATCATCTCCTATCTTTATGCTTATGACTTTTTTCACTACTTTTCCTCTAAAATCCATGAAATTCATGACTTAGTGTTTCTGCTTCCCTACTTCTGTCGTCCACCTCTCCCCATTGTACACTTGACAACTTCTCTCCTACCAAATAAGCACCCATCCTTCATAGTACCAACCCATCTTTCTCTATCAGTTCTATGTGTTTTGAGACTTTCCTTTGAACATCTGTTTGGTCTGGTCATTCCTCCTTCCCTACCCCACACCCCCATTCCATAATCTTCTCCTTTCACACATGCACTGTAACGGACGGCCAGAATAATCCATGTACTTGTAAGAAAGTTTCAAGCATTTTATTGCAAATTGGTCGGAAAGGACTGACTGGGAACAATGCTTATAGACAGGCGGTTTGTTTGGTCAGAGGCACAGACTGGAGAAAGGGTGTTGGAATGTGGGGCTAGGACAGTCCCTATCTTGCCCCACCTCCCATGCGAGGGATTACCACCCTAACCCAGGTGCCCATAATCCTAGGTTGGTTCTATTGACGGGTACCCCTACTGCCTGAACCCTTGCTTGTGCGGAATGTTCTCCCTAAAATGACAACTCACAAACATTTTCTACCTAGCCTTAAACTAGTGATGTTAGTACTAGTGGGTGGTGTTTGTGTGCCATCTGATTTTCTCCTGCCCCCATCTCCTTGCTCTCCTCCCCCTACTTTCCTCCTCGGCCCAGCTCCTCTCCCTACTCTCCTTCCCACGTCCTTCTAGCTCTGTTACTACCTCTCCTCCTCTTGCCTCCACCCTTGGGTGTTGACTCTCCTTTTCCTCCCAATCTACTACTCCTCCTCCAACTCGCTCTTCTGCATACTACTACTCGCTTCTACACACTACTATATTCTCCTTCATACTACTTCTTGCACTATGATTACCAATCACTACTACACCTTCTACATGCTACCACTATTGCTGCTACTGCTCTCAGCTACCACTCTCACTACTATTCTAGCACTACTGCTTCACTCAACCAAACTCTGGGATATGGTTACCCGCTCCACTTTCATCTACAACCACTTACTACTCTTACCCCCCACTTCCCTAGTTCACCCAATTCCTTGCAACCCACTTCTACAATCCTCTGTACTAGCCCCAATCTCAACAATCTCCCTCTCACACAAACTACTACACTTGCTACTCTACTGCTCCCCCCCCCCAACACTATCTCCTATATTCCGGGCTTGAACTATGGTTATGATGTCCACTGGTTAGAAGAAAGCCTTTACCTTTTTGTCAACAGCACCTGGATTACCTCTATGGTGGGGATCAGAGGGATCCCTGTGTGCCCAGCCAGCGGAGGCCTGAAGCTGCAGTGACACGCTGATGCCATGCTCAACTTGATGGGCACACACATCTTGAGCAGTACCTGACAGACACTGTGGATGGGCCGGTGATGCTCTGTGTGGCCTAGGGAGCTGATGGCAGACCGATTGAGGGTGGTGCGAACGGAGGTCCCAGGGCAGGTTAACCCATTAACGGGAGCTGCAGGGTGGCGGTCTCCCCTCCTCCCTCAGGGAGTTGGTGTTGGCCCTGCTGGGGGGGGGGGGGGGGGGTGGGCACAGAGCTTATAATGGGACTTTACGTCTACGCTCACCACCACCCGGGATGGAGCTACTGCTTGAACTTCAGAGATGCTCGCAGTCTATCATTGGATTGTTGGGGGGGGGGGGGCAGCAATGTGGGTTAACATCATGGATCTGGTGCTGTATAGGTTCCCTGTCATGATAGGCTGGACCCATGCTTCGCTCTATACCTTTGTGAAGCACTTGGGCTAATAGACGTTTTCATGCAATCCGCACCTGCCAGTTGACCTATTGATGCATTCCTGGGGCACACCTTTTCCGATTGCTAATTGACTACTTTTTTATGCCGAATACTGATATACCTCTGGTTTCCAAAATGCAATACCTTGCACAAGGTATATCCGACCATTTACCACTGTTGCTGTATGTGGGCCACTCACAGCACCTGTTCAGTTTTCCTGGACCGTGAAACCATATTACTAGGAGACTCCAGAGGTTATGAGGCAGCTTAAGGAGATAACTTCAGAGTACTTGGAGTTAAATTCTTCCTCGGCCGATGACCTTGGGGCTCTTAGGGAAGGTTAGGAGGTGGTATTGTGTGGTGAATCCATCTCTGTGCTCGCCGCCAGGGAGCTGTAGAGTTTGGGTACCCACGTACATGTGGAGTTGGATCTTGTTAAATTGGATCAATAATGTGTCTCAAACTGCTGCATGGAGACGGAGACGCGGTTGGTGCGAACCTGAGACATGTTTCATAACTGTCTGCTCGGCCAGCATTCCTAATTTCCAGGGTGTATGAGACCGGTGAAAAGTCCAGGAAGTTGCTGACCTGGTTGGAAAAGAGACGCCACTTCAGCACACGTCTGTAGAGTCATGTGGTCGTTGCCAAGTAAGTGTTGGAGGACACTGAAATGTACAAAGCTTTTGTATATTTCTATTCACTGCTATATGGGGCACCATTGAATCGTACTGGACCACATGTGGATCGCCTAGATGAGCTTCCTATTCACATGATCATGGAGGGCCAGAGGGGCATCCTACAGTTGAATAATCTGGAAGATTAAGTTGGAGCAACAATTCTGTCACTCCAGTCTGGTAAATCCTCAGGCCCTAAAAGATTCCCTGTGGAAATATTAAAAATGCTGGTTAAGATGGCCAAGACTATGCTGTACATATTCCAGGGAAGCTGAAATAGGGTTGAACTACCCCCTTACCTGCATCTGGATACTAGTGTCGTTAAAAAAAAAAATAAGCCACTGGAGGACTGTACCTCCTACATGCCGATTACCCTTATATTTAAACAAAGGCATTGGAAAAATGTTTTGCCACCCAAAGACAGTTGATGGTTTTGCTTTCACTGATGCACCCTGACCAGAGTGGCTTCTTGCTGGATAAGGCCACTTGAATGAATATACGTAGATTCGTATCACCATAGACCAAGCAGGACAAATTCAGACCCTCTTATAGTTCTGGTAATTGATTTTAAAAAGGCGATAGACTCCATTCAATGACGACGAGAGTGGGGTGGGACCAATATTTCTGCAGTGGGTTAAACTGTTGCATGAGCACCCAATGGTCGGCGACCAAGGTTAATGGGCAGATCTCTAGCTACTTTCTGTTGGACCGGGGTACAAGGCAGGGGTGTTCTCTCTCTCCCTGTTGCTGTTTATCCTGCCCATGGAACCATTGGCCATTTGGCTGTGTGGATATCCCCTACTGAAGGGGTTTGTATGGCTGTCCTGGAGGGAGGGACAGTGTGTCTGTATATTATGTTGATTTATTGTTGTATTTGGGAACCGTGTAGATCCGCCTCAAGAGTTATGGAGATTTTACAGATCTATGAGCGTTGCAGTTGTCTTTGTGTGAAATGGAAGAGGTCAATTTTGTTCCCAATCCTGAGGCAAGGAGGCAATCCCAGGCGATTGCAGATTTTTCGTGGTCACTGACTTTTTTGAATACTTGGGCATCCAGATATGTCAAGATCCAAAGTCTTTTCTTAAATTTTACTTGTTCCTGATCACGAACAGGTTCTGCGCGGACATCACGTTTTGGGCTGCTCTTCCCCCTCCCGCTGCTTGGTTTTGAAACTATGTTGCAGATTATCCTCCCTAGATATCTGTATGACCTCCTGAACACCTCAGTAGTGATAAAACAGGTTGCATTTTTGAACATTGAACAGAGGCTGAGACAGTTGCTTTGGTGTGTTTAAAGCCCAGAATTGCATTGCACACAGTCTATGGCTCCATGTGAAAGGGCAGTATGGGCACACTGGATGTCCACAAAATATTATTGGGCCCACCAGTTGGCAGTTGCTAATGACTGGCTTCACAGTGATGCATTGTATCCGCATATTGGTGTAGAGCTAGACTAGCTGCCCCTTGCCCAACCCCCTTGAGGCACTGTATAATACCACAGTTTCTGCACGAATACCAATGGCCTCAAGTCATGTAATTCTGTTTAAAGACGCTGCCACTAGGGCAGTGGGCTGGGGGAGTGCAGGGGAAGGTTACCATAAAGGCTTCCCTCTGGGAATTTGCCTGAAATACAGAAACTGGCATTTTTTGTGTTTTGGATTGCGGAAGAATGTACAGCTGGTAGATGTACTGAATGAGGGACCACTGCTAACCTTTGCGGAAATGCAGCTTAGGTTTGCGTTGGCCTCTGTAGATGAATTTCGTTATGTCGGATTCAGGCATGCTATGCTGGTGCAAATAGCAAGGTCAATTAGACCTTGTATCCAGTCTATCTGAATTTTTACCTGCCACCTTTTCACTAGGCTTGTACGGAAGTGGATGTCTGTCCCATTGACGCAGAGGATTGGCAGCAAGCTCTGGCACCATGGGAGGTGGCAATCTCATAGTTTCCGGTTGGTTAAGTTTAAAATCCTGCATAGGTGTTATTATGCTAGAGATGTGCTATGCTATTCAAATATTTACAGGCTGGGAAACCCCATTGTTTACATTGTAATAGGACAGTTGGCACCTTCTATCACACACTTTTATACCAGAAAATCTGTAAATTTTGGCTTGCAGTGCAGAGGTGCATATCTCGAATGCTTGGCCAGCCTAGCCCGGATAATCAAAAATTTGCCTTCCAGGGAATATGGGGAGACTCGTCCTTTTCCTGATAGAAAACACTTTTTATTGAGAATGCAATGATTGTGGCGAAGCACAATATTGCCAAGCATTGGAGGGCAAATAAATAAAAAATAATCTGAAGGACCACTACTCGTAGGGAATCATGGGTCTTAATAGGGATAAAGCTAGACATGCCCTGTCGAGGTACCTTTTCGAGCTTCGAAAAAATCATGTGCAATACACTTCCACTAGATGCCGGCCTAAGATAAGCATGTGAATCTAAGCAGATAAGCAGCAGAAATACGATTAGAGAAATGTATCTTGTATCCATGTTGCTGATGATTTTAAGGAGTGTTTGTTGTCTGGTACCAGCGATACCTAATGATGCCTTGATCAATAAACCAGAATGGATTAAAATAAAATAGTAACTTGGTTTAAATCGCTGTACAAAGAGTTTGATTAATGATGGGCTGCGAGGTGATCTTAAATGTATCTGGATCCATAAAGTCCCTGCTTGAATAAAGTTTTCCACTGGAGTATTTGGAAATAAAGGTAGCTCAGACTTGCAAATGAAAACTGGCTGTTTGATCAGAATTGTGCAGATGTTTTCAATGTTCCCATAACAAAACAGTACCTTTTTATTTTTCTTTCATGAAATGTGTGGGTTCAACAGATCTGCCAGTTTAGAAGAGAGTGTAAAATCCATGGGTCTGAGTGCAGAGGAGGACGACATTCCCTGGAAGCAATTGCGAGACAACCGGGATCTGACAGTTCTCTTTAATTGGGACCCACAAGACAGGTATGTAGAAGGTAGTTCTGTTGTAAGCAATGTTGGCAATTTGTAAAACAGAAAATGGTATGGATCCTGTTATTCAAAATGCTGCAATACCTTGTTTGCATAAGTAGTCACTCTTTCGCCTATGTCTCAAGTGCAATAAGGATTAAACAGTTAAAACATTACAAACTAGTCTTCTGTTTTATTACATTAGTAATTGCATAATTTTGCTTCTCAGATCCAGATTTGGGTGTGGTATAAATAGGAGGCAGCAGAACGCTTGCCAGAGTATAAGGATAGGCGTTTGCAACCAGAGCTGTATTGTTAGTTGCATGTTCGGGTATTGTGGTCCAGTGCTATAGAAATGCAATCAGAACCGCTAAGGTTTAGTAATCGAACAGGCTTGAGAGTGGTTCAGATAGAATCGAGAGAAGTCTGGTTCTAGTTTTGGAACTCTCTTGTGCCAAGTTCTGTTTTGATGGTTTTATAGTCCTGATTTTTATGTGCAAGGTCACAGGTAGGCAGGGGTGAACCTACACCCCTAGAGAAGTTTAGAGAAACAGACCTGGTTACCTTGCTTCCACTTTTAATAAACCTTTGTATAGATTAGTTCCCACGCTAGCTGCTGTGTTTTAGTGACCAACTTGCAAATATACTTTTCTTAATAGTGGAACACAGATTCAAGGAACAGTATATAATGCTACTACTTTTTTGATAAGTTGTACTAGGTTAGTAAGACCTTTTTGGTGTAATATACAATTACAGTTGCTTTTCAGCTCATTAGAACAGTCTAAGATGAGCAAGAACTCTTTAAACATATTTTGGATGCTCCAGATAACCCAAGGTGAGCTACACCTAAAGGAACACTTCGAATGGATTGTGTCCTCCCACGTATTCCTTATGTTTGATATTTCTGATATCCAGCTTTGCTGCTTCGGTATTTTCTTTTCATCAGGGGTTGCTGTGCATCGATGCTTGTCGACTCGATGTTCCTCGGAGGCCTCTGTCTCGAAGTCTACGTCACTGCAGGTATATGTAGCACGCTCGGCGCCCGTTGACCTCAGTTCTGTTTTTCCGCACTTAAGCTTTGGATGCGGTACACCTCGTTCCTTGACAGGAAGTTCTTCGAACACTTGTTCGATAATTTTGTTATTTCTTGCTTTCGGCGTGAAATGGCTTAGTCTTTGGTGTCGTCCACTCTTAGGTCTGGCTTAAAAAATTGCAGTTTCACCGGAACGGGTCTTTTGCCCCCCTAAATGAAGTTCACCAGCCCAGTGGGAAGAGTTTAGACTCTGAATGTTAATGGTTTTCGAGAAGGTGGCATTGCCCCAGCCCTCTCGACCACACCTAAAGACCATGCTCAGGTCAAAAGACCTCAGAAGCACAAAAGCCTGGCGGCCAAGTCTCCGAGAGCTATCCAATCCCTCAAGTCGAGAGAAAGTCTCCTCGAGGACTGAGCCATCAGTCATCGATGCCAAAGGACTAGATTCCAACACAATCAAATAGTGCGCCATTGCGCCGAGAACTTTGGAAAAGCCATCAACTCTTTGAGCGTCAACCTCCTCAACGCCAAATGTCGAAGCCATTGACGCAACTGTTGAAGCCGTCGACAATTAAGATGTTTTCGGCTCCTGTAACAACAAATAGAATGACAACTACATTTGAAAAGACTTATGCTCCTTTGCCACTTTCAGATTTCTTCAAATCCCTTTCTATGTATGTAGATGCAGAGGAATTTTCTGATGACGGAAGACTCTTTGGGTTACAATATGGAACAAGATCAGTGCCTGAGACATTGATTACCGAAGATTCACGCATGAACTTGCAGGGATGCCTTCATGAGGCTAGTGGAATAGACACCTCACCAGAGGTTGAATTTGGCAGGACAGACCCAGGTGACCACGCAGAAGTGACAGGCAACTGATCTCTAGGGTTATGGAGTACATGGGGTGGTCAAGACCTACACCAGTCTTTGAACAAGATATTACCGACATCTTGGACAGAGAGCATAAAGAGGACCCACGTGTAACTTTTCATCAAGCCTTACAAATGTGTGTGACTACTAACTGGGAAGCACCAGATGTCATTCCAGCTTTCAATAAGAAACTGACAGCAAAGTACAGAGTCTCAAGCTCTGACCCTTTTTACCTGTCCTAGCACTCAACACCAGAAAGTATGGTGGTTCGAGCGGCCACCTACACGAGTAGGCAAAATGCCTATACTACAATACCTCAGGATAGGGACGACAAGCGTTAAGATGTCGTGGCCAAAAAGGTTTTTTCGGTGGGGAGTATGGCCTTGAAATCAGCCAATGCTATGTGCACGTTAACAAGGTTCACACACAACCTTTGGGAGTGCACTTCTATGGTGGCTGACCATATCCCAGAAGGGGAAGAGCGAGACAGATTTCTAAACATTGTCAATGATGGGAAAGATGCAATGTGCAAATCCCTCCAGACTGTATCAGCAGAGCTGTGGTGGCAAGTACAGTAATGCACAGATTTGCATGGTTGAGAAAGTCAGGATTTGCCCCAAACATACAATCCAGGCTTCTCAACATGCCCTTGGACAGCACTCATTTATTTGGAAACGAAGCTGATGAGTTTGGAGAAGCTGCAAACTTCCAAGCCAAATTCCTTGGTGCTGCAATAAGACAAACTCCAAACCGCCCCATGGGTATACCCTGGAGGGGTAGGTCCTTTCATCACTACTCCAAATTTGGAAGGGGCAAAGGACAGCCAGCTCAGAGGACAAAAATTACCCTGTGATGGACGGGGAAGAGGGACTAAGACTGCAACAGCAGCGGCTGCCTTACCTTCAGCCACTGCGTCAGCTGCTCCAAAACCTCTGAGGACTTGATACACAAGACTGCAGTACGAGGCAGTTTGTCACAGCATCTGACAGAATGGCAGGCTATTACCTCAGATGCATGGGCATTGGAAACAGTTGCCCAAGGTTACTGCCTCCCTTTTCTGCAACAACCTCCGTCATCCACCGGGGCACAACTCTTTGAAAGTTCCAGATCCACGCCTTATGCAGGAGATTCTAACCCTGCTAGAGAAAGGTGCTATAGAACCAGTACTTGTAGCTGAGAGGAACAGGGGTTGGTACTGCCTGTATTTTCTAATCCCCAAGAAGGACGGAGTAATGAGACCCATCTTGGACTTAAGAGATTAGAACAAGTTCCTCAGGAAGGACTAGTTCAAGATGGTTAACCTTGCTCAGATCCTTCAGGCCCTCCAGCTTCAGGATTAGATGGTAACATTGGACCTTCAGGATGCTTACTTTCATGTGCCGTTCCATCATAAGCACAGACAGTACCTGAGGTTGGTGGTTCTCATTATCAGTTTCGAGTTCTGCCATTTGGGCTGACCTCTGCCCAATTGTATTCACCAAACTGATGGCGGTTGTGCAGCAAGTCTCAGAGGGGATATTCCTGTTTACCCCTACCTAGCCGATTGGCTGATCAGGGCCCATTCCCAGAACAGGCCCTGGAACATCTCAGTTATACCTGCCAGACCCTTCAGACTGGGCTTCTCTCGCAACAACAAGAAGTCCCACACAATACCATTACAAAGACTCCAATTCAACGCAGCAGTCCTGGATGCATCCCTGGGAAAAGCCTTGCCACCAGAGGTGAGGGCTGAAGACATTCTGCAGATGGTGACCAAATTCCAGAATGCCCAACATCTACCGACCTTTGTTTTTTCTAAGGTTGCTCGGCCTCATGGCATCCTGCATTTATCTGGTGCCAGAGGCTCGCCTGAGAATGAGATCTCTCCAATGGGCTCTCAGGTCCCAGCGGTCACAATTCTCAGGAAGGATGTCAGATCTCCTACAAATCCCAAGCAGAGTCTCACTGGATCTTCAGTGGCGGGCCTCTCGGAAGAGCATCTTGAAAGGAGAACCTTTTTGGCAACCATGGCCGTAGATAACCGTAGTGACGGACGTCTCACTGATGGGGCGAGGAGCCCATACCAATGATTGGAAAATTGGCGGTCGTTGGTCTCTATCGGAGTCCAAACTACATATCCACCTTTTAGAGCTGGGGGCAATTGGACTAGCGCTGAAGGCGTTTCTGCCGTCTGTACGGGCAAAAGATGTCCGGATGACGGACAACACAGTGGCCATGTACTACCTCAACAAGAGAGGTGGTGTAGGGTCACTTTCACTTCCACCGTGCAGAGAGTCAATGCAGCTCAGGTTCTGGGCAATACAAGAAGGAATCTCTCTGTCAGCAGTTCATCTAGCCATAGAAAAAACACGACGGCAGACACTGAGCAGGCAGAGCAGACTCCCACGAGTGGGAACTAGCTCATGAAGTCCTTCCTTAGGGTGAGTGAGCTAAAAGATTTATCGCGCAAGCCTTCTCACACTGTCTTTTATAAGACAAAGTGGTACTAAAAGTGAAACCCACTTTTCTCCCCAAAATTGTCTGAGTTTTATCTCACACAGAAGATCCTGTTATCATCTTTTTATCCTCCTCCACATCCTGGGAAGGAAGAGGAAAGGCTTCACAGGCTTGACCCTAGACGTGCACAGAGCTTTTTCATCTCCAGATTAGCAGGGTTAAGCCAGAATGACCAGTTATTTGTGGGCTATTCAGGTCACAAATTGGAATTGGCCATTACCAAACAGACTATTATACTGGCAATATCGGAATGCTACAAACTGGCACGTAAAGATGCTCCAGAACACTTAAAAGCCCATTCGACCAGGAGCATGGCAACTTAATCTGCCTTACAGAGGGGAGTTCCGGTAAGCTATATATGTGCAGCTTCCACATGGTCGTCTGTACACACCTTCACTAAACATTATAGTTTAGACTCTGCTTCGGGTCAAGATCTGCATTTAGAAAAGCAGTATTGCATTCAGTGCATACACAACCATAAATTCATGTCATACTAAATTCTACTCCCTCCTCCAAATCACGTAAACTGCTTTGAGAGTGTATCAATGATGAGGAATACGTGGGAGGACACAACCCATTCGAAGAACAAGTTACTTACGCCTGGTAACGTTCTTTCGACTGGATGTTCCTCCCATGTATACCTCATTGCCCCTCCCAACCTACCCCGCAGTAGAATTTCCCTTGCGGTTTCAGTCCACGCTCTCTCAGGGGGAGTAACTGTCGAACACAAGATAAATGCTTCACTCGTAAAAATGTAACTGAGGCCAAAGGGTGCTGCGCGTTCTACATGTACCTGCGGTGATATCGACATCGAGACAGAAGCCTCTGAGGGACATCGAGTCGACGGGCATCAACACACAGCGCCCCCTGCTGAAAAACAAATTCCGAAGCAGCAAAGCTGGATATTGGAAATATCAAAGATAAGGAATACATGGGAGGAACATCCAGTCGAAAGAATGTTACCTGGGGTGATTAACTTGTTGTTTTCAGGAATGCCACATAGCTATTCTAGGCAGCTAAAACCTAATGTAATCTGCTATTACTGTTGCTTTTCAGATCAGTGCAACACAGATTGAGGTAAGCAGTAGCTCGTTAACTTGTTTTAGGATGGCACACAGCTAACACAAGGTAAGTAAAACATATACTTTTTAAAGGTGTTATCAGCAACTTAAAGGTAAGTATAACCTTAGGCAGACTTATTCTGGACAGACTAACGGCATGTTTGGGGAATCAAGACCCAATTGGGGACACTCCTACATCTATCCTAACAGAAACAGCAATGATAAGTGAAGCCAACAGCATTACTCTAGGGTAAGAGGTACAACAAATTCACTGGTGAGTAGCTTAACCTTAGATATACTTTTCAGAATAGTGCAACACACATTCAAGGTAAGTAAGAACATGTGTAACTGTTCACTCTGTTAATTACCAACCAACTGTTTTACAAGTACATTTTGAACACTTATTTTTTCAAGGCAGAACCATTCTCTTATCCAGTCCTTCCCTTATTCTATAGCATGAGTTCAATCGGAGGCAGTAGAGGGACCCCAGTGGTCTACGTGCTAGCTGCAGGCAGATGAGATGGGGTTCAGTTGCAGGCAAAGTCAGTGTTCCAGAGGAACACTATTAAAACAAGTATTTCACTTTAAAGTTGAGGGTCCAAGGACTTCAGAGAAGACGCCCTAGGATGATTCCGCAGTGGACCTTGGTGAACTGGATGAGTGGCCTCCCAATCACAGAAAACACCCCAAAGCTATACAGAAATCACAAAGGCTTCAGGTAGGTAAAATACCCAGCCAACACAGTACCTCATCACAGAAGCAGGAAGACTTCAGGATCTGCAGCCAAAAACCTGGTTGATGGATTCCTTTGTCCAGAAGACAGGACTATTTGGAAGCAATTTTGCAGCCGGGATCATGCAAGAAGGCTCCAGGCAAGATTGTCCTCAAGGCAGGATGCGGCTTTGTGGATTTGGTGCCTTATTCAGGAGCACAGAAGACTACAGGATATCGCTGGCCGGATTCTTGTTTGCTAGGTCCAGCACTCTGGTGAGGGGCCTTTTCGGACCCGATTCACGTCTTTGGAGGTCCAGCAGGATGCCCATAAAGTTTCAGCAAAATTCGGAAGACCGTGCGCCACACAATGGTTTGAGGTCAGATGGTATTGGGGTATTGCAGCCTTGCAAGATTGCAGCACAATGTGGAGTGGCTCAGAATGCTGGTCTTCTTGAGTCTAGTGGGTCTCACCAGACTCTGGGTCATGGTCATCATTTTTGGAGTTCCCCGACCGATTGGAAGGAAGGGCTACACTAGGCTCCAGTTATGCAGCAGGCTCTCCGGTAGCTGGAAATCATTTCAGCCGCGTATCCTTCATCCTCTTCAGTTTTGGTTCCAGTGGTCGACTGGTCAGCAGCTTCCAGGTTTAAAGTTTTTAATCAAGAACTACAGCACAACTTCTGCATTCTCTCCGCTCAATTTACAGAAGGGGCGGTCTGGCTCTCCAATCGGGAAAACCAGAGCCCCCAATCAGGACAGCCAGACCCCCACACTGGGAGTTGTTCCCTTTGAGGCAAGGTGGATGACAAAGGGCTGAAGATTTTTGTACTCCTCCCTTGCTTCCTGCCTTTCCAGACACTCTGGAGCCTGGGCGGGGAATACACAGGATTCCTGCCAAAGACAAAACGGCCACTGAGGTTGTTTCTCCCTAGAATGGCAGGAGAAGACCTCGGAAACAGCAAGCACACAAGAAATGGCGAAAAAAGTCATAAAGGTAAAACCACTGCCACCAGCATTCATGTAAAACTCACAATTGTAACAAAATGTTACCAGGTAAATACAAATCCTGGTAACATTTTCGTATTTAGGAACCCCCCCCACACTCCCTTACTTGGGAATTGTAGTTCTCCCAAGTACATTAAAGAGAAATTGACAGGGGAGACCATACGGGCAACTCAGCCTAAGCCCAAAAGTTGTAGGAAACTATAACTTCAACCATACACTATGGAGCGACCTAAAAAGGTCACCCATAAAACGAGTAAAAGACTGAGAAGGGAAATAGGATTCCCCTTCACCTAGGGACCATATAATTTACCTTGTTACAGGCTCATTTTGCTCCCCACAATACCAGTGCTCATCCAGCTCCCCCACGGCATCTCGGGCATTCTAGCAACTCGGGCACAAATAATACACGGTAGGCCAGAAGTAGAGCTAAATGGGCTGTAATGCAAACACACACCAGTAAATAGGAGTGCTGCATTCTGCTCTGCTCTGCCCTGCCCAGGCCTGGCTCATCCTTGTACAACAGCGTAGCTAAATCTATTCTCCACTCATCAATCAGCATGTAAAATGCATGTATGAGTGTTAGGGAGAATTCTCTGTTAAGGCTGATTTCCCAAACCTAGTGAGTCCCCCAGCAGCTTTGCTGGATTTTTGGGGTTTATTTATTTTTATTTTTTTTGTGTTTAATCATTAAGATTTTTTACAAAGTGATCATTTTGAGAAACAGATTCTTTCTCACGGATTATTTAAGCAAAAAAAGTTCTTTTAGTTGCTAGGTGTCTGACAAGGGGGGGTTTTGTGGCAGTAGCGCAGAGTTTACATATTTTACGATATTAAAGGTTGCCAGTTGCCATCGTGTTCTGTCCCCCCCTATTAACTTAGCCCAACAATTTTCTTGGTCGCTTAAAGCAAACTCGCTTAGAATGTCCGGAAGATATGATGATCTTAAACCTCTGGTACTGGGACACTCGAGGATCAGGTGACGAATTGGTTCCGTTGCTGATTGATCAGTACAAAAGCGACATTCTTTTTTCGATGATAAGCCTCTAATGAATAGGATTTCGTTAGTTTGTAAGAGGTTCAATCTTGCTCTCATAATCAGGTCTCTCGCTGGTTTTGATGGAAATTTCTTAATGTAAGGCTGCACTTCGTTTAACCTCCTTGTATTTGGTGGCAAGTGCTGGATTAGTTTGTTTTGCAATGCTATTTCTTTAGTTTTAATCCAGTCCAGTTCTTTCAATTTCTTTTGTGTTTTTGTTGGATTTACGAACAGAGTTTCTTCGCATTCCACTGATGCTAGGTATTCACAATTCCGGGTACACCAGACCTTTAACTTTTTGTTGGTTCCACTTTTAATTTCTCTTAGTATCAAGTTGTAAATTGACTGAACTTCTGCCATTCTGCATTTGCGAAATAGCATCAATGAATTGATTTTTATTGTGCCTTCCAGAGATAGTAAACTTAGTTCCTGTCATAGAGGTGGAATCCGGCAGAGCTAGTATTGATCTCCAGAATTGTGCTTCAAGTTTCAGCCAAAATGTAGTTGGAAGAGTTGGCATTGCATCTGCCTCATATGTTAATGATGGAACAACCTTTTTTTTGTAAAATTCCAACACAGGCAGCAACGAAAAGCGGCCACATTTCCTGTTAATGGCTTTGCCTTGCCCAATCAGTTTCTTTACCTTCAGTTTTAAGTGCATCTGCATTGCATTTTCTTTTTTCGAGCTGTCCAAGATCACTCCCAGATATCTAAATTCCGGCACCTTTTCAATTGGTTCTTTCGTCAGATGCAGTGATCTCTTTTCCGATTTTTTGGAGCTAATTGAGATAATCATGAATTTTGTTGTTTTTTTCGTTTATCTCCAAATTGTTTGTCCTCATGTATTACTCCAGACTGTTCAGCTGCCGCTGCAATCCAATTGGAGTGTGATCCATTAAGATTAGATCATCAGCGTATAGAAATCTATTTATATGGGCGCTTCCTATTTTGGGCAGAAAGCATTGAGTCGACAAGTTTACTTCTTGTAAATCACCCAAGAAGGCCAGGAAGAGCGCAGGCGCCAGGGGACACCCCTGCTTGACTCCTCTGGCCGTTGGAATAGCTTTAGAAAGGAGGCCTTGTGGAGTTAACTTCACTTTCATGGTGGTATCTGTGTATAGCGCCTTAATTGGGTCCAGGATATCTTGTGGACATGCCCAGGCTTCCAGTTTTTTCCACAGAAGAATTCGGTCAACACGATCAAAAGCCTGTGTAAGATAAATGAAAATGACAAACAGCCTTGGGCCCCCTTCTAAGACTTTGCTCTTTAGGGCGCTCAGTAACAGAATGTTTGCCGAAGTCCCCAGGTTTTTTTTAAAGCCGGTTTGAAGGTAATCGCTGCACAGAGCTGATTTTGCCCATAAGTTAAATTCCTCCAAGAGCAAGGAACCAAAGACTTTTCCAATACAGTCCAATAAGGCTATTGGCCTGTAATTTGCCGGGTCGGCTTTGTTCCCTTTTTTGTAGACCGGTACCACAATTGAGGATTTCCATGAGGGTGGGATCGAATGTAATGTTGCACATCTCTTAAAAATATCACTCAAGAGACTTGCCCACTCCGCTGGAAAGGCTTTAAGATCTATGTTGGTTACGCCGTCTGGACCCGGAGCTCCAGAATTTTTCAATTTCATTATTTGTCTTATTTCTTTTGTCATTTAGAGGTCTCCACGCTGTTGGAATGGTCTCTTTAGCTGGTCTTGGCCGTGTTTGCGTCTTCTCAAAAAGCGTTTGAAAGAAATTCACCCATGTCCCTTCTCCGATGTTTGAAATAAACGCTGGCTCAGATGGAGAAGAGGCCGTTTTTAAGAGAGACCAAAACTCTCGGGTATTGTTAGCTGTTATTGCAGTTATGATGTTCTCGGCGTCTTGTTGGTATAAGGCCAAACGATGGTTATGAACCCAGGTTACATATTCTCGTTGACCTTCGTTCGCTGCCTTGATTGCGAGTAGTTTACTGGCTTGTCGTTTCAATTTTTGCATTTCTCTTTTTTTAGTCACCACTTTTAGGTCATACCTATGAACATGTGATCTTTTGGGATCCTTATTTCCAGTTTTGTGGCTGTATACGAGTAGCAATGGAAAATAGTCGATCTGTTTTTCAGAGGTAAGCTCTGACTGGGTGTTATACTTTGACCTGAGGTCACAGATCGCTGCTACTGATAGCTTCAGTCTTGTGCGCTGATTGTTGATACATAATGGTAATTCCCCCGTAGATTTTACCGTCCTTTTTCTGGGCCACGTTGCACAGAGGAGATTGTGGTCATTTGCTGCTGTTTCGATTACTTCAAATGCCGTCACAACTGATAGCAAGGTTGTGGATATGAAAATGTAATCTATTGTGGCCCTTGTAGACTCTCTTTTCCAGGTTGGCAAGCGAGAGGGATCTGGGTAAACACTGTCAGTGTTGTGCATTTCTCTAGATTTCATCAATTTGAGCAAAGCCGTACCTCTTTTAGCTGTTGCGCTCATGGAATCGTGGGGTGCTAGCTTGTTTGAATCTTGTATGCACGTGGCATTGAGGTCACCACAAATCAAAAGGTAGGGTGCCAAATGGACACCTATGGCTTCGTCAATTGCACTTTCCAGCATTTCCAGGTACTCTAAATCAGTGAGGGTCGCCGGGTTCCAATAGGTGTTTGCAATTATAATTACTGGTGGCTTGCCTTTGTCTCCTTTCTTGATACCCTCTAGCCATATGGCCTTGACCAATGGCAAAGAAGGGTTACTGATCAAGGTTTTTTCCAAAGTGCAGCCACTTCCCTGTCTGCAGGCTATCAGAAGCCCCGAAGATGGTCGTCCCCTCAGTCCTTTTTTTGCTGGAGAGAACGCTATTTCGTAGCCATCCAATGTTGGTGCTTGTGTTAACCACGTTTCTTGGAGGCACAGTAGGTCATAGTCTGCTAATTTTATAGGTCCTTGTGCTGTCAAATGGGTATGGCCTCTGGTGTTCCATGAGCATATATGGAAAGTTTGCCTGTGTGTTGCTTCTTTGTCGTTGACGCCACTCTTTAGATTTTGATCGTTGGGTTGCTATCTCTTAGATTCCCTTTGGAGGGCTTAGGTAGCCATGGTTCTCGTTATCGTAATGACTTTGCTTTTATCACTCCCTCTTCTGGCACTTCTGTTTTCTTGCGTCTCATGCTTATTGTTGTCCACCCTCTTGTCATCTTCTTCCGAAAATTGTACAAAGTGACGATCCTGGATAGGTCCACGAAGTACTGTTTCGTTTGTCTTTTTGGGCCGGGATCTCTTCCTCTTAGTTTCCAGATTTGGTGGGTGACCTTTTTCCATGTCGAGTCCCTCGCTGAACTGACTTGGAGTTTCTTGTTCTTAATTTAAGCTCCTCGTCGCGCCTAATTTTTGGCTTCAAGGCTATCGACCTTGACGAGTCAGCAATGTCATAGCCCATTTGTAACAGCGATTTGGTCTCTTCTTTTAACAGGTCGCGCACCCTTTTGGAAGAGAGGTATAGGTGAGATATGGCCTTTTGATGTGTCTTGCTGGGGTCGACAATCAATAGGTCATCCGTTTTAATAGATCTTAGTTTCGGGATAAAGGCAAAGAGCCTTAGAACTGACCCTCTATTCAGAATCACGTCATCTTCGTTCCCTGGGATCTGTTCCAATTTGATCACCCATCTCTTTTTCTCGGGGTCAGTCTCTTTTATTTTGATGTTCTCCTTTTTTCTTGGAGGCTGATCATTTCCCCTTTTCTTCTCATGTCTCCTGTTTTCACCTGTTACTTTATGCGTGTGATAAATACTTGGGGAAGCTCTGTTAGACCTTTTTCGTTCTCGAGGGTTCTCCTTTTGATGCAATTCCCGGGACTTCCTCCTGATTTCCCTCGGGATAGGTTCTTGTGGTCTCGCCTCTTGCATGCGATTGCAGTATTCCGATGTGCCTTGAGTCCATCCATCCTTCTTAGCTGTCTTCTTACATCGATCTTCCAATGTTAAGAAACCGTCAGCTTTAGTTTTTTCTCTAGGCTCCTTTTTCTGTAAGGAGGTCGCAAGTGTGGGGAATGAAACAGCCTCCCCTCTATTTTCATCCATTATATGTTGGCTTAAGTTCATCATTTCCTGGTCTGCCAGGAAATCTTCTACCGACCTTGGGGAGCCTGCAGGTCTAAGAATGACCTTGGGATTTTCAGTGTTTGGTTCAGTTTCTTCTCATCCATGGTCGGTTTAGGATAACCTTTGTTGGAAGTACAAGCTGTGGATGTAGAGGATCTATTAGCCTTCGTGATGAGCACTTTTTTAAACACTGGGGCCAATGGAGTTTCATTGCCCGCCAGCACGATTGTACTTGTACGTTCTTTCGTAGTTGCTTTTGTTGTTTTCTCACCGGTAGTTTTATCACGTTGTCCCAATGTTACTTTTCTAGACTTTATTGCACTTAGGTTGTTGTTTGTCGACTCTTCTGTAATACACTCCTTAATATTGCTACGGCACGGGCCCCAGATACTTGAATTTTTTGTCCACACTTTGTTAGTCTCCTCAGACAGATCAATTTTAATTTCTGTTTGAGTGCTACTAGATATTTTAGTTTCCAGGTGTGTCAAATCGCCTTGTGTGGATTTGTCAGAGGAGCGTGATACTAGCCTACCTGAGAGCAGCGCAGCCTCCAGTTGCTCTCGTGCCAGGATATGAGCCTCCAGGCAGATTCGTTTTTTGTTCATTGTAGTTTGAATGTTAGTGTGGTCTTTTAAACTGTCACTGATTTTCATATAGCTTTAAGAATGGATTTAAAGCTATTGTAATTGCTGACATGATCGAAAGCATGTCACCTTTCTTCGTTGGTGTGTCTGGAGGTAACAGGTTTTGTTGGCCGTTGCTTCTTGTTTTCTCTTGGAGTTCCTGTATCCTGGGCTGTCTCATCGGTTGGTAGATGCCCTGGCTCCCCACTGCCCCAAAAGAATGTCTTCGAGGATCCTGTGGTCGTACATTTTCATTTATGGTTAAAGAACCTATTAAAGGTAAGTTTACATTTTCTTTACTACTTTTTTGAGGTCTTTGTTGAAGGTTCTCCAAGCTTGCAGGGTCTTTTAGGTTTACTGGGGTCAATGCCCCTTTGTTCGTCACTGACTTTTTCACAGGTGTTGTATTTGTTCCTGTGTTCGTTTTTCCTCACCAATTCGATCTTCAGTAAGGGGCTTGTCGTTTTGTGCCATGATCGCAGGATCTTTTTGACTTACTGGAGGTGAATTCAAGTTTTCAGGACCTGGGCTTTGGAAGGGTGCTGTGGTTGCTCCTGTCGATCTGTTTTCCTCGCAGCTGCGTTTTTCCGTGCGGGACGCTATGGGGGATGAGTCTTTAGGGGCTACGAGTGTGATAGAATCTTCCTCTGTTGTCTGTGGGCCTGCTTTTGTTTGGGCTGTCGCATCGCCCCTTGACGGTGTTACATCGTCGATTTGGCTGGTTGGAGCAGAGCTCGACTTTGATCCCACTTTCTTGCTTGGTGTCAAAGGCCTTTCCATTAATTCCTCGGGTCCCATGTTTTCTTCTCCTTTTGTAATGGCTAGGGGGTCTCCCCGAGGAGTAAAGTTTGTTTGAGGCTCTGGCTCATTCGTTCTACGATGTTTCAAAAAAGGCCAACAATCCTTAACAGCCTGGAGGATTTCTGCGTCTGAAAGTTCCTCCATCAATGGCCTGTGTGTTTTGTGGGAAGGTTGGAAATAGTTTACTACTTTCATTTCGATCCCCATTTTGCTCTTTGAGCATGCTATTGTTTTGGGGCCCCCGCGGGATATCGCTCGATTTGGTACTTTTCCTTTTAAATTTCTTTTTGGTGCGGCTTTGTTTTTACTCAGAGTTCCTATTATTCTGTCTTTTCCTATGTTTTCCCCTATTTACTGTGTCAACCTGTTGCCTTTTTCTTTTTAGGCATTTGTTTCTTTCGACCGCCAGGGAGTCCTGGGCACCTATCTCCTGCTCGCTCTCCGTCGGGTTCACCTGGTCGGCCCTGACCTCACAGGGTATCTGGGGAAGGTGGATCATGGCTTCAATCAAGACTGTTCGTCCTGCAAACTCCTGGATTGCTTTGGATTTGTAGGAGGGGTCCTCGGGAAGAGCTCCTTTCCTTCTTCCAAGTTTGTTTGGAGGCGGGGCTCTAGGGGGCAGCCCCCCCCCTCGTTAGCCTCCACGGCCCTCGATGGCGTGAACTCCTTGATGGGATTCTATCCCTTCCCTGCACCTCGAGCGGCTTCCGAGATGCATTTGCCTGGGGTCGCGGAGTCGAGGCGGGGGAAGCCCCCCCCCCTCTCCCCGTCGTCCTCCACTGCTTCCGGCTCCACTCCGTGCCCCTCCTCTTCTCTCCATACGCCAGTCCCAGTTTCCACCACAACCGTCGCCAAGTTAAGAGCCACCGGACTGGGGGAGGGCAGCGCAGGATTATGCCGATTGGGGGGGATACACTGGGACATTTGTCTGTATCGCGCCTTGCATGGGTGACAATGTTAGTTATGAAAGGTTCGTGCTTTCATTAGGTAGCGTGATAAGTTTTATGAGGCAATTGTGATCACTCACCTCTTTTGCCAGAGACTGGCTTGGCAATCGCAACGTCCGAGCCTAGGCGTAGTCGAGAACTGCGTAGTCTCCTGATGTCGTCTTCAGCTTCACACACAGAAGGTATGGGGATCATTCCTTCATGCCTTCCTACCTGCATGACTGCAGGACTGCACCTACTCAGCACCTACTCCGCTCCGCTGGAGAATGGAGTTTTTGACTGTTGAATTTACTCCGAAAGGGCGGCCGTCGCTGTTGGAGAACACCAAGATCCCGGGCCGTCTCCGTGTCGGTCTTGATGGCTTGTAGGGAATCGTCCACTGTTTTCCCAAACAGGTTGCTCCCGTCGAACGGCATGTCCAAGACTCTGGTCTGCACGTCCTGACGGAAGTCAGTTGCCTTGAGCCCTCCACGCCATCTAAGGCACACGCCGTTGCCCAACTGGCGAAATCCAGTGTCAGCGATGTCCGTCGCTATCGTGATGGCGTGGTCCGACGCCACTTCTCCTTCCTGCAAGATCTCTAGGGCCTGCGCCCTCTTGTCTCGTGAGAAGTCCAGCAGGGGGGCGATCTTGTACCACAACTCCCTGTCGTAGCGGGCTACGATAGCCAAGGCTTTGACAGCCTTAATCGTCGTTGCTGCCGATGAGCTGACTCTGCGTCCCATCGTGTCCAATTTCTTTCCCTCGCCGTCCGGCGGGGAGGTTGACGTAGAGGCCGAGGCCCCCCGCTTTCTTCCTGGCCGCCGCGGAGACGACCGAGTCCGGGGTCGGCTGTGCCCAAAGGCACAAGGGGGCCGCGTCCGGGACCCGGTACTTCTTCTCGTACCGATCCCTTCTCGCAGGCGTTGTGGATGGGTTCTTGAGGAGGGCGAGACCCTCATCCCAGATATCGTCCAGTAGAGGTACAGCGAGGACCGTCTTCCTCTTGGTCTCGCGCCGTTGATAAAGGAAACCTTCCTTCTTCTCTTCCGGGCAGAGCTGGAAAAGCTCGGATGCCCTGGCGATCATGGCATGAAACGATCCAATCTCGTCGGGCGGGGAGGAGGTGACGACAGGAGATCCTCGTCGTAAACCTCGTCGTCTGTGCCCGTCGCGGCCGTGTCAGTCCCCGTATCATCCCCACGGGTCGTGGACGGGGAGGAGGGCTGAGCAGGGCGCGATGGTTGAAAAGGAGGTGGAATCCATCTTCTCTTAGGCGGAGGGCTCCCAGAAGGGCCTGGCTCCGGGTCCTTCATCGGGAGAGGTTCCTCCGTTGGTGCTAACGGCAATCTCGTCCTTATCTCCGAGCAAAAGGACTGTATAGCCAACAAAATGGCCGCCGAGTTGTCTTGCGGCACTGGTTGAGGGGAGTCCGACGGGCGGTCAGGAGCCCCGTCGCCACCCTCGACGTTCTCGTCGTCTTCTACGTCGGGGTCCCTCCCGACGGGCTGATCTTCTTCCACGCCAACGCCGTGGCTTAAGACTTCGATCAGCTCCTCCTTAGAGGTTGAGGCTGAATCCACAACGACCTCCTGCCCCCCCTTTTTCTTCCCCGTCGGAGGTTTCACGGGGGTCCTGTCGATGGGCATGAAAGAGGACTCCCTCCGCGGTGGCAGGGAGACTCTGGGCCCCGAGGTCACCACCACTGGTGTAGCCTCCACAGGCTGAGCCAGGGCCGCCGCGACTGTCTCGATAGAGGCCTTGGCCAGGTGGATCAAGGCTTTCACCACCTTAGGTGCGCTCACCGCCTTCTCCTTGGGGGGAGGGTCACACCCTCGCTCCCCCTCCGATTGGGCCTTCAAGCTTGACCGGGGTCTCTCCAGGAGCTTCGCCGGGTGCTCGGCTTTCCTCTTACCCGAGCCAGAGCGTTGGCTCGTGGTTGATGGCGCCGGGGAGGATGCGCCCTGCCTGGCGCCCGTAGAGCCCGACCGTTCGGCGCTCCCGGTGCCAGTGGACTCCTAGTGCTTGGCCTTCTGTTGGACCCCCGTCGCCGGGGCGCCCTCAAAGGTCTTAGAAGACCGCTCGGACTTCTTCTCGCCTGACAGGCTCTTCCCTTCCAGCCATTTGGCGAGACGCAGATGGCGGTCCTTCATGGTCCGCTCCGACATATTGCTGCAAAACGCACAGTCCTTCTCAACGTGCGTCTTGTCCTCATGCAGGCAGTAGAGGCAAAGGGAGTGTTCGTCCTACTTAAAGACATTCTGAAGCTGGCATCCAGGGCAGACCCTGAACAGCTTTCCGGGCGTCGAGCTTCCCTTCTCCTGGGCCATGATCGAGATGGGCCTGAGAAACTTCTGGAGTCCTCCAAAAGCGTGGCTCGACGAAATCTTCACCCTTGAGGGGCGTAGAAGAATCAGACACGGGTCCCCATTGATCGGATAAAGAAACGGTGGAGCTTGAGGCTCTTTTGACCGAAAAAGAGAAAATTTTCCTAAGAAAATTGCGCAAAGAAAGCACTAAAGCTCGAGAGCAATAGCACGAGGATCCCAACACTTGAACGTGTGGTAAAAATCTGAAGATGGCTGCCAGAGGCGGGGCTTAGGGAGATGGCAGTCATTGGCTGTGGTCAGTATGACGCAGAGATCAGTGATTGGTTACTACTACGAAAGACAGATCAGAAACAAAACTGATACTGATTGTTCTTTACCGAGGATTCCCAGCCTGACGACAGGAAATATTCATGAGCATGTGAATCCATGCCAGACCCATGCTGGAGAACAACAGTTACAGGTAAGTAACTTGTTCCTTATTCCCCGTTTGGGTCTTTTCGCCAGGACTCTGTTTTAAAATGGCGTTTGTGTTCGCCTCTGTAACTCCAACCCAAGTCGAGCCCTTTGTTCCACTTTTTGGCGGGCTTCTACACAGAAGCCTCCAAAAGTGGTGCCACTCTGTCTGGGTCTACAGGATGTGTGGGAGGGGGGGGTTTAGGCACCCTGGACTGAGTTTCCTCTGCAACTCAAGTCGCACTCTTGTGTGATGGGCCCAGTGGTGAGCCGCCCGGCTCATCACTTAGCATGTTTGAGTGACAGCTAGGACTGATGTATGGGGGTTTTCTGAATAAAAGCAGGGCTTTGGGGACTGGGACTGCAGACATCGCCACAGGACCAAAGAATCCGAAGAGGGAGAAGCTGAGCGACCTGCAACGACGACACCACCGGTGGAGCCCTGCTGAACGAACTCACCACTTCTTCCAACGACATAGGAGATCTTCATTCCAAAGAGTCGTCTTCCTTTGACTGGTGGGGATAACCAGTTTGCCCGCCTTTTCGCCTTCCCGGATCATCTCGTGGCCGCCTTGCCTGTGCCAAGCACCCCGGCCACCGGGATACCACGTTTTACCACTACCGCAGATAAAAGGATAGTACCTTTTAACCGGAGAACTACGCAGCTGGTTTCTTCCTTGGCAGTGCAACGACCTTCAGCTTTCCTCCACATAGAGATCTTCTCTTCCTCTGGACGACGCCACGACTTGCACCCGCTGCCAGGAACAATTGCCCCCGCTGGCAGATTCTCTCCACTTTCAAGGTACTGTGTCCGCCTGGCCTCCCTCGCAACGGTCTGTGTGGGGTGTCTCTTAAATACTCAATTTACCACTTGGGTTGGCCCTAGGCTGGCTAACTGAACTTTTCTGAGCTGAACTAATTCCTTTTTGAACTCTCTGCAAGACTTTTCAAGCCTTTTAAACTGTGTGATCTTGGGCGCATTGGTGTTCTACTCTCTCCAAGAGGGAGCCGGGCCTCTGAACTTTTTGCTCACAAGTAGACTTTGATTTTCCTGCCTTGCTGAGTGCTTCTAAAGTATTGTGTTGTGTGCTTTTCTAATTTCTGCCTTTTCCCTCCCTTTTTCTTAAACTTATTGGAGTGCCATCTCTAGTTAAGCGCTCACCTCTGTCTGAAAATAAGTGGTGTTAACTAAGACTTGTCGAATAAGGGATATATATATATACTAATAGTGACTGTTTTTGAACTTGCTTACAATAATAGTGCTGGAGTGTTTCTAAGTGTGTCTTTTAAATACATAATTATATACTAAGATACCAAGGCTCTGGTCAGTGTTTGCTTGTGCTACTGTATTTTGGTACCCATCTTGTATACTCTATATAATGCCTAACTCTTCTTGAGAGAAGTCTGGCTGCTCAGCCACAGCTACCAGGTAAATCTGGGTGGTACAGACTGCTACCAATTGGGTTTACTGCCAACACCTGTAGTCTTAAGCCTTTTGCAGTGGTCCCTAAGGGAACTGCACAGGTTTCTGCCTAACCATGATAACAAACAGGTTATTTCTCAGAACAGGAGGAAGAAAGTACATTTCGCAACTGTAGGCCGTTTTCTGCAAGGCAGGCCATGGCAGTCTTGGGATATGAGCCAGCAGCTTTATCGCTGTGTACTTAACAGTAGGGGCTCTTCATGTCCGGCAGTCTGAGGCATCACCGCATTCCACAGCTCAGCTGTGCTCTGCAACATCGCTTGGCATGGGTGTACAGCTGTTAGGCCAGTCACTTAGGCAAGTCTGTAGGCCAGTCCCATTGCATCCGATGTATCTCAAATAAACAAAAAGAAAGTGCAGTATCAGAAATGCTAACATACCTAGTCAAAGCAAAATGTTCTGGGGTTGACACAGGCCAGGAAGATGTGTCATTGATAAGAAAATCAACAGTGAGTTTGACCAGGAAAGTGCAGTTTATTCCCTTAATCACCTTTGTGTTAGTGGCATTGAAGAAGATCTACAGAGACCTGTGTTGTAGGTGGGTTTGTGAGGGGACCAAATGGAGGTTTATTGAATGTGAGAGTGATGTGGTTGGATGTTTAACCTGAACTGATGTGCCCAGGCATAGAGCATATCCGTAACGTGAACAAGGAGTGTTTGATGACTGTGAAGTAGATGTTACCACCATCACTGTGGGACATTAGTAGAACAGGACAGTGGAGTGACCATTGCTGTAAGGGTTTGAGTTTATGGATAAGTCCACTGCTACTGCGCAGTTGGTCTAAAAATGATGTGCAATAGTGGACATGAAATCGGATAATTCATCAGAACCTCATTATTCTAGAACAAAGCAGAGCTATGGCAATGAGGGTCCATTTTCATTTGGCTCTAGATCTATCCCTCAATATGTTTGAACCATGTTGAAGTGGCCAATACATTAGAATGTCACAGATGTGGAACAAGTCGCCAAATCTGTTTGCTGCCTAAATCAGCGTATTGCTCACTATTGAAACCACCGTAACAATATCTCTCCCTTGTGCTCACTCAATTTGATCTAGTGGCTTCAGCAATGTGTAGTTTAATATGATGCATGTTGGTATCTGTAGGAGAATCATTACAACATTTATCTACTTAAACGAAAAGGTGCACTGTTGTGTTTCAGATATTCATGAGCCGACTGGACTGTAGAGTATCACCTTATGAGTACACATCCAACCACCTTGTTATAATCCAATATGATCAAATCTCAAGGCAAAAAAAGATTTACATATTATTCACTTTGTGGAGAAAGCTGTTGCAAAAATAATAAAAGGCATAGTATATCAAAACAACCAACTACTGTTCAGACAAACTTTAAGATAAGACATGAAACTGGTAAAGATGCAAGTGCAAGAGGCAACCTACACCAGACATCAAGCCAGAATTTTAATTTGTATCAATTCTTTTCAGGGCCCTCTTGACTTTTGTCTTTTTTCCTACGCTTTTGTGTATCGTGGAGCTGTTTTTGGTGTTCAGATGGGCTTCTGCTGAAGAACCCCACCACTTCAATACTTTTTGACGCACTTGCTGTGTTTGCTTTTTAGATGGGTTTTCAGAACCGTCACTGGGGGGGAGGGTCTGCCAGGACAACCTTGTTAGTGAGCATGGTAATTAACACTTGGCTCTTGGCAAAGTCAATCAAGGTGGTGTAGCAGAACAGTAAGGCAAGTCTTCAGGAGATATGGGGTGGTATAGACGGACACACCAAATAACTCAAATCAATTTATATTTTATTAGGCGTATACACAGTAGACATTTAACTGTTAAAACATTAAAAGGCTCTTGGATCTACTGGGAATCTCATGCTTTGCATGGGCCATCATCTAGTGGTTGGTGCAAAGTGTTACTTTATTTGTTTTCCATTTCTGATGTCGGCAGAGGGTTTCTGTAATACTACCCCTATTGTGATGTGTACTGTACCCATGATCCTTCACGCGGCGAGGTCCACTGATTGTGGAGGGGGACACTGGTAACTATACAGTTAAAGGAGAATGTCTCCATATATTTTCCACTTAATACCTACAGTCTCACTGTTGACCAGGATTGACCATGGAGAATGCTGCATTTATGGTTTGTCCCACATGAAACAGGTTTCCCTCAAAAAATACACGTGTAACTATTTCCTGCCAAGAGACCACCAGGAAAGTACATTTCGAGCATGTACGCTCTTTAGAAAACATAATAAATAGATGGTTGAAACCCTGGGCGACGTAAACGATGCAAGCTGAGGCATTTACAGATTACCCTGATGGCGCAGAGGAATCATAGGCTGAGCAGGACAGTCCCGGTTTCATTCATGATACAGAGGAGACTTCTGATAGGGAAACGCAAGATTAAAGTTCCAGGTCCCAGCTTGCAATGGCAAGCGTCATCCTCTGTTATGAAAGCTTCCCCTGGCAACAAGACCAAATATGACATCCTCCTGGGATGAGCTCAGCGCACAGTACAGGGACGCCGACCAAACGGAAGCATATCGCATTCATCGGAAGGTTCAAAGTCTAAAGAACATGTGACCTCCGCAACAAGCGATTTGGCTGCTCAAAGAGCCTCTGCGCCAAGTGGCTTTCCAACACATGTTCAAAAGAGTTTGCAAACTCCTAATGTAATTCGTTCCACAGCGAAGATTACTACACCTACACACAAACATAAACCGCTGGCTCCGACACACAAGTCAGGATACACAGGGAGTAGTTTGCCTTTAGTAGATACATTAAACAAAATGAAACTGGTACATGTAGAGGCACTAGAAGGTCAAGAGGAAGAAGTGGTTTTCCCACTCCAAGCCACACCTTCTAGTTGTGCCTGGACAAAAGGGTTTGAAAAAACATTGGATAGAATTGAGTTTTTGGCCAAGCATCCAGTAGAACATAAACTGTACATGAGGAGGAACTTTCTCATAAGAAAACAAGTAGAACCTACACCTACTTATGAGCAGCCCATTGAAATTGAGAAGTATTCAGAGGAGGAGCTTGCTGAGGAAGACACAGGCACTGAGCTGGATGACATCCCTATCCCATCCCCAGACATTATATATGAGCCCTTATCACCACCTATAGATGATCCCATTTTGTATAACCTCCTCCTTAAGTCTGCAGATTTCTTAACGATGGACTCCAGAATCTGATAAAGACACTGATTTTGTTGATAATCGACTCAGGAGTAAAAACAAATGGGCCAGCATATTCCTATATTGCAATCTGTTAAAAGGAGATTAACACGTCCCTTTGTGCTCCAACTCTTAACAAAAGTAGTCAATCCTTGCGTCAGTGTTTAAGGTCGCACCAACAGACACTCTATAAGAGGACATCTCAAACCTGATTAACTGGTAGTCCCTACTACCCGTAAAAGGGCTGGGACATTCTTAGCCATGACCGAGGCACCTCCCAACAAGGAGAGTAAAAAGATTATGCCCTTGGTAAAAAGGTGTCAACATCAGTGGCTTACCAAATGTGTATCAGTAACAATGCAACTCTTATGGGCAGATTTAATAGAGCACAATGGGATCACATGGAAGATCTTGCTTATGGTGGTCATGAGCCCCTGAAGTCAGACATGCTTAAAACACTAACAGGGGGCAAACAAACGGCTAACACTGTTCTCAAAAACACACTTGCTGCTGCAGAAACTGCTGGTAGGATAGTTGCAGAAGGCACCCATAAGACATGTGTGGCTAAGGAGTTCTGGTTATGTGCCAGAGACTCTGGCCACTATGCTAAACATGCCTGCAGAAGACAATGTCTTGTTTGGAGAGGCAATGGATGATGCTCTGAATGCAAGGAAGGAACACAAAACACTTGAGGCATTAAGATAGATAAATAAGCCATATCGGCAGAGAGGTTCTTTTTCTAACCAACATGTTTTTCGTAGCCAAAACTTTCCAGCATCCCCTGGGAAGTCTGGCTAAACCTCTGGTACGGGTTCTAGTATTTGGTTTAACAGCCAGGGCCAGCAGGCAGCAGTCCTCGTTATCCAGACAATTTAGAAGGGGGCAGTTAGGCAGAATCCTGTGCGGTTCCCTTGGGGACCACTGCAAAAAGATTAAGACTACAGGAGTAAGCAGTAAACCCAATTGGTAGCAGTCTGTACCACCCACCGGGTAGCTGTGGCTGAGCAGTCAGACCTCTCTCAAGAAGAGTAGGGCAGTATATAGAGTATACACAATGGGGCCAAAAACACAGTAGAGCAAACAAAAACTGACCAGAGCTTTGTATAAAAAGTATATAATTATTTATTTAAAACACACTTTAGGCAATATACTAGCAATCTAAATCAAAAGCAAGTTAAAACACAGTCAGGTGAAGTATACACACCTCCCTTGATAACTATTAGAGAAGTCAGAGTTAAAACACCACGATTTGTTAAAACAGATGTGAGCGCGTAACCTGATGGCACTCCAATAGTTCAGTTAAAGCGAGAGAAAAAGGCAGAGCATAGAAATAAAACAAGTCCCAACACTTTTAGGAGGTCTCAGCAAGGGAATAAAGGCAGTAGACACTGTAGAGCCATAGTTCATAGACCAGGCCCACTTTAAATGGAGCAAAGCGAAATGTGCCCAGGATCGCACGGTTCAAAATGCACTAAAAAGTCTTCGCAGAATGTTCAAAAGAGGTTAGGGCGATTCATGAAGGTAAAGTTAGAAGGTCTGGGGCCAAACCAGTGGAAAAGCCAAGGATTTAAGGGTCACCTTGGGCAAACCGAAGAAAGGGAGGCCAGGCGGGACACACTACCTTAAAGAGAGAGGTAGCTCCAGCGGTGGCAGTTGTTCCTGGCAGTGATTGCAGTTCGTTTCGACCAGGGGAAGAAAGGATCTCGTCGAGGAGGAAACGTGGAGTCAATGCAGCCATGGAGTTCGTCGGTAAAAGGTGCGTTCCTTTTATTCGCGGTCAAAGTGGTGAATCTTGGCTATCCGGCCGCCGTTGTTGTAATGATTCTCCTACAGATACCACATGCATCATATTAAACTACACATTGCTGAAGCCACTAGAAATAAGAGACTTATTTGGAAGTCGAAAGGGGCGAACTGGTTGGTCAACCAGCTCAGAGGAAGAAGACTCTTGCAGCTGAAGATCTTCTCTTGTCGTTGGGGAAAGTGGCAAGTTCGTTGCAGCAGGGCTCCACCGGTGGTGTCGTCGTTGCAGAAGGCTCAGCTTCTTCCTTCTTCGGATTCTTAGGTGCTGTGGCGACTTCTGAAGTTCGTCCCAAAAGCCCTGCTTTTATGCAGATAACCCCCATTCAACAGCCTAGCTGTCACTCAAACATGCTAAGCGGTGAGCCGGGCGGCTCACCACTGGGCCAATCAGAATAGAGTGCGACCTGGGTTGCTAAGGCAACGCAGTCCAGGGTGCCAATACCCCTCCCCACACATCCTGTGGAAACCAGACAGAGTGGCACCATTTGGAGGGCTTCTGTGGAGAAGCCCACCAAAAACTGGAACAAAGGGCCCGACCTTGGTTGGAGTTACAGAGACGGACACGAACGCCCTTTTAGAAATGAGTTCTGGTGAAAAGACCCAACTGTTGATTTAATATTAAATAAATAAACCGGCGGCATCTTTAACATTGCACCAAAAAGTGGTGTGTTTAAAATCAATGGGAAAATCCGATTGGAAATATTCTGGTGGAATATTTTGCGTGGTAACCTCTGCCACCAGCCAGAAACTCGACAAGGGGGGACTGGACAGTGCCCCCTTGGAAACAGACCCAGGGGCAATCTAATTAACCCCTTCCAGTACTTTCACAATATGATGGTTTGTACTGGTTCTGTTCACAATTTAGGACTAGTAAAGTCAATGGTGACTTTACATGCCCTGGGAGACAGTAGTCAGCCCGAGGGTATGGAGACTGTTTGGGGGTCACTATGACACCCCTGTGTTACTGCACGGAGGGTGCTGTGTAACACATACACAAAAAATAGATGATACCCTATGGAGTAAAGGACCCCATAGCCCACAAGCACACACATAGTCAGAGACATACCTCAAATCATGCCTAAGAGTGGGAGTGAAAGAGTCTCACTCTTAGCAGGAGAAAAAACAAACCCCAAAAATCCAGCAAAGCTGCTGCGGGACTCACTAGGTTTGGGAAATTAGTTTTAAGAGAATTCTCCCTAACAGGGGCATAGTACCGGTAGACCAAGCCACTAGAGACTCGGTCACAACTGCAAAACAATGACTGTTTCATGTCCCCTCCCAAGTCACCATGGTAAGGGGTGTCGCATAACATTCACTCGCATATCGGAGGGGGATCACGTCGTTTGTTGTCGCCAGTAAATATCAGGTATTGCATCAAATTTCTAGAAAAACTGTACAATCTTCCACCAAAACACAGGGGAATACCGTTAGAACATCAACGGATTCTGCACGCCGAAATAGCGAAACTACTGCAAAAGGGACCCACAGAACTTGTCCCAGCATCAGATTTAAACAAGTGTATTTATTCTATCCTTCCTTGTTCCAAAGGAAGACAGAAAAGCGCCTAGTGCTCGACCTAAGACCAGCAAACATTTGTCCAACCACAAAAATGCGGTATGACAACTTTACAGGAGGTCATCCTGTTGCACAAAAGGAAAGACTTCATGGCAACACTGGATATGAAAGATGAATACTTTCATTTCTGATACTTTTGAATCTGCTTAAAATCACATGCTATGCATATAGTCCAAGATCTAGTGGTAATCGCATAGTATTGCATCTTTTTTTCGAAGATCGAAAAGTGACGTCAGCGTTTCTGTAGCATTGGATGAGGAGCCATCCAGCAGCCGCGGTTCCAGCTCAGAGGCCAAAGACATTGTAGCAGAGTCAGCACCACTAGACCTGCTGAACGCACTGCTGTGGGGGTCTCACCCACTTGCGACGGGCACACACCAAGGCAAAGCACACAACCCCGGCTTCCCTCTGCAGTACAAGCGAAGAAGTCGACTGCACCCACAGGTCCGTCAATCTTCGGCAAAACCTGGGGAACCTTTGGGTTCTCAACCCCGCTGCACTTCCACCACTGCATTTAGCGCATGGTTCGAAGTCTTTAACTTACAAAGGTGCTCCTCCTAAATCTTCGACGGCTGTTTCAGACACATCGAAAAACACATATCGACAGTTAACTCACCATAAATTAAGGGACGAGTTGTCCAAAACGCATCAACAACCCGATTCCCATAGTTCTGGCACCCAGACCCCTTCAGCTTTACCTCAAGGCTATGTCCAGGCCTCTTCCAGTTTATCGCAGTCCTTACAGGATTACCACAGTCCTGTTCACAAAGAGGTAGTTTTTCCACTCCCTGAAATGCCAGCTACAGGGACTGGACAAGCCAAAGATTTCAGGAGTGTATGGACAAGGTGTCTGAGTTTATTTCTTTCTCAGACAGGTTGCCTAAGAGAACCCTTCCCCTTGGTGAGGACCCTAGGCCCTTAAGTCGCCTTTCAGTCCCCAGTTTGCCACACTACCTCTCCTGTACCTAACCAAATTGATCCTTCTGGGATATATATTTCAAGATGATCAATATGAAGAATAATATTAATTCCCAGACCAGGGGGGTGATTTGAAGATCCTACCTCCCAGGACCCAGACGCGTGGCTTGATATCACTGATGACCAGGGACCTTGGCCAACTACTCCCACCCGTGCGGCAGAGCCCGACAACATTTTTGTAGACCCACACCTGTTGTGCAGTACCGAGACTCTTCCTCTATTGACGACCAGCTGCTATTTAATAATTATCTTAAAAAGGCAGAAGATTGTTTTAAAATGCGCACTCGAGGCAGTGCCTGACTGAATTTGTGGAGGATAGCCTCAAAGAGAAAAAGGCTGTGATTCAATTGTTCCCCTGCTTAGTTCTATAAAGAAGTGTATCCCCCCTTCTGTACTCGTTCCTTCCCTGACATGGGCAGTTAACCCGCACATTGAGAAGATGTTCAGGCTTGCTCCCTCGGTCCCCTTTATATTCGGGGACACTCTGCTCCTGATTCACTGGTGGTCACCACAACCAGTAGGCGTGTAGCTGTTCCTTTGTCTTCAGCTGAAACTCCTACTGACAGGCGGTGAAAAATTGATATGCCTTAGGCAAAAGGATTACAACTTCAGCTGCCTATACTACCCACATTGTGAATAACAGCACTTTGCTTGCCGGCTTTAGTGATGTCCATTTGGGCTGTGATGCTCTTCTGTGTGTTTTCTGCCACTGAGGCCCAGCCTGGACTTCTGGCAGTGCAGGTCTTCATTTTACCTTTTTGGTGAACACCACCCCTGGGATGCCCTTATGGAACCCATGGGTAGGGGTACACCTAGTCTGTTTTTGGGCAAATGTCTGTTGCCTACATAGCAGGGTATGGGCTGGTGGCAGCAACATGCTGACTTGACAGTGGCTCTAAATGTCCTCCATTTTTAGGACACCCAGGCTTTGCCCTGGGAAGTGGATTCCTGAACAAAGACAAGATGGCCACCGTAGCATCTTGGTTTTTATTGCCGTTACCCCTTGTTTCCGAAAGTCCTGGGCGCTCTGACTCTCCCTTCTCCCTCACTGGCTCTTGGGTGGAAGGACCATATGTGGCTCTTGGGCTGCCTCCTGCCAGACTGGCTGGAGCTTTCCTAGGGAATGTTGTGGGTACATCCCTGGGGTGGGACCTGTATGATTAAGTCAACTCACATTCTGTGTTGTGGGTGTCTGGTTCTGGTTGTGTGAAACGATGCCTGGGCCAGCCCTGACTGAAACTGGAGTGAATGCATTCTAGTGCTCTGAAAGGTTGGGTGCTTACTCCAATCCACATTCTGTGTTATGGTTGTCTGGTTTTGGGTGAATGGCCTGAATGCCGGCGAGCCTGATTGAGTTCCTGCTGCATAAATTCACTTGTGTATGATTTGCTGATGGAGCCTAGCTCAGCCTGAGTGAATGGGGAACAAATGTGTATAATTATGGACCTCTCACTCACCAATTTATGAAGCTGAAACCTGAAGCTTGAATCCTGTGGCCAGTCAGGTGAAGGAATCTGCAGCTGCAGTTCTTCAAGGAATTCAGAGACTGCTGTGCTGACCCAAGGGCCGTATCGAGTGAGGATCTGAATAGGCGACCTCTTCTCAAGCTAGCAGGGACCTTTATGCACCTGCTGCTCTTCTGAAGTACTCTGGAAGCCAGTCCGTGTGCCTGCCCTCAATAGACTGGGTCTTTGTGAGTCCATAAGAGGAGTGATTGGACCCTTGATTCGAAGAAGTCCAGTTGTGCCACCCATGGTCCGGAGGAGTGTTTGTGACCTCTGGAGGCCAGATTGCTGCAAATCGCTCAGAAGAGGGGGTACCCTGGCATAGTGCTGCTTGACACCCGAAACGGCAAAACTTCTATTTGATTGAAGAATCCTTCAAGGAACATCCATGATACGACATCTGACCACTTTGTCCCGCTGAAGAAGATCCAGGGTTGCTGTGTGCAGAGGGCCTGCCAGCGGGTTTCCTACCACCAGAATCTGAAGAAGACGTCCCGAGGGTCCAGACTTGGTGAGCACCCACAGTCCAGTGGTTGAGACCAGAATCCACCCAGAGGTCCATGTAGCAGCGAGGGGAAACGGCTCTGTAGACGTTTGCCAACTCTCCAATGAGGGAGCACATGACTATACATTTTATTCCTATGTCCACAAAGGCCTCTCCAGGATAGACCTAATCCTAATCTCCAGCATGTTATTCCCCTGCCTAGAGGAACTCCCGATACACTTGAGGTGATCTCTGATCATGCCCCAGTGCAGGCCTGGATCAGGGTATGTGGTCTCCCAAGCATATTGCAACAGCATTGGAAGATGCAAGACTCACTGTAGCAAGATGCAGTATTCAAAGAGGAAATATCCAATGCCCGTATTCTCTACTTTGGAGAAAACTCCTTGGTGGGTTTTCTTGCAAGTGGTAGTCTGCGATGCCATTAAGCCAGCGATCAGGGGAGTGGTAATGATGCACTGCAGCACAAAAAAGGGTAGGACAACTGCTGCAGCAGCATAGGCTGGAAAAGAAAGTAGTGGACATGGAAGGGGCACAGAAAAAGAACCAATCGGGAAGACGAGCAGGGAGCTCAAAAAGGCTAAAGCTGTGCTGGAAATGCATCTGGCAGATTGGCCAGAGCATTGGTATACACCAAACCGTTCTACTACATAAACAGCAATAAAGCGAATAGGCTATTAGTATATAAACTAAAAAAGGTACACACCCAAAACAACATCTCGACACTGAGAAACAAAAATGGGTCCCTACTATCCTCAGAAACACAATGACTCGCCATAGGGTGGAAATGAGAGGGAGCCCAATTAACAAGCAGTTGCAAGCAAACTACATAGCCAGCTCCCCAGTAAGGTCCAAGATGACAGAACCCCTTGAACTCGCCATAATCTCTGAGGAAGTAAGAGAAGCCATATAAACTATGAAAGACGCAACCCTAGGTCCCGACTGATTCACTGCAAGTTTCTACAGGGTGTACGCTCGCATCTTAGCCCCCCCCCAACTAAACACCTTCCAACCTTTTCTTGGCCACAAGGAGTATCGCACCATTTATAGAGGAATCCCTCACAATACTCATCCCCAAACCGGACAAAGACCCAGTGGACTGTCCATCCTACAGTCTGTACTACACAAGTTGGTAGTGACTGAGCAGCCAGACTTATTTCAAGAGGGGTAATTTTGAGCTGTAGAGATGTAACCTAGAGATTCACAGTTACAGGCATTCAAATAACACTTATACTCAAGGTTTTCCAGTGAAATAGTTATTTCTATAAGTCTGTTTTAAAATAATCTTTCGTTAGAAAGGGCAAGAGGTAAAAATAAAATACACTCCAAATATACTTACTCAGATTTAAGTTTCAGCAAGTAGATACCTTCTTGGGATGTTGCACACACTCACTCTGCCTACACCCTGAGGTGACTTCAATAGCTAGTACACTGTGGACATTGATATATCACTTTTAAGACAATGCAATACTGAGGTTTGTGGCAAAGGAAAAGGTTACGGAAGGAAACTAAGGTTAACAAGTTTCTCTGAACAGGTAAGAACTTTGCAATCCCTAAATGATGTATAGGTTAACTCCTTCCCAGCAATACAAGTAACTTATTACCACATATGAGGGACAGTCAAACACAGTCAATGAGTCAGAATAATGTCCAGGGAGCCAAGCCAGCAAATGTCAATTGAACACAGTCCAGAGAGTATAGAGAGTTTGTAGAAAATAATCATATGTTGGGCCACACGCTGTAAGACTTGTGCAAGCAAAGCTGCAAGCAACACTGCAGAAAAAGCAGCTACTGGAAGTCTCCAGTGAAGCAGACCAGCTACAGACCAAAAAAGGTAAGTACCCCTTCAGTCAAGACAGTACCTTAGGTTGGATGAAGAGGGTCCAGCTGGCTTCTGTTCCTTTTGCAGTCCTGCAGATCCTGTGTTCCTGGGCCTTTGTCGTGGGGACAAGAGGGAGGACGTCTGGGGACTCCTGCACTGTTTTTTTGAAGGCCAGTGAGTGCAATGGGCTCTTTCCAAATCAGCTGCACTTTGTGGTTTCAGCTACCCGTCAATAGCACCACCGCGGTTCTTGGACACCTTTTGGGCTCCCCTTGCTTCTGGGGCCCAGCACGCTGAGGCGGCTCAGGTTTCCTGCTTCGAGGCAGTCCGTAGGATCTTCCTGGAGCTCGGGTCCGGCTAAAATATGATGCACTCTTTCCTGGTTTTCCTGGCACTCCGTTCCAGCAGCAGCAAAGGAGTACAGCCAGCAGGGAGAGGGGTTCCAGTCAAGTTCGTCTTGGGGTCAGTTGGTTCCACCAACACAAGGGAGGTTGTTGTCTGTTCTGGGTTTCTGTAGTCGACACGAAATTTGGAGCTTCAGCACTGCAGCGGGGCTTCATCGGGCAAACCAATGGTCCATGAGAGTGCAGCAAGCTTCTCTTAGTTTTTTTCTTCGGATTCTTCAAGTGGTCGACTCTGCCGGAGAGACCTCCAAGAACAGCCAGCCAGCAAAACACCTTTGGGTGCATTCAGGTAATCGGGGAGACTAAGCACAGGGAGTTTCAGGCACCTCCCTTGCTTCCTGCCGTGCCAGACACGCTGGAGCCAGAGGCGGACTTCAGCAGTGAATCCCACCAAAGACTAAACTAACAAAGGGACCAAACCTGGTTTGGCGTGCAGAGTAAAACCCAAGAAAGACCTCACAAGCAGGAAATGGCGAAAAAAGATGACCAGGGCCACTTTAACTAAATGGGCACCCATGGGTGCAATACTGCAGCTGAGGGATCAGTCTGCAGTAAAAACGCACAATGGTAGGAAAATTGAACTACTGCCACCAGCCGTTAATTGTAGTGAGGGTAACATAAAAAATGTTACATGAGTAAGTAGACAAAGGGGCCACTAAGTAACCCCCCAGCACTCCACATAGGATGGTGTGTGCTGGGTCTACAAAGAGAAAAAATCATTTTCACTTTACTACGCTTGGAATCTGTAGTTTATCCAAGATAAGGTATTTAAACCTTAAGAGAAATCCAAAAGACTTCTCTGTGACACTGCACTGAGGGTGATGTGTGTCACAATACAAAAGGTGATGCCTATGGAGTTTGTTCTACTTCAAAACCAAAAGAAACAGAGTGCAGATCAGATCAAAAATACATGAGGGGGTGAGAAAAAAGGACTTGCTCACTCCAGGATCAAAATTAAAAGTCCTAAAGTCCAGCAAAAGAGTTAGGGGTCTCTAAGGTTAAAGGGAATTAACACAGAAGTGAGTTCTTCCTAACAGCCATAATCTCACTCGATGCTCACAAGGCATTTGCCCTATTAGATTGGGGTTACATCCAGATGACATTAACCCACTTTGGGTTTGGCACGAATTTTGGCAAATTGGTCATGGCCAACTATCGGCATCCCTCCACCTCACTAAGAATTGGCAGGATTCGATGCCCGAAGCTCCAGACCTCCTGAGTACGCCAGGGCTTCCCCCTATCTCCCCTAATATTAGCTCTCAATGAAGCCATTTGCAACCAGACTACGAAATAACGCATGCATACACAGGGGCTGCAGCTGGGGGGAAGTCAGTACAAGGTCTCCATGTATGCCAATGACGACATCCTCTCCCAAACACAGATTGAGTGCTCATTGGAAGCACTCTGGCAGGAGATCTCTGCATTTGGGGAGGTGTTGGGCTTCAGGGTCAATTACAGGAAATCAAGGGCCTTGGGAGTAAACCTTGTCCTGGAGCATATGAAGGGGCCCCTAGGTGACCCTCGCGTAGTGGAAACGAGGCAAATCACCACACACAAACTGATACGCCAGGCACGAGGTTGTATTACCAAAAGCTAGGGTTTATTGCAAAGCAAATAGTCTCAGTTGGCCAACTTGGTCTCACGCCCACCGACGTGCGTCTCCATACCTCGAGGGACACAAGAGAGCAAATAACGTACATCAGTTACATATATACAAAATGGACATCCTACAATCGGTCATGACATGTTCATTACACCCATTGTACAGTTTCTTTGAACTGGGTCTGATGATTGACAATTTTGACGAATATGACACCTTCAAACATCTATTTTAGCAACAATATGCAACATTGCGAGTCTAGAGACATATTTCTTTGTTGAACAGAACAGAGTGCTTCTGTTCTTGCGAGCAAGCTGCGTACGGGGGAAGAGTCGCATTCCAGGCCTTGCTATCTCCTATTTGCTATTCGTGTCCTGGGAGTCGGCACGCTCTGCTGGGCTTAGGAAAGGGGGGGCCGTAAGAAAAGCATAATTCAAGCCTTTAGCTGTTCCTTTCTAGCATTTCTACCATATTAACGAGACTAAGACTAGCTGGCATCAGTGAAATGATTAAATGCCGTGGTGCTCTTCAAGGCTACATGCAGGAGGGGATTGGGCATTCCTCTCTGGGGCTGCCTACGTTATGTTTCAACGAATAACTGCTGGCCTCGCGGCCTTGCTCTTTCGCTTTGAACAACAAAGTAATCAATGAAGCAGAATAAGCAGAATAAGCTTTCGGCTAAGCAGTTTTGAACAAAAAGCAATGAGCAAACGTTGGAGAACAAAATGGCGATTCTAGTTACATCAAAATGGCTGCACATTGGTCAAGCTTAGGAGTCTGTAGTTCTGGCATTCAGTACATGAGACGGTTGATCCTGGGCCAATATGATGCATTGCCGTTGATCGTGTGGTATCTATTTTTCCTAGACTGACAAACCCTCCTTTTTGGCCGATTGCCAAACGCCTCATCCATACATTGCATCCTCCTCTGATGAGGTGTCTGAAATGTCTGAATTTGAACCTGAGTCTTGCATACTACTATATGCATCTTCATTCCCACCAATATTTATGGCCATGAATTCTTTTATCGTTTTCATTTCATGTGTATCTTTTTCATCCTGACCATACATTTGTTTTCCGGTTACCATATGCATACACTCTTATCTTATCTCCGTGCAAACTAGGGGCAGACAGTGTATGCAACAACAGCAAGTCATAAATATCCCGAACACTACTACTAGTATTGCAATTAACTTCCATCCCCAAGCATGTAATACCTCCCAGGACCTGGACCCTGCCTCCCAATTCCCATTCATGGTATGGAGTTCGGAGCTTAGGACGTGTAACTTTTTTTCTCTTCAAAAATCGTAGGGGAGGAGTCATTTACGAATACGCAGCACGCTGATCCCACGATTTTGCAAACTCCCCCACGATCAATCAGGATTACATCAAGAGCCATTCTATTTTGCAGCATCATTAATCGAATTCCTTTTTCTTCCAGCGTCATGTTGTATAGTATATCAGTTGTTAGGTTTATTGTACTTTCTAACACTCGGGATAGTTTCCTTAAGTTATAGGAATTTATAGCTTGTGCCAAAAATGGTACGAATGATTTTGCTAAGTCTTCTGTTCTCAAAGCATCTTCTGTGCTTCTTTGCGGCCTGGATCTGAATGACCTGGCTACATCTGCTGTCTCTAAGAGGAACACTCCCGGGAACAGTAGACCCAAATAACATGTGCCTCCCCAGTTTCTGGGTAACCAGGGATACGCTTTTTCTCAGCATATAAAATTAACAGGATCACCTACATACACTGGTTCTACTTCTCTTTTGAGAACCACTGTATTCATGCATGTAGTGAACGTTCCTACTGAATAGGAGCCCTTCTTCTTTAGACAGAAAGGGACAGTTTGTGGGCTATAATTCACTGTATAGGAAGGGGGCATTGCATCTTTATTTTCTTCTGTTCTTACACGGAACGTGATTACTGATGTTTTGGATGGTGGAGACAATCTATCTCGTCATGCAGGTTTTGGCGTAGGGTTTTGGATCATCATTCGTGCTTTATGAAATATAGAACCTACAGGTCTCATAATTATTTCCTCAAATTCATTCATGTTTGTTTTATCTAGTTGACCCGTGTCACTCTTATTCCATTTCCCATAAAATAGTGCACTTAGTGATGCACTGCATGCAGAACTTAACGGTAATGGCTGCACATACCAACCTATTCCCTTCCCAGCATGCTGCGGTAAATGAGCGCATACCCAGCAATTATTTTTCTTTAAAATTGCATGTCATGTTCATTATGAGCAATAATGTATTATTCCCATATCCTTCCCTGTGCCTCTCTTCCATTGGGGACAAGGTGTAAGTAATTACATGAACCGGGCTTTCAGTAGTGGAGATGTTAATTGCTGGCAAGAGCATATTTAATGGGTGCACTGCTTCCACGTACCATAGTATCAATGCTGTCATTATTGCTGCTAACATACTCATGACACACAACTATGATTGTCATGACTACGGGGTTCCCTCTCAAAAGAATTTCCAAAGTTTCCTGGGTGGCCGCTTACAAGTCCTGGTCAAGGAATAGGTAGGGTGGGGCTCTTCCTCATCAACCAACATGGCCGCCTGATGTTACAGCCACTAGATTGGGCAAGCGGTCTAGTTTTCTGTCACTCTGGAGTACTTAAGCCCTCCCCCCTTGTTCAACGGCGCTTCGCGTCTTCAGCTGTGTCAGCGGACGCTTACCGCGGTTCATCCCTCTGACAGGAATTCCTCAGTTTCCCTTGTAATCCATAGATACCCTCTCTGTAGTGCCATGGTCATTGTTTTCCTGTTCCATTCCGCGGCAACAATTCTGTGAACTCTGTGTGGAGTTTGCGTTCGTCAGTGTGTGAGCTGGCGGAGACGCATTTCCTTTTGGTGTTTGGTTTGTGAGGAGAATTTCGAGGTACTCATTCCTCTTCGGTCTCCTTCCACAGCAAGTATTCGTTACCCATTTTTTCCTCTATACCGATTTAAAGGTTCCTAAAAGGCTAGTGCGCTTTGTACATTGTTCTTATAGGGTGAGTGTATGTTTAACCACCGTATCGTATTAGCCTTACGGAGCTACGGGGTTGTGAGGAGATTTTTTGTTCTAAGAACAGAAGTGTTCCGTTTTTTCTGTCACAGTTAAGTACACTAATTCCTCACATTAAGGAACATAAAATGTTTAGGGTTGTCCACATTTGGTTTTAGACACAGTAAGGTTTTTTCTTGTGAGTAGTTTGTTGCAATACCATTCCTGACTGGGTATATTTTAGGAGTAGCACCTTTGAGATATTTTTAGGATTTCCAGAGAACAACCCTTCCTCTTCAGTCACGGTTGTGTTGTTGAAAATAGGTTATTCTCTTTCCACCTCACCATAGGCATTTATTTATAACCGAAAATTCATATTGGGCAGTCTATCTTCCCTAGTTTTGACCCTTCTTCAGAACATGCACCCCTGCACAGAAACAGGATGGAGAGCTAACCAAATCACCAACTAAGGTAACGGAACTACACAGTTTTAAGAATTTGAACCTTTTAATATTTTCACTACATTAGAACTCTTTTCATTCATTTCGTGTGGTAATTTGTTTTTGTGGTATAGAAAGAGAGTCCAGTTGGGGTAGTGAACAAAAGATAACTGCGCACCCTGAAGTTCAGAATATCACGTGGTGTTCCTGAGGAGTCTAAGGTAAGCGTTACAGATTAAGATCAGCATACAATTTTTTCGACGATGTGTTTTTTCTAACTTTTCAGTCTTTATACCTAATTTGTTAACAGCAGCGGTGCAGGAGGAGGCTAAAGCTGGTTCTGGCATTTTCTTTTTCACAGTCCTTCTTCCGCCGTGGTCGTCGTGAATATCTCTCCTTGCGGCACTCGTCCGAATGTCAATGAGCTTGATAAATGTCAACAGTTCATTCTGCCAGTTCTTGGAAGCCTGGATTGCTTACTCGTTAGGCAAGATCATTATGCATTCGCATGTTTACTCAAAAGAACTCCAGAGCAGTTATCAATTGCCTTTGCACCATGTGCGCCCTGCTTGTTCGTTAGGGTTCCGGACACATGGATTTTTTATGATCGCACCGAGGAGCCGCGAGTCTTCAGCTGCCCGATTTGCACAACTCTCACGCTTCTATCCTCTAGACCTCCAGTTCCTTTACCATCTGTGATGGGAACCAGAGGCAATGATGAAAAGACCAATGAAATGCAGATTCGATCATTCCTTCTTTCGAAGCCATAGATTGTACCGTTTAGCTCCTGGTACAGTATGGTCAATGAATAGTGCCGGTGCACTCCCAGACTCAAACTCTGAGTCCTGCGGCGCAGTGACTGGTGGCTGTGAACGCCGCAGTCGTGATGCAAATTTTGCTTTAGGCTGTGGCACAATGGCAGATGCTGGTGGGCGCCAAAGTGGTGTACGCTGTGTCGGCCAGCAGTGCTGCAGATTCAGCTGGCCAACGTTGGGGCACTTTTTGCCCTTTCTCCTTTATAGCAATCTTTCCAGGCTTTGCTTCAAGCTTCACTTCAAGTTTAGGCAGATCCTGTAGTAAGGGAATGGCAACAGTTTCTTTCGATTCTGGAGCTGCTGTTTCTTTCTGGTCGTCTCGGTCACGCAAGTCTTTGAGCAGCGATGGGATCTTTTTGGCACGCGTGGCATGAATCCACGCCTTCCTCCCATCCACTCGAATAGCCGTTTATGTTGCCAGCAGTTCTTGATAGGTGCCACGCCATCTGGGTGCTAACGATGATTTTCGCTCGAAGTTTTTAAGTAGCAGCCAGTCTCCTGGCTCCAGCGCGTGCCCCGGACCAGTATACCTCACGGGTAAAGCCTCCTGCACCTGCTGATGAATCAAACGCAGTTTTAGTATTAAAAGGCCACAATAAGTACTAAGCCCAGGATGCTCAACTTCGCAAAGCCGCTTAGGCTAGGCTTGCGCGCCAAACATTTGCCGGCCTCCCCATGACAATTTCATACGGGGAGAGCCCAGTTCTTGCCTGTACTGACGTGCGCATGCACAATAGCGCTAATGGCAATGCGTCCACCCAACTCAACTTGCTCCCTGCACATATCTTACTGATCTTAGATTTTAAGATTCCATTATGACGTTCAATAAGACCGGCCGGCATCGGATGTCTGGAAATATGGAATCGTTTATTGATCTGGAGACCTGCGCAAATTTGTAATATTACCGCGCCCACAAAGTGTGGACCGTTATCTGACCATATGACACGGGGCACGCCGAAACGGGAAAAATATTCCTTTAACATTACTTTTGCCATGCTCATTGCAGTGCAGTCTATCAAATGGATATGCTTCCACCCATTTGCTAAATGCACATATCACCACTAGAAAAGTTTTGGCATCGCTCCATCTCTATGAAATCAAAATGGATTACCTCAAAAGGCATAGAGGGAGGGCCAAAACTGCCTGTTGGAGTCACCGTTCCCTTTCCTTCATTGTGTTGTAAGCACGTGATGCAGTTCTGAACCAACCTTTCTGAAATTCTTTTTTATGTTTACATTCTCCCATACCGTAGCTAGGTGCTGGACTATCTTCTTGGCACAGATGTGCGGTAGGGGTGTGGGCCATTGTGACCATGGCAATTGCATAAGAATTTGGCAACATCCAGTTTTCAGTTCCCTTGTCCACCAACAACCCTCTAAATCAGCAGAGCCCTCCGCCTACCCTCGTGTATCATCAGCAGTAGCTTCGGCCTGCATTTCTTTGACAGTGGCAATCCCATCTTCTATCATGCAAGGCACTTCCTCAGACTGTATTGTCATCATTTTGGTATTTAAATCAGTGGCAGTTTGTTTTGCAATCCTGTCTGCAAATGCGTTTCCCTCTCCCACTTTACATGTCACTTTTTTTATGTGCCTCGCATTTCACTATTGCTAGGTGCTTTGGAAACGTGAGTGCAGACAGCAATCGTTCAATCAAAGGGCCATGATGAATTCTGGCCCCATGTGATGTCAATAAACCCCTCTCAGCCCAGAGTCGGCCAAAGTTATGAACCACGCTAAAGGCGTACTGGCTACCAGTATATATGTTCACGTTCAAATTCTCAGAAATCTCACAGGCTCTGGTCAAGGCTATTATTTCTGCGGCTTGCGCCGAGTTGTGGGGGATTCTTTTGCTTTCTACAATGCTCTGTAGAGTGGTAATAGCGTAGGCGGCAGTTGATGTGCCATCAGGTAATTTAAAACAAGAGCCGTCACAAAATAACTCCATCTGGCTCTTTCTGTGGGGTGTCACTTGATCAACTCTCCCTTTTTGTTTCTTCCTCAGTAACCATTAAACAATCATGGGGAGGTGATTCGTTCTCACCAAGTTCTTCCGTGGGTACTGGCATTAATTCTGCAGGATTCAAGGCGCTACACCTCATAATTTGATATGGGGCGCAAATAGGATGATTTTATATCTAGTCAGTCTAGCAGAGGTGAGGTGTTGCGTCTGTGTTCTATTTAATAGAACGTCTATGGCATGTGGCACCATCAGAATTAAAGTGTGCCCCAATACCATTCCTTCTGTTTGTTTCACTGACGCAGCAGCCGCTGCAACAGCTCGCAAACATGTGGCAGTGCGCAAGCTACAGGGTCCAGCACGGAAGAAAAATAGCCGCATGGCCTATTTCTTCCACCTTGTTCCTGTGTCAAAACAGCCAATCCACATCCTTCACTTTCGCATACAAATAGTCTGAACATCTTCTCATAATTTGGTGTGCCCAAAACTGGAGCAGAACATAATGCACTTTTCAACAACTCAAATGCTCTGACATTCTTCATTCCACTGCAAAGGCATCACAGCATCCTTTTTTGTCAATGCCACCGTTGGCTTCACAATTAACGCAAAGTTTCCAATCCACTGCCGGCAATAAGAAGCCGTGCCTATTATGGCTCTGACTCCTTTCTGTCTCTTTGGAATAGGCATACTAGAAATGCTCTCTATTCGCTCTGGCGTTAGTCTTCTCCCTTCTTTCGAAAGTAAGTAACCCAAATAAGCCGCTTCCTTTCGACAATACTGAACATTTTTCAAGCTGGTCTTGTGGCCATGTGCTGCTAAGTGTGTTAATAGTAAAATAGTACTTCGAAGGGATTGTGTCCTCAGACGTATTCCTTATCTTGATAGATCATCTCCAGCTTGCTGGCCTCGGAATAGCTTTTTCAGTAGAGGGCACTGCGCGTCGATGTCCCTCAAACTGATGTCCCTCGACAGCCTCCGTATCGGCGCCGACGTCATCATGCGTATAAAGACTCGCGCTGCGTCCGTTGCTCAGTTCCGTTTTTCTGTGCTTCGTGGGCCTCGGAATCGCATTGCTCAGTTAGCTTAGTCAGAGAATATATTCTTCATTATTCCTCGAGAATAAACCAACTCTTACTCGATGGCTTCCTCACCCGAACCGACGACTCCACGGTCCAGCTTCAAAAAATGTCGAGACTGTGGAAAGAAAATGTTGTTGACAGATCCTCACAGGATCTGTTTGTGGTGTCTGGGATCGGAGCACCAATGTTCGGAGTGCGAAGACTGCATGTCCATGACGACGAAAGCCTTGAAGGAGCGTAAGGGGGAAGCTTGAGAGAGGTAAGACGGCTAAAACTCCTTCAAAAGTTTCCTCGGCAGAGTCGAGACATCGTCTCCTTGCCGACGCAGGAAACTTTCTCGGTCTAGGTCTCGAAGCAGTTCCCACCACTCTTCGAGATCCAAGCATTCAAGGAAGAGACGTCGAAGATCCCCTTCCTCGTCTTCTGTTTCTCCAGAAAGAGTCACCTGCCTCACAAAACATAGCTCTCACGCTGAGTGGGAGGAATTCCGTAAAAGGATGCTTAGCGTCTTCGCGAAAGCGGCCTCGACCCCCTCGAAGACAGCGGAGGGTGATACCCTGGGTGAAAGACCCGAAAAATCTAAATGCCGCCAGTCGTTGCACCCGGGGAAAGAAACTACCCGAGAGTGTCACGAACCCTCGAGAAAAGGCACCGTGCCATCAACGCCAGCGTCGAAGGTCCCTTCGACGCATAAATCTGCGTCATCAATGACATTATCGAAGGGCTCATCGATCGAATCGATGCCGTCTTCAATGCTGAAAAAGAGCAAACCCACGGCCGTCACTACCTCACAGCCAGTGGTCATACCCAGAGCCTCTAACATGGCTTCAAGGTCATCGACAACCTTGAATAGCATCTTGATCCTCTCGAGTTCTTCGAGGCTACTTCCAATCTTCTCAACGCCTTTTTCGGTGTTTTCGAAGCCTTTAACGTCCGTGTCGACAACGTCGACGTTTTCCCAACCGATTATGACAAATTTAGCCCCTTCTGCTCTGGAAATGGGATTTAAGCCATTTGCAAGGTCACATTTCAGATCTTTGTCTTCAATCTATGAGGAAGGGGAGGATTCAGATCAAGAAAGACCCTTTGGGTTGCAGAGATCTGCAACACCAGAACCAGAGGAATTTACCTCTGAGGAAAATAGGTTGAAGGACCTTAGAGACTCCTTACATGAGGCAATAGATTAGATACTTCCCCAGAAATAGAATTTACCAAACCAGACCCAGGGGAACATGCTGAGACCCCTTACAGAATTTTAATGGCAAGAATCATAGAATTCATGGGTTGGTCTACACCTTCACCTACATTCCAACAGGATGACCTTACAGACATCTTAGTCAAAGGCCCACAGGAGGATCCTGTGGTTCCATTTCATGCTGCATTACAAAGATAAATATTGGCTAACTGGGAAACTCCTGAGGTTATCCTGGCGGTTAACAAGAAGTTATCAGCCAAATACAGGGTATCTACTACTGACCCTGAATTTGTGTCTAAACATCCAACTCCAGAGAGTCTGGTTGTCCAAGCAGCAACTGCATCAGGCAGATGATCGGCATACCCTACTGTTCCACAGGACAGGGATGACAAAAGATATGACTCGATGGCTAAGAACGTTTTTTCTGCATGTAGCATGGCGTTGAAATCTATTAACGCTACTTGTACGCTCGCAAGGTTCAGCCATACACTTTGGGAGGGTGCTTCATCAGCGGCTGACTGCCTCCCAGAGGGAGAAGAAAAGGAAGCGTTTCTAAACATCAAGGATGGTAAAGACGCAATGTGCGAAGCCCTTCAAACCGGCATTGATTCTGCTGACAGCATCAGTAGGTCCATGGCGGCAAGTACTACAATCCGCAGATTTGCGTGGTTGCGAAAGTCTAGGTTTGCTCCAGATGTACAAGCCAGACTTTTAAATATGCCCTTTGACGGCTCTTCTTTGTTTGGTAAGAAGGCGGATGACAGCCTAGAAAAGTTAGACATCCAAAGCACAGTAAAATCCGTGGGTGCTGCAATCTGTCAAACGCCATATCGCCCCTCAGGAACCTCTTGGAGAGGTAAGTCCTTTCGCTTTCGGAAAAGGCAGAGGACAGTTGGTTCAAAGAGGTCAAAAAATATTCACCCGATGTGGACGGGGTAAAAATACAAAAGCCGCCGCAGCAGCAGGTACCTCATTACCCTCAGCACCTGCATCAGCCGCCTCTAAATCACTCTGAGGACTCTCCTCACAAGACACCAGTAGGGGGCAGGCTAACTCAACATCTGACGGAATGGCAGGCTATTACGTCAGATGCTTGGGCATTGGAGACAGTTGCCCAAGGTTACTGCCTGCCTTTTCTACGCATTCCTCGGAGTCATCCACCGGGTAACAGCTCTCGGAAAGTTCCAGATCCGCTCCTCTTGAAGGAAATTGTAGACCTGCTGGAGAAAGGTGCCATAGAACCGGTACCTGTAGCGGAGAGGAACAAGGGCTGGTACTCCACCCCTCCCCCCCCCCCCATCCACCCCCCCAACTTCCTAATACCGAAGAAGGAAGGAGGACTGAGACCTATCTTGGACTTACGAGAATTGAACAAGTTCCTCAAGAAGGACAAGTTCAAGATGGTAACTCTCAGATCCTTCAGGCCCTCCTGCTCCAGGACTGGTGGCTGGTATCTCTGGACCTTCAGGATGCTTATTTCCATGTGCCAATCCATCTCAAACACAGGAAATACCTGAGGTTCGCAATTGGTGACTCTCATTATCAATTTCGAATTCTACCATTTGGCTGACCTCCGCCCGAGGGTCTTCACCAAGCTAATGTCGGTAGTGGCTGCAAGTCTAAGGAGGGAAGGGATTCATGTCTACCCCTACCTGGACGATTGGCTGATCAGAGCTGTATCTCCGGAACAAGCTCAGATCCAGCTATATTATGTCTGCCACTTCCTTCACAAACTGGGCTTCTCCCTTTATTTAAGGAAGTCACAGATGATACCATCACAGAGACTCCAGTTCATTGGAGCGGTTCTGGACACTTCCCTGGGAAAAGCCTCGCCACCAGAGGTGAGGGCTCAAGATATTCTGCAGATGGTCACCAAGTTTCAAAATTCCCAACGTCTCCCAGCCTTCGACTTTTTGAGGTTGCTTGGCCTCACAGCATCCTGCATCTCCCTTGTGCCAGAGGCTCGCCTGAGAATGAGATCGCTTCAGTGGCCACTGAGAACTCGGTGGTCGCAATTCTCAGGGAGAATGACAGACCTCCTTCAGGTTCCGGACAAGGTGGCTCGAGACCTTCAGTGGTGGGCCTGCCAGGAGAACATCTTGAAAGGAGAACTGTTTTGGCAACCATTGCCGGAGATAACAGTAGTCACAGAAGTCTCACTCACGGTGTGGGGAGCCCATACCAATGACTTGACCATCAGCAGTCGTTGGTCTCCATCGGAGTCCAGACTACATATCAACCTGTTAGAGCTGAAGCTGAGAGCAATCAGACTAACGCTAAAGGCTTTTCTGCCATCTGTACGGTATTGCCCAAATTGTTTGTTTACAATTGTTCGAATGAACAATTGACTATATAGATATAGATATAGATATATATATATATATATATATATATATATATATATATATATATATATATATATATATATATATATATATATATAGAGAGAGAGAGAGATATAGATAGGTTTTGGGGGGTTTGGCGTTGGTTGGGGGTTGTGGGGGGTTTCCCCCCACATATGTTACAATTGACCTTCACAATTCGGTCAATTGTGAAAAGGTCAATTGTAATTCGAACAGTTGTAAAACGAACAATTTGTATACAACCATCTGTACAGGGGAAAAATGACCTGATAATGACGGACAACACAGTGGCCATGCACTACCTCAACAAAAGAGGAGGCGTAGGATCACTGCCTCTGTGCAGAGAGGCGATGCAGCTCTGGTTTTGGGCAATCCAAGAAGGAATCTCTCTATCGGCAGTTCACTTAGCCGGAGAGATGAACTTGACAGCGGACGCTCTGAGCAGGCAGAGTACAGTCTCCCACGAGTGGGAACTAGCTCAGGAAGTCCTTCAACAGATCTTCACCCTTTGGGGAACCCCTCGAGTGGATCTGTTCGCCACCAGCATAAACAGGAAGTGTGATCAGTTTTGTTCAAGGGAATTTCCCCCGGGAGGAGCTCTAGGGGACGCGTTCGTAGTGGATAGGGAGTTTCCACTTCTATATGCGTTTCCTCCAGTCCCTGTCATTCCTCAAATGATCAGGAGGTTGAGAAGGTTCTGGAAAACCATGATCCTAATTGCCCCGGACTGGGCCAGGAGAACGTGGTACCCGGACCTTCTGGACATGTCCATCTGCCCTCCAATTAATCTTCCCCTCGAGGAGAATCTTCTCTCGCAGAAGGGAGGTCAGGTTCTCCATCCAGACATCAGAACCCTCAACCTTCACGCTTGGTATCTGAAAGGTTGAGATACAAGGATTGGGACCTCCCAGATGACGTCATGGAGGTGTTGCTTTCGGCAAGAAGGCCAGCAACAAAGACTTTATACCGCTGCCATTGGAACAAATTTTGCAGCTGGTGTAGAGAAGAATTTCGACCCCTTTTCATGTGGTACACCAACAGTGTTATCTTTTCTACTCTATTTGTCAAATTCGGGCCTTCAGGTTGGCACTATCAAGGGCTATCTCGCAGCGATATCCATCTTCAAGCGCACTGCAGAGGAACCATCGTATTTCAAGTTATCCTTAGTAATACAATTTCTGAAGGGATTAACCAATGTCTTTCCTCCAAGACCATTCCAAGTTCCCTTATGGGACTTAAATTTAGTCTTAAATTTCCTGATGGGTACTCCTTTTGAACCACTCCACTCTTGTTGACTAAGGTTTCTCACCCTTAAAACTGTCTTTAGTGGCATTGACATCTGCTAGGAGGGTGAGCGAATTACAGGCTCTATCTTGTAAACCCCCTCATACAATTTTTCATAAAGATAAAGTTGTCCTACAGGTGAAGACTAATTTTCTCCCAAAGGTTGTTTCCGAATTCCACATCACTCAGAAGATTACCTTGCCTTCATTTTATCCCCCTCCCCATCCGGGCAAAGAGGAAGAAAGGCTGCATATGCTGGATCCAACGCAGGCTTTGAGCTTTTACATCAGCAGACTTGCTAGGATTAGGCAAGCAGACCAACTGTTCGTAGGTTACTCAGGGCACAAATTGGGATTACTGATAACAAAACAGACCATTTCCAGATGGATTATTTTAGCCATTCTGCAATGTTACAAACTGGCAGGGAAAGAGCCTCCTCAAAATCTTAGGGCTCATTCAACCAGGGGTATCACAGCCCTTTCGGCCCTCCAAAGAGGGGTACCGATTCGAGACATATGTGCGGCTGTCACATGGTCGTCTGCACATACCTATACAAGATTTTACAACCTGGATTCCTCCTCTAGCCAAGAGACTAGATTTGGCAAAGCTGTGTTGCACTCTGTTCACTCTTGAAGGGAAATATGGCAATTTTACTCCCACCTCCAGTTACACACCACTGCTATGGGAGTCTATCAAGATAAGGAATACGTCGGAGGACACAATCCATTCGAAGAACAAGTTACTTCTTACCTGGTAACGTTGTTTCGATGGGATGTTCCTCCGACGTATTCCTTATCGCCCCTCCCATCCATCCCCTCAGTAAAACTTCCCTTGTTGTTACAGCTTACGCTCCTTCTTGGTCACTAACCAATTCATGTAAAACAACTGTTAACGTCAAAACGGAACTGAGCAACGGACTCTGCGCGAGTCTATTTATACGCATGATGACGGCGCCGATACGGAGGCTGTCGAGGGACATCGGCTCGAGGGACATCGACGTGCAGCGCCCTCTACTGAAAAAAACAAATCTGAGGCCAGCAAGCTGGAGATGATCTATCAAGATAAGGAATACGTCGGAGGAACATCCCACCGAAAGAACGTTACCAGGTAAGAAGTAACTTGTTCTTTCTTTGCAAATCTTCTGTGTCTGCAGCGATCAACAGATCGTCTATATATTGTAGCAATACACAACCTGTTGGTAGCTCTAGCATATCTAGTTGTTCATTCGATGGTCTGCTGTAAATACTCGGACTTTCCGTGTATCCTTGTGGAATGCGTGTGAATGTGAATGACTGTCGTCCTAAAGTGAACGCGAACAAATAGCTACTGTCCTTGTTCACTGGAATAACACGCTAAAGTATTCTGCCGATGCAGGTATCATCGTCAAAATCGTAGTGACGTCTGGCACTAGGGGAAATTGAGGGTCAACTACCTTGTTTAACGCACGCAGATCAATTATGAAACGATAGGGTACCTCATTATCTCCTTTCTTATATACCGGAAGAATGGATCTGTTACATGTACTACCTGTAATTTCCTCAATTACTCCTAATTTCACCAAATCTGAAACAATACTTTTCAATCCTTTCTCTCCGTCAGCTGAAATTTTATACTGTGTAATACGTGGCAACGTGACCCCTTCTTTCAAAATTATTTTCACAAGTTCTATCTTTAAACATCCCACATCATTGTCATTCATTGCCCATATACAGGTTGGCACCTTACCCAACTCTCCTGGCAAAGGTTTAGCCAAAAATTCAGACATCGGGGCATTCTGTGGCCAAATTGTCAAAAACACACCATCGGGAGTGCAATGAATAACCACCTAGTTTTTTCAATAAATTCAATCCCATGAGGTTTTCCCCACAATTTTCCGTTAAGAGAAACGGACAATGCTCAGTGAATGGACCTATTGTTATTGGGACTGATTGGGACACTGGGTTAATTACTGGTGTACTTGCGAACCCTACAGAAATATTCTTTTGCCCTGACAGTGGTATATCTGGAACCAAGTGATGATCTATTGAACACTTTTGCGCTCCTGTATCTACAAGAAAACGGTGCTCTGTATCCCCGACTCTCATCTCTACATAGGGTCCTTTCTGATTCACGGGAATAGCCGCTGGTTCCTACCCCTGTCTTGGGCTGTCCTATTGAGGGAATAACACATCGTCCGATGTGTATTCACTGCTATTACTATAATACGCATTTTGTTGCGTATCAAAAATGTTCCCATCCCTTCCTCTAGCTCCCCCATTCTGGGTACTCCCATGTTGTTGGTTACTCTGGCCCTGATTCTGGTTGATAGTGTTCTGATGCTGAGCTTGACTCTGACCTCCTTGGTTACTTTGGTGCTGCTGCATATTATTCCTATTCGATCCATTTGCTCCTGGGTGCCCCCGGTGCTGCCTTCTCTGACCACCCCATTTCTATTTTGCAAATGTGGGCATTGCGCTCTCCAGTGCCCTTCCTCTTTGCAATATGCACACTGATTTTGCCCCAACGGTCCTCCATGCATATTTAAATTACTCCTTCCTTGTGCGTTCCCTCTATTGTGTCCCGCTATTCGCTGAAGTAGCACTCTCGTCTTCAATAAGCATGCTCTCAAATCCTCCCCCACCTGTTTTAACAGTAATTCATCACCAGTCGCCTTTTGCGTCCTTACTTTCCCAACATCCTTGCTTCTATACCCAGGTGTGGTAAACATTTCAGCATATTCATTATCAAATTCATTTTTATGCTCAAAAAGTCAATATACATGTTCCCTTACTACTTCATCTCTTTCTCTACACCGTGCTAATGCATTCAAATCCAACAATCGTTGTGGCGGTAATTTCCCAATTAACTGCATCCATCTTCCCACTAAATATTCCCCCATGCATTCCAACACTACCTGTCTTTCATTGCTTCTTCAGAAGTGGTACATCGAGTCCAATGCTGCCGTCCCATTGTTCCCATCTATATACATCTCTGCCTGTACTTGCAACTCCCGCTTCCTCTCCTTGCTGATCGTACTACGGGTCACTCTTGTGCATCCACTTTGTGCATTCCCATCTCTTGCCTCCGTAGTTTCAAGTTCAACCACGGGTGGGACGGACGGGACAGTGTCTATTTCTAGGGCGGGAGGTGTGGATGGGATAACAGGAACAGGAAGTGACTGTTGCGGTACTGACTGGCTAATAGGAGGTGCTAAGTGTGCAGTCTGTGGCTGTGCTAGGATTTGAACAATTAGGAGGGGTGCGGGGGGTTGAGCAACAGGAGGGGGCTGAACAGTGGTTCCTGACGCGCTTGTTTTATTTTTTGGTCTTGCACCCCGCTTTGTATCAGGCAACATTTTTTCTATTAAATCATCTGCTATATGCAATTCTCGTTGTGGGTATATTTTTTCTATGTTCAACTGGTCGCGTCTACTTGTCCTTCTCAGACTCTGTCCACTCCTCCTTTTCTTCCGCTATCTCAGTTTTTGATTTATGCCTGCGCGCATGTTTCTCTCTACTTCTCCAACGAAGCCTAGCTTCCCTTCTCCAGTCCCTAAGGATATCAAATGCTGCGGGACACGCTTTCTTTCTTATCAATACCATCTCCAAGTTATCTGTTCTCTCGGTCTCAAAACTCCCAATGATCGTCCACTGAAAATCTTCGTTTTCTGGTTTGCTTTTGCCAAATCTCACAGAACATTATCGCACCCACACAATACTTCACATACATTTCATACGCTGGCGTTCCCCCAGGTGGCGCAACTTGGCCAATTTCCAAAGATTGTCTACCACAGAGGAAAAACCCAGCTAGGGTGGGCAATACCCCAGGCATGTATTAACCTTACCCTCGGCTAATCAACCTTACACTGGGCGTTTGATTTTGCAAAGTCAACTCTCAAACAATATCAGGGCTATTTCGAATCGGGGTACGACTCACCTGATAAATCAAATTCCAAGACACAATTCGTCCGTATACTGACGCAACCAATGACGTTGTATCTGCGTATCCTGGCTCTGCCTCGTTTCGGGACCCTCGCCTCCTTGTTCTCTGGCCAGGCACGTCGATCAGGGATCAGATGTGTGCAGATCTGCAAAGGAGTCTCATCACTTATACAAGGCGCCCCGGACACCTTTTGTCCCCGGCTCAATCGTCCCGTCCTCGCCGTTCTCTCCACCTTTCTTATCTTGCAACGTACAATATGGAACAAGTGGGGGAGGGTCCCTATTCGGGCGCCATCTTGAAGGGGCCCCTAGGAGACCCTCGCATAGTGGAAACAAGGCAAATCACCACACACAAACTGATACGCCAGACACAAGGTTATATTCCTAAAAGCTAGGGTTTATTGCAAAGCAAATGGTCTCAGTTGGCCAAATCGGTCTCGCGCCCCGCAACGTGTCTCCAGACCTCGAGGGACGCAAGAGAGCAAATAACGTACATCAGTTACATATATAAAAAATGGACATCCTACAATCGGTCATGACATGTTCATTACGCCCATTGTATAGTTTCTTTGAACTGTGTCTGAGGATTGACCATTTCGACGAATATGACATCTTCAAACATCTATTTTAGCAACAATATGCAACATTTGCGAGTCTAGAGACCCATTTCTTTGTTGAACAGAACACAGTGCTTCTGTTCTTGCGTGCAAGCTGCGTACGGGTGAAGAGTCGCATTCCAGGCCTTGCTATCTCCTATTTGCTATTCGTGTCCTGGGAGTCAGCACGCTCTGCTGGGCTTAAGAAAGGGGGGCCGTAAGAAAAGTATAATTCAAGCCTTTAGCTGTTCCTTTCTAGCATTTCTAGCATATTAACGAGACTAGCTGGCATCAGTGAAATGATTAAAAGCCTTGGTGCTCTTCTCCAAGGCTACATGTGGGAGGGGATTGGGCATTCCTCTCTGGGGCTGCCTACATTATGTTTCAACGAATAACTCCTGGCCTCACAGCCTTGCTCTTTCGCTTTGAACAACAAAGTAATCAGTGAAGCAGAATAAGCAGAATAAGCTTTCGGCTAAGCAGTTTTGAACAAAAAGCAATGAGCAAACGTTGGAGAACAAAATGGCGATTCTAGTTACATCAAAATGGCCGCACATTGGTCAAGTTTAGGAGTCTGTAGTTCTGGCATTCATTACATGAGACGGTTGGTCTTCGGCCAATATGATACATTGCCGTTGATCGTGTGGTATCTATTTTTCCTAGACTGACACGTAGAGAAGCGCTAACAAAAATTAGCTCCATCCCATGGGCCAAATCACAAATAGCCAACCTAGGGGTCAACATACCATTCAGAACAGAGAGGGTATACCAGGCCAACCACCTCCAACTAGTCCGAACCCTATTAAAGGACATGGAGCACTGGCACAAACAGGAGGTTTCATGGCTGGGGAGAATTGTAGCACTAAAATGAATTTGGTCCTGAAGCTGCTCTACCGTTGCTTGTCTCTACCGGTAACCATACACCCAGGAGAGCTCCAAAGGTTGCAAAACGGGGTCTTGAACTATGTCTGGGAAAGGAAAAAGCCAAGAATCTCAAAAAGGGTGCTCAGAGGCAGCAATGGGAGTATGGGGTTCCCAGGCGTTCTTGGATATAGTCTGGGGGCTCAACTATCACATGCTTTCACATGGCAGGCCAACACTACTAAACCCCAGTGTAAACAAATAGAAGAACAATGGTGCTTGTCACCCCTATCCAACCTACCACACCTGATGGCATCTCGCAGGGCTCCAGACACCAGTCTAACGGCCACTAGAAACAGTCCAGTACTGGAAAAAGGCGACAAGCCAACGGGGCCACAGGGGGGGGGGGGTCACTGGAGCGGTTAACCCCAGTCCAGAATAACCAAGACTGCATTCCCGGACTCGAACGAGAGACATTTACCAAATGGCGTGAGGGGGGCTTAGTGCAAATTAAGGACTTGTACACTAATGGAGTACCACACTCCTTTTGAAGAAAGAAAAACTAAATTCCAAATCCCAGAAACCGAAAGATTCCATTATGCACAACTCCGGCACTGGTTGTCACAACACAACACTAGAACGCATGGAAGCAGAGAACCTTACCCTCTGGGACTCAAACTAACATCAACAGTCCATAGGGGAAAAACAACCCCCTATACAAGCTCGTAGAGAAGGGTGAACCCAATAAGAACTATGTCCTCAGATGGGAGAGGGACCTATGAAGAGAATTAGAAATGGAAGAATGGTGACGTATCTGGACCCACATGCACAAAACCTCAAAATGAGTTACAAAAAAGGAGGGGGCGGTGAAAGTATGCTACAGGTTGTATGTCGCCCCAGAAATCATGAACAAATGCAATCCGGGGTATGCCCCGCTTTGTTGGAGAGGATGCGCAGAAACAGGTTAACTATTCCACCTTTTTTGTCATGCCCAAAGTCAATGTTATTTTGGAAAGAGGTCTTGAACCAGATTAAATTAATCACAGGATTGACAATACCATGGGATCCAGGGATTATTGGGTAGCACAGGCAGGGGGACATTCCCACTCAAGGGTCACCTGGCCGATTTGATTACCCACCTCGTCACTGCAGCTAAAATCACCATCACTAAGGAAACATCCTGAAGGTCCAGTGATCACCATGTGGTGGGTAAAATTGTGGGATACAGCAGTGGCAGAGAAAAGAACGGCCGCTCGACTGGGAGTCATGGGGACATTTTGCAACACCTGGACCCCCTTATGTGGTCTATGCAGAACAATTTCCAGGATAGTGCGACAACCACCAGCATCTTTTTGTACGAAACATTAAACTCTTAATCGCTTCCCCATCATCCGACCCATGATAACGGAACTGCCCAACACTCGAGCCTCATTAAATGCATTGCATTGTTGTCTCGCATTACTCAATCGTATCTGCACACGTACCCTGATTTGACAAGATTTGTTCTTTTATGAAACTAATAAAATATATTGTTGGGGAAAAAAATCTTAATTGTTTTGACTGAGATTTAATCAGTAAACAGATACACTGAGTGTTTAGAGAGGCTCTACTTGATTTTGTCCCAAGTCGTGATCTTGTCCCATTCTCTTCTTTTTCCTATTAAAAAGATGGACAGACTCCTCTTCAAGCAAAGCTTCCTTCTGAAACTCTTCACGTGTCTGCATAACATTCCTACATGTACATCACAACCATCTCTATCAAACCTACCAGCATATTAAAATAACATTTGCTCCCAATCTTATTTTTAAAATAAAGACATAATTTCTTGCATTTGTAAACATGCCACCACTATAATAAAGCCCGATGTATCACTGGGAGTGGCACAGTGTTAGATAGGCCTAGAACAGACCTCCATAAAAGTCCTTCAATAACCTCTAACCATCTCTTAATTTTCAGAGGTGGCAATTCCAACCCACGCTTTGTTTTTGGTACAACATTCTGTTCATAGACGTGCAATTGGACCAACATGAAAAAAAATTCCCCAACTTCCGTTTCCTTTGTGAGAAGACTGTCAGGAATGCCCAAGAGGTTATGGGTCTGCCACAGACGCTGCCGAACTTTATCAAAAGCAGCAGACCTATCAAGACAGGTCATGAACAATGGGTTATTTTTCACAGCAAGGGCCTGTTTAGTCAGTAGTGTAAATACCAAACCATTGAGAGGTCCCATCAGCCCTTTTTATTTTTAAGCCTGTTTGCCACCCATCAGATATGCTGTTACACAGCCCAATCCATCAGATCTTTTAAAATAAGTGGTGCAAAGACCTTACCCATGGAATCAATAAGGGCGAGAGGGCGATAACTATTGGGATAATTTTGAGGATTTTTTTTTATCTTTACTCCTACTGCCGACTGCCAGGAGACTTGGAGGTAATTAAATTCAATTATTTCTTTTAAAAAAAGTACTAAATCTCAGCCCAGAACGTTGAGTCCTTTTTCAATACTAAATTCGATGGACCATCTGGTTCACATGTCGTTCAGTTAATAATTTGATCCTGAACATCCTGCTGACCCCAATGGAACGGCCACTGAGTTGCTTCCCCAAAGTTGACCAGACTTTTTATCCAATGTGTTTTTTAGAAAAATATGCTTAACAGGTGTCTTCACAAATCCCATGATACTGCATGGATCCGTTTTCCCCTTACCCCAGTGCAGAATCCACCAAATGCATCCGCTATCCTATTCATCACATAAAAACAATGTGGTCCACACCAAAGTTAATTTCCAAATTCGATGTCAAGCTATTGAACTGACAGCATTTTTTTCAAGACCCACAAAACTCTGGGGAAAGAGCCCTGCATACACTAGATGTTGGGAGAGCAGTCATGTATTACCTCAAGACTAAACTAATCAGGAAAACAGACCAGTTCTTTGTTTCCTTAGCTGCCAGAAGTGGAGACCCTGTCTCAAATGCAGCCATTTCTAAATAGATAGTAAAATGCATGTAGCCGCTTTACAGGTTATCCAACCAGGACCAACCATTTATAACTAGGGCAGACAGTACACATTTACAGGTTTATTTATTTTTTATTTATTTCCATTTGTACAGCACCCTTGCAGCCCGGGGGCATAGAGGCGCTGTTACAAGAATTTGTTGGACTTTTTTGATTCAGATTCAGAGGTTTGACAGGTGACCAGAGGTCTCTTGATTACACAGATACAAATATAGTTACATACAGATGCATGTTATGCGTTTTACAGTTACAGACTGATAACATGTACAGTTCAAACAAAAAGCTTGGTTTTAAAGGTTCCATATTGTACTTCATTCCTTTGGATGCGATCTTTAGAGCAGCTACATGGAATTCAGCTCACACTTTCAATCCACATTACTGTGCGGATACACAAACAGAGTGACTCCAAGGTGGGACAGGTGGTGTTAAAATATTTGATTGCCTCTGTTTCTTCTTTCAGAACCCACCTCTTTCTCCTGTTACTGCTCTCTAGTCTATCCATGTGATTCTAAGCAGATTCTGATTACAACAATGAAACAAACCACACATAGCCTTGCACAACAGCACATGACAGAAACCAACCGAAAAAAACACACCTATGCTCAATAAACTGTCAAACGAACTAAAGCTGCCAACAGCACATCACATCTCTCTTGCTCTCTTTCCCTGCAGAGTCCTGCTAACGTACCCCTGCTACCCTCTTGCTTTACAGCTCTGCCAAAGCGCCAAGGAACCACGCAAGTGGTGACAGTGCGCGGTATAAGGACCTTGAACATAACAGATCCACAAGTCCCAGAAGACAAACGTTACATACTGTAATAGTCTTTTTGATTCTTGTATCTGCTTAGGTTCCTTTGCGCCCACCCTTCCTCACCCCTTTGCGAATACCAGGTACATAGACAACATGCACCTCCTCACGCCTTTTATCCTTTTACTATACACTGCTTGCAACCTCAGGTCAGAAGTAAAACCCAAGGACCTTGACGCGTGAAGGACCATGCGTACAGTACACGTCACAGTAGGGCTAGTATTACAAACACACCCTGTCGATTTCCTTTATTCATTTTGAGAAAAAAAACATGTAATCTGCATCAACCACAAGGTGTCTGCCTATGCAACGCATGTGAATTTAAGCAGATACAAGCTTCAGACGATTACAGGTACGTAATGTTTGTCATCCCCTCACATATTATACAACTTTGTTTTCTCATCAACTGCTACTGTATGGGACTGCCTGTAATAAACCACAGAATCTTTAACACTTTTTTCTTTCTTTTAAAACACAACTTGCCAGGATAACTCTTTGAAGTGCATGTGTGGCATAATTACAAAGAATAGGAAGCATGGGATGAGGTTACACATCGAAGTAGCTTGCTTAGTCAATATGTGATATTTGAGATGACAGTTGGGTTACATAGTTTGTGTGATGCTTTTGCTAGGGCACCATGAGCAAAATAAATGCTGGTGCTTGATTGTTATTCATATTAAAACAAACCCCAAACAAGTGGCTCTGTAAGTCTGGTAACATTTCACTGAACCAAGATAGGCAGATTCAAGGTTGTCCAGTGATATCTGACTGGGTCTTGGGGCAAAGGTTAGCCATAAGGTATGAGGGTTAAGGGTTGACTTATAGGAGTCAGGGGTGGGGAGGGAATACTATTTGGCTAATATGTACAGGCATATCTTAGTTAGATATTCTGTTTGTGGACCCACATTTTCATATTTGTTTTTAACTTTTTGAGGGTGTATCATCTTTTTATGGTTAAGGTCCTGTCGCATAGCAGGGTAATGTAAATGGGCTAGACCAGAATATGAATACTAGTTAGCTAATCTTTATTAAGAGTGCAAGCAAATGTCAGGTAACTGCTGTGGCTTGTGCCTTATTCTTGACAAGCTGGGAATTGTCTGTGCGTTGCTAAAACTCTTCTGACCGGCACCCGGCGGAAAGCTGGGCAAGCATACATACGCACAGCTTGCATGAACATTGGCTCACAGCAAGGTTTGGGGACCTGTGCACACTTAAAGTTCCTATTAAGTGGGACACAAGAGCCATAACAGTGATTTGTAGCCCTGTTGTAGTCTGTTATTGGGGTTGTTTTCGGGGCCTGAGCATGGAAGCTAGTGTTGCTGGCAGCAATGAAGGTTCCTCTACACCCAGGAGGAAAGATTGCTGAGGTGGATCAGAGGCAGACCAAGTTGCGTCAAGTTCACCATAATAAGGGGAGAGGCTATACTGGAGCCCCTGTGACTGTCCCCTGCTGAGCAGTTAGTGTGTGCCTTGGGGATCTTCACCATGCTGCCCCTAGGCCAATCATCCCCTGGCTCGGTGAGAAGAGGGTTCGGGGGGTGGGGGCCAAGGGTGTGTGGGGAAGAGAGCAATACACTGCACCAAAGGACACTTTTCCATCTTTACAAGGCCAGAGACTTTATCATAAAATGCTTGAGCACACCTTGAGTTCATCACATAGGCAATTAATGCCAAGTAGAGTTTGGCTATTAGAATAAAAAAAACTGCATCACATAGCCACTCCCATTACCGATCATCAGTTTTATATTCTGAAATCTCAGTTAAAGATCGACAGTAACAATCTACGGTCAGCCATCACAAAACTTGACATCTTATATTTTAACTTTCCTTTCATTTTTCTGTACTTAAACCTTCCTTTCACCAATCTGTTTTTTCTTCACCTCCTCATTCCTTCCCCTCCACGGTTTCCTCCGTAGTTTAAGGTGTGTACACCCCAGGGCGGAGGGCACAATACTCCACATTCCCGAACCGAACATGGTGCTCTAAGTTCACTACAATGGTGATTTGGTGCAATTTAAGCTCTAACTTGTCATCTATGTTCACACTTATGTGATTATAAATCATACATGGGTCATTGCTTAGGATCTTAATACTATTTCCTCTGCCCCTCCTTTTCGGCTATCCTCATGTTTTAGTCAGCCTATGTTTCATTGTGGTTGGTTAGTTCCTTTTGGCGAGGGGGGGGGGGGGTCACCCATGCTCCTAACATGCTGCCCCCACTTACATCTAGTTTTTTGGATATCAAACTAACAGATTGAATTAACTTGCCACGAAAAAACTGACAAAACCATCTATTACCCATCTACACAGAATAACACTTGCTGCAGTCTTACAAACTATTCAGTCGACGCTCTACACTACAAGGGCCCTCTTGAGCACTTCTCAAGTCAATCATGCAACCATACACCAAATACATTTACTACCATGCATCATCTTGTCTAGATCTTGCCATCACCGTGAAGCCTTTGTTTTAAACTGAGCTTCACATTCCTCACATATTCTCATACTTACTATAACTAATCACATCTAAAAATAAAATGTAACTGCATTCCTACCAACAAAAGCATATTACCTCCCCAATGATCCACTTATGTATTTGTCCTTCTGTATTTGTTTATCTGCTGGCTAAACCCCACATACATTTTTTCCTTGCAGCCCTCTTTACTATCCAGACTGTTTGGCAGTGTCGAAATACACAACCTCTCGGACAAGCTTCAGGTGGTTGTAATCGGCACTGTATAAATATTGGATAACCTAGCATATGCGCACTTAAACATACATACTTGAACACATACATGCACATATGCAAGCACATATATGTGCTTACTTTAAGGTCTACAAAGCAAGTTGCCTAGTTACAGGATTTAAACACAAGGAAGCCATTTTGCTCCTCCGCGGAACAAACCACTACCATTGCAGCCTGTTACCAAGAGTACAATGCTTGGGTGAGGTTCTATGGGGCATTTTTTGGAAGAGTACTGCCCTGGTAGCTGTTATCAAAGCAGACCTAAACAATTGTTGCTGTCCTCATTGAGGCTTTGAATAAAGCCATACTGGCAAGAAATGAAAATCTCTATACAGGCAAAGTCCAACCAAAATAAGTGATGTCTGGAAGGTTTTGAATAAATATGAACCACTGGCACTGCTCTGGGCAACCTTCCACGCCACCGTTTTCTAGCCCATCTGTGCCATTCCAAAAGTGGTCCTGCCTTATGCAAATCAGTCGGTGCTGCCACCAATGGTAGCAGTCCAGCCGAAACTGCTAGGCCAGGACCTCTGCACGGGAACACAAGCCACCCCAGACATGTTTTGGCCTAGAGAGCCAATCTACTCATTGATGCCCAACGATGCCGAAACAAACATGTCTGGGGATTCCTGTGGTCTCCCTCAGAAGGGATGTGACCTAGCATTTTGGGCTGAGCTGCCCCTTTTTGGGGTGGGACCAAGCCTGATTTGCGTATTGTTCTTACCCTTCTGTAATGACTTGGCAGGCTGAAGAACAATGGTCTGGAAGGTAGCCCAGAGCAACGCCAGAGGTTAGGATTAATTCCAAACCTTCCAGCCATCACCTCTTTTGTTTTACACAGGTAAAGTCGGCATAAATGTAAGAAGGCTCACTCAGGTTGTAAAAGTATATTTCTTACTTTATGGTAACAAATGAAGTTGCATTTATTTTTGAACTAGTCAAATCGGGCATACGCCTAGATTGCTGCAGGACATGTCCATCAACCTCAAAATCCACATTAGAGTTGGTAGATTCCTCTATCCTGTTCTCCGAATGAGAGGCACTAAAAATGGTTGGTAGAAGCTTTTTCTTGTTCCTCACTACCCTCATCCAGCTTGGCATGTTTCCTCACGTTCACACAAGCCTTTCAGATCTATGGTTTCGACAAGCTTTAAAATATTTTAAAAATGGCCATGCTGGTTGCTGTGATTTCTCCAGTCAGAGATCCAGGCTTTGTCAAGAGGGTCCTTATCTAACCTTTCACATGGATAAGGTGATCCTACACTTGCACCCACACCTTTTACTTGGGGTGGTGCCAGAATTCCAGCTAAACTCCCAGGACCCTCCCTTGTTAATTTGCATATTTAAGTAACTTTAGGTCTCACCCCAAGTTACTAGGGGAAATCCAGACGTGGACCCCTTGCTCACTATTCTTAGAGAGGCACAGTTCCACCCTACTGATGAGGTCCAACCAGACCGAAACTCGTGTCTGGGGTTGCTGTTGGTACTCTTGTCCAGAGGAGAATTGCCTAGCATTTCGGTGCTGGACTGCCCCAGGGCATAACAAAGACTGATATGTTTGGGATATTTCTTCTCTGTGAAAGATAGTGAGCTAAAGACTCTTGGTAAGTCTCTCATAACCAGGACTCATGTCTGGCAGAGGGACTTCCAGGACTCCCCCCCCCCCCCCCCCCCCCCCCCCCCCCCACCCCCCCCCCCACCCCCCCCTGTTAATTTGTTCTTTGATCCTGACTCAGAAACTGAACAATCTCTCCACTGACCAGATAGGCACACGAACTGTAAATCTTACCTAGATGGAACCAAAATCATCTTGGCATTTATTTGTGACGCATGGTGGTAACTGCCCTGGAATGATGGCTATGACAATTATTTGCTAGACATTTTGTGTTGTGGAATTGTATTCTATTGAGTAAGTTACACCATCAAAGGCGTGCTGGCTCACTTGGCCATGGCAAAGGTAGCTTCTTTAGCTTTTCAAAGATTTGTGCTTACGTAAGGAATTTGCAAAGCTTCAGTCTGGGCAACACCTCATGCATTGTGCTAGCATCATTCCATGGGTTCTAGCGCTAGGTCATATGAGCAGTTTGGAACGCCAGCCAGCCTGGTGATGTACGTTTTGGAAAAATCGATCAGTTCTTTATTTTTGGAAGACTAAAGCTATCCGTCCTCCCAGTGATGGAGGTTCTTGTCATCTCCCACAATAATTGTAGAAAGGGGTCAAGTCATAGGAGTATGGTTATGTTGGGAGTTGTGGCTTATGTACATTTGGTGCCCTTTCCGCCATACAGCGCTCCCTCAATCTCATTTAAAGCAGATTCTTATCCCGCTAATTAAATGATTGCACCTGCGACTGGTTGTACTCACAAATGAGGACACTTCTTGGAAGTGTGGACGTATGTGCTTGCTGGCTCATTTTTATACGAAATATGTTGCTTGGCATCCTGCTCTGGTCCTGTCTCCCTTGGCTACAATATCCCACAGATGTGGGTGAGGGCGTGTTAAGGAGATGTATCATTGTATGCTCATCCCCCCTCCAAATGACACCCCCAGTACTTTTTGCTGGACTTCCGCAACTTTTTCTGAAATCCTGAATGAATGGAGCCTTTTTCCTCTCCTTTTTCTGAGCTCTGTCTTTTGGAACTCAATTATTTCTATTTTACCTGTCCTACGGAGTCTATTTTCCTCCATAACTCTTAATGACAACTGCATTTTACTATTGCAGCACACAGCTCCCTATGAGCAGTGTTGCTGAGGACCTCCTTTGAGATTTTTATTTCTCCTAAACTACAGTTCTCAAGGAAAGACAGATACTTAGTATCTCTCCAAAAAACATTATATTCTGAGAGATTGGCACACACCATTTTATGTGGAGTGCCAAAGTGATACCTAGTATCCCCCTTCTCTCTGCTCCTGTGACTTTTTTGTCAAATGGACAATCTCCTAGTCATGGCTGGTGGCAATGGACGTGTCCTACCTACTATTGTGTGGTTTTTCTACCGCATGCTATATTTATAGCCTTGGTAGTGTACTAATTTGGGACCTTGCTCCTTTTTTCACCATTTCTAGCGTGGTTGTTGTTTGTCAGCCCTTCTACCATTCTGGGAAGGGAGGCCTGTGTGTGTGTTTTGCCTTTGGCAGGAACCTTTGGTTGTCCCCGCCTAGGCTCCAGATTGTCTGGGCAGGCAGGAAGTGGGGGGAGGAGTTTTTCACCCCCCTATCCTTTGTCTGCCAGTCTCCCTGAATGGGACCAGCTCCCACTGGGTGTCTCACTGTCCTGATTGGACAGCCAAACACCCCTTTCTGTAAACTGCTGAGGAATATTGCAGAGGAGAGTGCTGGAACTAGATAAAAGGCAAGGCTCCTGGAGTGAAAAGCAAGCCAGCCACTGGAAGCTGAAGTAACCAAAGATGACCAGAGACCACTGCAGACCCTTTGCAATACCGTGAAGTGACCACTGCTATCCTACCCCCCCTTTTCTGTGAGACAGAGTAACTTTGTAGTGGACAGCTCCTTCCTTTTGACTGGTCGGAACAACCACTCCTAAGAATAACTTTGATTTGCACCATCTCCCAAGGTCCTGTGAGTTCCCAGAGCTGCAGAACACCAATACCAGGAGACCTGCTGCCCATTTCGAGTGCATCGTCGTGGAAAGGCCGAATTCATCCAAGTCTTTTCTGAGCCCTCAAGGACACTCGAGGGGCACATTTCAACTCATCCAGACCCCCTCATCAAAGTGTGGCACTGCTGCAGGAACTGAAGATGATGGACCAGCCGAATCACATCCATTGTTGGTGCTGCAAAAAGGGCACCAAAACCGCACAGTGACAAGATAAATTGATAAAAGCCGTGCCAGAGGTCCTCCCTTCAGACTGCTGCTGAGAGATCCCGTCCATTGTCCTGCCTTTCGTCGTCAGATCAAGGAATCCGTAGCTGGGATCCACAGCTGCAACATCAGAGCAACCAGCACTAATGTTTCCTTCAAACATAGTATTGTGGGGAAAAGGTATTTTGTTATTCCAGAGCATTGGAGTGTCCATAGGTGTTCAGGGCAACCCTGTTTTACCTCTGACTCAAGCCGCTGCTTGTGTACCTTTTAGCAAGTCCTTTAACAGGGTCCCCAATATTGGTTATGCCTTCTTTCCTAGAGACTATAAAGTATCCACAGGAACCTTTGACATCTGCTTTTCAAGACTTTAAGCCTCTCTGAACTGCTTTTTAGCTAGGGATGCATTTTGGACTTAAAAAGACTTGCTGTGCATAGACATTGCCACTAGAACCTGAAGCTCTACTAGGATAACACTAACCAACTGTTTTCCTTCCTAAAATTCACTATCTTATATATGTATGCCGACTTAATGCAATTAACCAATTACTTTGTGGGTGTGTTACCGATAATACAGTAAACCTGTCAAACTCCTGTGACGATTGTAAGCTTTTAGCACCTACCAACTAAGAAGTGGCCTTTTCAAAGTAATGAAGTATACCTATGTGTGTTGGTTTATTGTGCTAAGTATTTAACAGTGACTCTTGTGTAAATATCTATATTTTAATATAAATGTGCTTCTTTAATGAGCATTACTAACTAGGTTCAGTGTACTAACCTACAGCTCACATCTTCCTCTTAAAATAAGCCTGACTGCTCTGCCACTCCACCAAGGTTACTGAGTAGTACAGACTGAAGAGTTTGGTATCTGCAAACCACTGGGATAGCTTACTGGATACGGACCCGGGCACGGCGACGACAAAGTATTACCTCCAAGTGGGACTTTAGGAAAACTCCCTAAGTGTGTGTGGACTGTGGACGCTGTGTACAGTAGTGACTATGGCGAGTAACCTTTTCTTCTCCAGCATGGGGTCTGGCATGGATTCACATGCTCATGAATATTCCCCGTCAGACTGGCAATCCTTGGTAAAGAAAAAATGTTTCACTTCTTAACTGTCTTTCTCCTAACAACCAATCACTGGTCTCTGGTTCATACTGCCCCCAGCCAATGACTGCCCTCTACCTAAGCCCCTCCTCTGGCAGCCATCTTCAGATGTTTACCACACGTTCAAGTCTTGGGAGTCCTTGTGCTATAGCTCTCGAGCTTTTACTGCATTTAGAGATTATTATATTTTTTTTTTTAAGAGTTCTACTCTATTTTTCGGTCAATCGAGCCTCAAGCTCCATCGATCCATCTTCCGATTAACAGGGACCCGTTTTTGGATTCTTCAGTGCCCCTCAAGGGCAATTTTTCGTTGAGTTTCTTCTTGGAGGAATCCAGAAGCTTCTTCAAGGCCTACCCCGCGTGGAGATGGCAGAGGAAAAGGAAAACTAAATGCCTCTGTTCAGGATTTGTCCAGGATACGGCCTACGGAACATCTACTTGGACGATGGGCACTCCGTGTGCCTCTACTGCCTGCATTCAGACCAAACGCACATGGAGGATGACTGCGTTTTGCCAGAAGATGGTCCCCCGCACCGTTGAGGACTGGCACAGGCTCCAGGTCAAGGCCTCTGCTACGGGTGAGTCCCGGCAGCATGTCTTCCCTAGCCACAAGAAGAAATCTGAGCGGTCTTCTCAGACCTTTGAGGGTTCTCCGGCGACAGGGGCCCAACATAAGGCCAAGCAACGTGGCAACCAGCTCCCCAGCGGCCAGGGCGAGCACAGCGTCTCCGGCACCTTCGACCACGAGCCAGCGCTCAGGTTCGGCGAAGAAGAGGAAGTCCGACCACCCGGTTAAGCTTCTGGAGACGGACCAGTCGGAGAAGGCCTAGGGGGAGCAGGGTGCTGACCCTACCCCCCCAAGGTGAAGGCCCCTATCTCGACCAAGGTCGTTCAGGACCAGATTCACCCGGCAAAGCCTTCCATTGAAGGCGTGGTGGCGTCCCTAGTGAAGGACGCGTGTTTGCAGGGTACGGTCCCTAAGGCGAGTTTCCCTTACTGCCATGAGGGAATCGTCATTTCAGCCCATAAAGAAGACACCGGAGAAGGCAATGCCCATCATCTCCCTGACTGTCTTCCCCTGATCGGAAAAAAAAGGGGGAGCACGGTAGCCCTGCAGGGCATGGACATCTCCTCTGAGGAGGAGTTTTCTACTCTCCAGACCACTTTGGAGAAGAAATTTGTCGAGGCCAAGGCCTATGGGAGGGACCCCAACGAGGGAGACGTTGAGAGTGGCGACGAGACCGACGAGGAGGAGCAGGGCATTGAGGACTTGGAGAACCCTACACCTCTGCCTCTGTTGCTTCCACCTCTGCCACCTCAGTAACCAGCGGACATCTAAGTGGACATCCTCCAGGCACTTCACACCTTGTGCTCAGAAATTCGGACGAGGATGCCTCTTCCGCCGACGGAAGACCCCACGGCACCGGGGCAATCAGATGCGCCCCTTGCCAAGAAGAGAAGAGTTCATCCTCCACCACCTTGTCACCCTTTGTCCCCCTTTCCCTCCACCGAGGGTGGATACAGGCCCGGGCAGGGCGACGACAAGCACGGGCACAGACGGTGGGTTAGGGGACCTCCTGTCTACGCCGCCCAGAGCCCCATCGCCCGACAAGATAGGCTTGTTCCATGCCATGATCTCGCGGGCCTCGGATCTCTTTCACCTGACTCCAGAGGAAAAGAAGAGGGTTTCCTGTACCAGCGCCGCAAGGCAAAGCAGAAGACCGCGCTGTCAATCCCTCTGTTGGACGACATCTGGGACGAGTGACTGTCCCTTATGAAGAATCTGTCCTCGGCCCCGGTGAAGAGACCGTACGAAAAGTAGTACTGGGTGCCGGACTCTGCACCCAAGTGCTTGAGGACCCAGCCTTCCCTGAATTTGGTGGTCTCGGCGGCGACAATGAAGAAATCTGCTGGCTCTTCCGCGTCAACGACCTCCTCCCCCCCCACCCCCAGACAGTGAGGGCAAGAAGCTAGACGCCTTCGGAAGACGGGTCATGTAGGCATCGACGATCAATGGCGGCCAACGCCATTGTGGCGCACTACGACAGGGAGCTCTGGTTTAAGATCGCTCCCTCCTGGACTTCCTTCCCGATGACAAGAGCAGAAGAATTGGAAATCCTGCAGGAGGGCGAGGTGGTTTCGGACCATGCCATTACAGTGGCCGCGGACATTGCTGACACAGGATTCCGTCAAATGGGCAACAGCGTTTGCATTCGTCGGCGAGGATGGTTGAAGGCCACCAACTTTCGCAAGGAGGTGCAATAGAGGGTATTGGACATGCCCTTCGACCGGGATAATTTGTTCGGAAAGACCATGGACGAGTCCCTTCAGGCCATCAAGACGGTTAACGAGGCGGCTCGTTCCTTGGGCACGCTTCAACTGCAACGGCCGTCCTTTTGGGCCTCCGGAGGACAAATCCCAAGGTTCCTTCAAGAACTTTGGCGGAAGCTCATCGTCCTACCGTCAACCGTCCCGCTCTTTGGCCCAGGAGGCCTACAGGGGCCGCAGCAAGTCTGGAGGAGGTCACCATTGTCGCCCAGGTCCCCAAGGCGGCGCCTCTGCAGCAAAGTAAGATTGACGGCTCTGACGGGCGCGCACCCCGGTGGGAGGCCTGCTGGCGAACTTAGTCAGTGTGTGGAAGTCCATCTCCACAGACCATTGGTTGATGGACGCTCTGGCCCACGGACACACCCTGGAATTCCAATGAGTGTCTGTGCATGCCACCCGTGGCCAGGCAGGAAAACCACGTCCCTCAGCTTCTGCTGGAGGTGCGGGCCATGCTGAAGAAGGGCGCGATGGAGCTCATTCCAAAGAGGCTCTGGGGTTCTGGAGTTTTCTCTCAGTACTTCCTAGTCACGAAGAAGACAGGCGGTTGGAGACTCATACTGCTCCTCCGCCATCTGAACAAGTACATCAGATCCCAGAAGTTTTGGATGGTCACCCTTCAGCATGTGCTAGTACAGCTGGAAGAAGGGGATTCCCGATCGTCGCTGGACTTGGAGGATGCCTACTTTCACATCCCCATTCACAAGGGACTCCGCAAGTTTCAGCGCTTTGTGGTTCAAGGGCAACATTATCAGTTCAAGGCCCTTCCCTTCGGATTGAAGTCAGCGTCAAGGGTTTTCACCAAGTGCCTGGCGCCAGTGGCTGTGCGGCTGCATCTACGAGGGATCCACGTTTACCCCTACCTGGACGACTGGCTCATCCGAGTGAAATCGTGGGAGATCGCTGTTGCACACACGGCGGAAGCCGTCCAGCTGCTGATGGAGCTGGGGTCCTCGGTGAATTATGCGAAATCTTACTTGGTGCCATCGCAAGTCGCACTGTTTCTGGGATCTCGATTTAACCGTGTCATGCCGAACGTCTCAGTCGGAGGAGAGGATAGCGGCCATCCTGGGCAAGCTACAACGGCTGTTGACCTTGAAGATCGCAAGGGTGAGGTCCATCAAGTCCCTTCTCAGCATGATGTCGTCATGCATATACCTCATTCGGCTGTGCAGGCTGTGGAAGCGGCTACTGCAAGAGTTCCTTGTCGCCTGTTGGATGCAGGTATCTGGAAGCTTGGAGGACAAGATCTGTCGACGAGAATTTCTGTCGAGCGATAGTGGTGGGGAGTCCGCGCGCATCTGTCGGTGGGCGCGGACTTCCAGACCCCACCTCATTGGGAGTCGGTCACAACGGGCGCCTCCCTGGAAGGTTACCGCACACCGGAAGTCTCCACACAAGAGGTCTGTGGCTACCGGAGGATAGGTTGTTGCAGATCAACTTACTAGAGCTACAGGGAGTGTTTTGGGCCATCAAGTCTTTACTTCTGTCCCTCAAGGGCACGGTGATGCGGGTCTTCTCAGACAACATCATCATGATGTTCTACATCCAGAGAGGCGCGGGACCTATGGCACTGGGCCGTTGCCCAGGGGGATGTTCCTCGTCCCGTTTCATCTGGCAGGAGTGAAGACTATCGCCGATTTCCCTCAGCAGGGAGCTGCACTCATGACACGAGAGGGAGCTTCGACAGGACCAAGTGCATCTTCTGTTATGATGATGGAGCAATCCCCACATCGATTTGTTTGCGCCGGCGACGAACACCAAGTGCCGGAGGTTCGTCAGGTTTCCCCAGCTGGGGAGCATGGGGGATGCATTCTCATTCCACTGGGACAGCCTGTTTCTGTATGCGTTCCCTCCGTTGCTTCTGCGACTAGTCAATCAACTCAGGTGGTCCCAGTGCAGGATGATCCTCGTCACACCGGCACGGCGGAGACAGATATGGGACGCGGACCTTCTGGACTTGTCAGCGTCCCCTCCAGTCAAGCTTCCGGTGCTCGCAGATCTTCCCGCCAGAGAAAGAGGCGCGATCCTGCATGACAAACCAGGGTCCCTGAACTTGCAGGATTGGCTCCTGCAGCGCTAGAGTTTGGAGGATACGATATCCCGGCAGACTGCAAGGAGGTGCTTGCCAAGGCCAGGGCTTCATCTACACTGAAATTCTACGGACATAAGTGGAAGTGGTTCGCAGTCTGGTGCCGTGCACAGAAGATCGACCCTCTACGGATTACTGCTCCAGAGGTGCTGCCGTATTTGCTGCTGCTGGCCAAAGCAGGGCTGGCGCATGCTTCCATCAAGGTTCATCTGGCGGCTATCTCCCTCTACACCAGAACTCCGGGACCGTCGTCGCTGTGGTCACACCTCCTGGTCAAGGAGTTCATCAAATGACTTTTCCGTTCGTTCCCGCCGGTGAAGGCTCCGGCCCTAGCGTGAGAGCTCATTGTGGTACTGACTAGGCTCATGAGTCCACCATTCGAGGCTATGCATTCGGCACCACTGAAATTCTTATCGTGGAAGACTGCCTTTCTTGTGGCCATCACCTCTGCACGACGAGTGGGAGAGATCCAGGTCCTCTCTTGTAAACCACTGTACTTAGCATTCCACAAGACTAGGGTAGTGCTACGGGCACACCCCTCCTTCATGCCCAAGGTGCCGTCAGACTTTCATCTGAACGAGCCCTTGGTGTTACCAGTTTTCCTCCCTTCGCCGCCGGCTGAGAGGACTTTGCACTCGCTGGATTTGGCTAGAGCGCTGAAGTTTCACATGGCCTGCCCGAAGAGTTTTCGGAAGATGTCACAACTGTGAACTTTGGCCCTGAGAACCAAGGGAAGGCCCTTTCCAAGGCTTCCATTTCCAGATGTGTCTCCGGCTGCATCACCGATTGTCACTGGTTGGCAAACCGACCGTTGCCTGGCAGTCCGAGAGCCCATTACACCAGAGCGTGTTTGTGCATGTGTGTACTGCTTTATATTCTTTATTCATGAGCATGTGAATCCATGCCAGGCTCCATGCTGGAGAAGGAACAAGTTACTTAACTGTAACTATTGTGCTCCAGCATGGGTCTGACATGGATTCACATGCAAACCCTTCCGCCTACTCCTCTGCGGCTCTTCTCTTGGTCCTACTGCCACTTTACGTGCTACCAAATCTGAAGATGGCTGCCAGAGGAGGGGCTTAGGTAGAGGGCAGTCATTGGCTGGGGGAGGTATGACCCAGAGACCAGTGATTGGTTGTTAGGAGAAAGAAAGTTCAGAAGTGAAACTGAAACTGATTTTTTTCTTTACTGAGGATTCCCAGCCTGACGACGGAGAATATTCATGAGCATGTGAATCCATGCCAGACCCATGCCGGAGAAGAACAAGTTACTTACCAACTGCTAACGTTCTTTCGATTGGATGTTCCTCCAACGTATTCCTCATCTTGGATGTATTCCATCCAGCTTTGCTACGATGTATTCCATCCAGTTTTGCTGCTCTTCGGAACATTTTTTTGGCAGAGGGCGCTTTGCGTCAATGTCGTCGAGTCGATGGCCCCTCGAAGGCCTCCGTCGAGGGTGACGTCATCGGGTATATAAGTAGCACGCACGGCGCCCGTTGGCCTCAATTCTGTTTTTCACCCTTTTTTTGCCTGTGATCTCTTACTGTGTAGATTGTGCCGGGTAAGTCTCTCGTAACCAGGACTAATGTCTGGCAGAGAGACTCCCAGGACGCCCCCTTGTCAATTTGCATATTTAAGTAACTTTGGGTCTCACCCTAAGTTACCAGGGGAATCCAGACGTGGAACCCTTGCTCACTATTCTTAGAGAGGCACAGCTCCTCCCTACTGATGAGGTCCAACCAGACCGAAACACGTGTCTGGGGATGCTGTTGGTACTCTTGTTCAGAGGAGAATTGCCTAGCATTTCGGTGCTGGACTGCCCCAGGGCAGGACAAAGACTGATAGGTTTGGGATATTTCTTCTCTGTGAAAGATAGTGAGCTAAAGACTCTGGGTAAGTCTCTCGTAACCAGGACTAATGTCTGGCAGAGAGACTCCCAGGACCCCCCCCCTTGTCAATTTAGATTGTGCCGGCAGACAGGTATCAGCCTTGTGAGATTTGAGATGGCAATAACCCGGAAAAATCTACAGGGGGGTAGGTTGGGAGGGCGATTAGGAATACGTTGGAGGAACTTCCAATCGAAAGAATGTTACCAGTTGGTAAGTAACTTGCTCTTTGAGTGGATTGTGTTCTCCAATGTATTCCTCATTTTAGATAAACTCCCAAAGCAGTATTTTGTTTACTTTCTCTGGAGGAGGGGGTCAGATTTTTTTTTTGTTTTGTTTATCAATGCCTTTAGATGGCGCAATAAAGCACTGCTTTTCCAAAAGTCAGCTCCCTAGACTGGGAAGCATCCAGGCTATAGAATTTTGAGAAGGTGTGAAGTGAAGACCAAGTTGCTGCTTCGCAAATGGACCTTATTGGGACCCCTCTTTGAAGGGCTGTGGAAGAGGCGATGCCTCTGGTGGAATGAGCCCTCAACCCTTCTAGTGGGTCTTTTTGTGCTAGTCTGTAGCATTCTGAAATGCAAAGTACAATCCAGCGTGAAATTGTCTGTTTTGTTACAGATTGACCCAGTTTCCTTCCTGTGTAGCCTATAAACAACTGGTTGTCCACTCTAAGCCTAGAAAGTCTAGAGATGTAAAAGCTTAAAGCTCTTTTTGGATCCAGTCTGTGTAATCTTTCTTCCTCCTTAGAAGGATGAGGTGGAGGATAGAACGAGGGTAAAAAAATGTGACTTAAATGAAAATCGGATATTACTTTTGGTAAAAATGATGGTTTAGCCCTCAATACAACCCTGTCCTTATGGAACACAGTATAGGGTGGCCCAGAAGACAGTGCCTGCAATTCTCTCTCTTCTTGCCGATAATAGAGCAACTAAAAAGGCTGTATGCATAGGCTCAAAATGGGCACACATTAAGACTTTTAGGACTAAATTTAGATCCCAAATCGGTACTTGAAATGGGTGAGGAGGAAACACATTGGTGAGACATTTTAAGAATTGTGTTATCAAAGGAATTTTGAAGTAGGAGCATTCTTCCGATGAGCGCTTGAAAATGGAAAGCGCTGCAAGGTAACCTTTTATTGTTCCGATATTCAGACCTCTATGTGCTAGGGTCAGAAGGAAAGATAGTCTTCCGGAATAGAACATAGAAAAGGATCGACATTCTTTTCCCTGCACCAGTTGCAAAACATTTTGCAACGGTATAGAGACTTTGTTGCTGGCCTTCTTGCCGAAAGCAACACCTCCATGACATCATCTGGAAGGTTCCAATCCCTGTATCTCAGCCTTTCAGATACCAAGCATGAAGGTTGAGTGTTCTGACCTCTGGGTGGAGAACCTCACCTTCCATTTGAGAGAGAAGGTTCTCTCTCTGAGGAAGACGTACTGGAGGACAGATGGACATATCTAGAAGGTCCGGATACCACGTTCTCCTGGCCCAATCCGGGGCAATTAGGATCATGCGGTTCCCGAAGCGTCTCAGCCTCCTGATGACCTGAGGATTCACGGGAATCGGAGGGAACGCGTACAATAGTGGGAAATTCCAATCCACCACGAACGCGTCCCCCAGGGCTCCTCTCGGGGGAAATTCCCTTGAGCAATACCTTTCACATTTTCGGTTGGTGCTGGTTGCAAATAGGTCTCCCTGAGGGGTTCCCCAAAGGGCGAATATCTCTTGAAGGACTTCCTGAGCCAGTTCCCATTCGTGGGACACCGTGCTCTGCCTGCTCAGAGCATCTGCCGTCATATTCTCTTCCCCGGCTAGATGAATTGCCGTTAAAGAGATTTCCTCCTGAATCGCCCAATACCAGAGCTGCATTGCCTCTCTGCACAGGGGTAGTGACCCCACACCACCTCTTTTGTTTAGGTAGTGCATGGCCACTGTGTTATCCGTCATTATCAGGACATTCTTTCCCCTGACAGATGGCAGGAAGGCCTTCAACGCTAGTCTGATTGCCCTCAGCTCTAAAAGGTTGATATGTAGTTTGGACTATGATGGAGACCAACGACCGTTGATTGTCAAATTGTTGGCATGAGCTCCCCACCCCACGAGTGAGGCGCCCGTCACTACTGTGATCTCCGGCCATGGTTGCCAAAAAGTTTCTCCTTTTAGGATGTTCTCTGTACAGGTCCACCATAGAAGGTCTTGTCTGACCTTGTTCGGAATCTGAAGAAGATCCGTCATTTGACCCGAGAACTGGGACCACTGAGTCTTTAGGGCCCATTGAAGGGATCTCATCCTCAAGCGTGCCTCTGGCACCAGAAAGATGCAGGATGCCATGAGGCCGAGCAACCTTAAAAAGCCGTAAGCCTGGAGATTTTGGGCGTTTTGACATTTGGAAACCATCTGAAGAATGTCTTGAGCCCTCGTCTTGGGAGGCGAGCTCTTTCCCAAGGATGTGTCTAGTACAGCTCCTATGTACTGAAGCTGTTGGGAAGATTTCATTCGAGACTTCTTGAAATTGAAGGAGAAGCCCAGTTTGTGGAGGAAGTGGCGGGTGACTTTCAGATGATCCAGTGCTTGCTCGACAGAGCGCGCTCTGATCAACCAATCGTCCAGGTAGGGGTAGACATGAATTCCCCCCTCTCCTGAGGTGCGCTGCCACCACTACCATTAACTTGGTGAAGACCCTCGGGCAGAGGTCAACCCGAATGGCAGGACTAGAAACTGATAGTGTGAGTCACCAACTACGAACCTCCGGTATTTTCTGTGTTTGAGATGAATCGGCACATGAAAATAAGCATCCTGGAGGTCCAATGACCCCAACCAGTCCTGGCTTTGAAGGGCCTGAAGGATCTGAGAAAGGGTAACCATCTTGAGTTTGTCTTTCATGAGGAACTTGTTCAAGTTTCTTAAGTCCAAGATGGGTCTCAGTCCTCCGTCCTTTTTGGGGATCAAAAAATACGGGGAGTACCATCCCTCGTTCCTCTCCGCTGCAGGTACTGGTTCTATAGCACCTTTCTCCAGCAGTGTTAGAACTTCCTGCTGTAGGAGCGGGTTTGAAAACTTCAACGGGTGTCTCCCTGGTGGATTGCTTTGAGGTTGCTTTAGAAAAGGAAGGCAGTAGCCTTGGGCTATTTCTAGATCCCAAACATTTGAAGTAATGGCTCGCCATTCTTGCAGATGCTGCGACAGCCTGCCTCCTACAGGTGTTTTGTGGTGCAAGTCCTCAAAGTGGTTTTGTGGCGGATGTTGCAGCTGCTGATGGCAAAGAGGCTGCAGCTGGCTTAGCACGTTTTCCTCGTCCACCACGAGTGGCCTTTCTTTGGCCCCTTTGACTGGCCATTCCTCTCGTCTTTCCATATGAGGTGTAATAACGATAGGATCGTCCCCTCCATGATTACCCTTGCGCACGAAAAGGCTGAGGTTGCCTAATAGCAGCTCCTAATGATTTGGCCGCTGCTTTTGAGGTCTGCAACCTCTCAAGGCTCTCGTCAGCCTTATTGCCAAAAAGGTGAGATCCGTCAAAAGGCATGTTCAGAAGGCGGTTATGTACGTCCGGTGCAAAACCCGACTTCCGTAACCATGCAAACCTGCGCATTACCGTGCTAGTGCCCATGGACCTGCTTACACTATCCGCAGTGTCCAATCCAGATTGAAGTGATTCCTGCATGGCCTCCTTTCCATCTCTAACAATGGCTAGGAAACCTTCCCTTTCTTCCCCTTCTGGTATGTGCTCCGCCGCCATTGTGATGCACTCCCACAGAGTGTATGAAAACTTTGCCAAGGCACATGTGGAGTTGGCAGATTTTAATGCCATGCTCCCGGCTGAAAATACCTTCCGTGCCCAACCATCCACACGCTTATCGTCCCTGTCTGGAGGGATAGACGGGTACGCAAGTTTGTTGGAACCTGTGGCTGCCTGTATGACCAGACTCTTGGGAGTTGGATGTTTTGACAGATAGCCGGGGTCGCTACTGGCTGGGCGGTATTTTGATGAGAGGGACTTATTTACCGGAGGAATAGAATCCAGAGTTTCCCAATTCTTGGCCACCCTGTTTTGTAAGGGTACATGAAAAGGTAGTACTGGGTCTTCAGTGGGACCATGGTCCAATACGTCTGTTAAATCGTCTTGGACGAATTCGGCTGGTGGTTTAGCCCATCCCAAGTAATCTACAACCTTGGTCATTAACTGACAGTAAGATGGACTGGCATGCTCTCCTGGATCTGGTCTACAAAAGTCATTCTCAGGAGAAGTGTCAATGCCACTTGCATTATGTAAAGACTCCACCAAATCCCTCATTCTGCTTTCCTCTGAGATCAAGCATTCTGGGACATTTGGGGTGCCATATTCCAATCCAAAAGGTACATTTTCCTCCTCGGATCTCTCCTGTTCCTCAAAAATTGAGGTCAAGGATTTGAAAAACTCCTTCCTAAGGAGAGGCTTGAAAACCTTCTCTGGGAGAGGAGGAGGGAAGAGGTGTAGTACCAGGCTCTGAAGAAATTACATGTTTTGTAACTTTCTCCTGCTCTTTTTCTGGCTGCCCTGGCTTGGTTGGAGCCTTTGGCGCAGAGGGTTTCGACGTCGATAAAGGCGTCGACGATATAGTGGTTGTCGACAGGGTCTGCTTCGAGGGCGTCGAGGCAGTCTTCGACTATTTTCCCTTCGAGGTGTGACAGGTCTCGGACAGCGTCGGTGACCTCGAGCGGTCGACTCGAGCGTTTATCGCTCGGCGTCCTGGAAGGTTCCCTATCCTTCCTTTTACGATCACCCGTGCTCGAGGGCGCGCAAGTGTCGGAGCGATGGCGCTCCCGGCTGGCTTCCGAAGAAGGCATGGACCGAGGCTTCGCCTTCTCAAACACCCATCATTTTGACCCTGAATGCTTCCCATTCTTCGGAAGACGAATGTTTCGTGGGGCATTTCATTTTTTTCAGAGACTCGTCTGACGACGAGGTGGAGGGAGACCTGTGGCATCCTTTCTTCGATTTTATTTGACGAAGATGACGAGCGATGAGAATCGCTTCGGGATCTAGATCGATGCCTTTCGCGTCTAGGAGATTTCTCCTCATGGGGTCTCGACTCGACGCTAGACACTTGTCGATCCTTCCGACCTACCTGTAGCTTTCCTCTCCTTTCTCGCAAGGCCTTCCCCGTCATCGCCTGACACTTCGAACAGGCCTCCATGTCGTGGCCTTCTCCGAGGCAACACAAACACTCGCAGTGCGGGTCCGTGATCGACATTTTTGAGCCACACGACTTGCATTTCTTGAAACTCGATCTCGGGGTTGTGGTCGGGATGACTAGGACATATTTCTTCTTTTGTGTGTGTGTGTGTGTGTGTATATATATATATATATATTTCACAGAACTCGAGACGCGGCGAATGTCCGAAGCAACGTAACTGCTGAAAAAATGGAACTGAGGCCAACGGGCGCCACGCGTGCTACTTATACACCCGATGACGTCACCCTCGATGGAGGCCTTCGAGGGACCATCGACTCGACGACATCGGCGCCATCTGCCGAAAAAATTTCCGAAGAGCAGCAAAGCTGGATGGAATAAATCACAGCAAAGCTGGATGGATTACATCTAAGATGAGGAATACGGTGGAGGACACAATCCACTCGAACAACAGTTACAGGTAAGTAATTTGTTCCTTATTCATATATTGTATTTTTGACATCTAATGCACTATTGTCCAGAAGACAAATATTGGTAATCAGCTTGAAAAAGGGAGTGACGATTTAATTTTTCATGTACATCCTAGTTACTTTTCTTGTTTCCCTTCCCTACTTTAGCATGTCAATGAAGAACCTTGAAGTTAAACCATTCTGCAGTTGCTGCAGCCACACTGCACCAACAGTAATTGGCTTACATTTTCTCCTTCCTCTTAAGAGATTCAGTCTTTTTTTGCTGCGTACTGTATGCACTAGACCAGACATGGTATTTGTCTGTTTTGCACACACATCTACTTCCTGAATCTATATAGATTCCTCTTAAGTATTCTACTGAAAACAAAACTTCAAAATTGTGCATTGTTGAGGAGAATTTTCATTCTCAATTCTGTGTTAATTCCACTCTACCTTAGAGACACCCACCTCTTTTGCCGGACTTTAGGACTTTTCATTTTCATCCTGAAGAGGGAGACATTTTTCCTCACTCTCATGTATTTTGTTCTGATTTGGACACTGTTTCTTTTTTGGTTGTAGAGTCTGACAAACTCCATAGGCATCACCTTTCTGTATTGTGACACACAGCACCCTCAGTGCAGTATCGCAGAGAAGTCCTTTACATTTCTCTTAAGGTTGAAATACCTTCTCTTGGATAAACTACTGTTTCCAAGAGCAGTAAAGTGAAATTGACTTTACTTACCTTTGTTACTTTGTAGACCCAGCACACACCATGTTATGTGGAGTGCTGAGGGGATACTAGTTTACTCTTTTTGTCTACCTTCTCATGTAACATTTTTGTTACCCTTTCTACAATTAATGGCTGGTGGAAGTGGTTTATTTTTTCCTACCATTGTGCGTTTTTACCGCAGACTGAATCCTCGGCTGCAGTATTGCACCCATGGGGGCCCGTTTTTTTCTTTAAAATGGCCAGGTCTTCTTTTTTCGCCATTTCATGTTGGAGAGGTCCTTCTTGAGATTTACTCTGCGTGCCAAACCAGGTTTGGTCCCTTTGTTCACTTTCTTTGGCAGGGTTCACTGCTGAAGCCCACCTCTTGCTCCAGCGTGTCTGGCAGGGCAGGAAGCCAGTGAGGTTCCTGAAACTCCCTGTGCTCAATGTCCTTGGTTACAGCAATGCACCCAAAGGTGATTGGCTGGCTGTCATTGGAGGACAGCCACCCTGCTGTGTAAGTGACAGCTAGTCCACGAATGAATGGGAGAAACCTGCATAAAAGGAGGTCTTTTGCCAGGAAGTCAGTCGACCACTGGATGAAGGACCCAAAGAAGAAACGAAGAGCAGCTTGGTGCACCCTCCTGGACCATTGATTTTCCCGGTCAAGGTCTGCTGCAGTGCTGAAGCTTTGAATTTATAATCGACTAGAGAAGCCCGGAAAGAATGACTTCTCCCCTCGGGTTGGTGGGACCAATCAACCTCAAGACCAACTTGCCTGGAACCCCCAACTCTCTGCTGGCTGTACTTCTTTGCTGCTGCAGAAACTGAGTGCCAGGGGCCAGGAACACCAGGACGAGTGCATCACCTTTAAGCCGGACCCGAGCTCCAAGAAGATCCTAAGAACTCCCTCGAAGCAGGACTATCCAAGCCTGAGCCACCTCAACAGAGTGCTGGACCCCAGAAGCATGGAGAGCCCACAAGGTGTCCAAGAACCGCAGTGGTGCTATTTGAGAGTAGCTGACGCCGACCTTTAAACCGTAATGCTGAAGTCCCCAGACATCCTCCCTCTTGTCCTCACAACGGAGGCCCAGGAACAGCATCTGCAGGACTACAACAGGAACAGAAAGCCAGTTGGAACCTTTTCTTCAGACGTAAGTGTAATTAAGGTTACTTACCTTTTGTTGTGTTTGGCTTGCTTGCTTTCAATGGAGATTTGCATTTGCTGCTTTTGCCGAGTTGCTTGCATCTTTGCTCCTTACAAGCCTTGCAGCCTATGACCCAACAGTGATTCTTTTTACAACTAAACCCTCTAACATTGTGCAAGACTTTTGTGCTAATCTTCAAGAAGTGCCTCAGCTCCTCTAGACTTTGCTCAATTGACATTGGCTGTCCTGGCTCCCTCAAGACTCTTCTTACCCTCTGACTTGTTGATCTGCCCCTCCAAAAAGTCATACATACTTTACTTGTATAGCTGGGAAAGGGTTAACCTGTATTTCATTGGGGGATTGAAAAGTGCTTACCTGTTTGAAGAAACTTATTAACCTTTGTTTCCTTCCCTAACCTATTCCTTTTCCTCCACCTCAGTATTGCATGAAGTGTAAAAGTGATATATCAATGTCCACACTGTCCTAGCAATTGAAGTCCCCTCCGGGTGTAGGGTGTGTGTGTGTGTTCCGAAAAGGGTATCTACTTACTGAAACTGAAGGAGTGTATTTTTTTGTTGCCTATTGCCCTTTCTAAAGAAGACTGATTTTAAACCTGACTGTTAAATTAATAATTATGTTAATAAGAAACCTTGTCTATGTGTTATTTGAATACCTGTCACTGTGAATCTGTTACACCTCTGCAGCTCACATTGACCCCTCTTGAGATGAGCCTGGCTGCTCAGTCACTCTGCCAACGTGTGTACTACAGGCCTATACCAAAGGTTGGGTTACCTATTTCCAAGAGGACAAGGCTGGTGTAGTCTGCCACAGGGTTACTGCATACAATCTTGACTAACATGCATCACTTTGGAAGAAGTGATTTTTAATATACTATGACCAGTACAACTAGTGAGTAGCTGTATTTTGTGTTTCAGGGACATTTCTGAAGAGCACAGGCAACTTTCACTGGAGGAAGAAACTATATGGTTGAAAATCAGGTCATTGACCTTGAGGTTGGTTAGTGGCTTTGCATCTCTGATCCATACAGTTGAGCCAAAGAATTCAGAGAAGACCACAGAGAACGGTGTTTCATCTAAAATTGATATAATCCGTTCACTGCTTCATCAGCTGGGCGATGCAGTTGTCTTGGGCAAGAGATTTACAGAAAGACATATTAAGGTAAGTGGTTACCGGATAATATTCAGTGTATTTGCAGAGACGCTCTAGTTATGAAATGTTGTTCATATTAACTTTCCTTGACGCTCCCAGTTTTACCTTCCCAGTAATCTGGGCATTACCAGTGTTGGGGAGATTCCTCTCTATTTATTTTAGGTATGAACGGTGTTACTGCCAGAGTAGGCCAACAGGGTTACCCATATGTCCAGTTGACAATCCTAGTGGTAAAAATGGTGGAGAAGTAGAACTACACTTTCGTGTCGCCATCAGAGTAGGTAAAGATTCAGAACACACAATGATGTACAATAGGGGATGTCCAAACACTATATTACTCTGAATTTCACGTTTGCAGTGCAAATAAAAGGAAATGCAGTATTACCAGAGTATCATTCAAAAATGAGTTGACTGTCTTTAGTAGTGACCCTACTCGATTGGGGTCACCAGGAGAATTGACAGCCAACCAAAGAATTGAAGTGTAGGTAGTCCCCAAAGTTGTATTTATTCTAATGGTTATTAACCTCTCCCTTGGGTATCAATGCAGCGTTTTAAACACAATAGGACAGCTCTAGTTTTGTGTAAGTGTTGAGGAGAATTCTCAGAAATGTGCTAATTCCCTTCTGCCTTAGAGACCCCCAGCTCTTCTTCCTGGACTTTAGGTCTTTTAATTTTTATCTTGGTGAGAGAGACTTTTTTCCTGCTCTCATTTTTTTTTCTGCAATTTCAACTCTGTTTCTCTTTTGGGTTTGGAATCTGAAACTCCAAAGGCATCATCTTTTTACATTGTGACACAAAGCACTTTCATTGCGGTGTCATTGAGAAATCCTTTGGATTTCTGCTGAGGTTTAAATACCTTCTCTTTGATAACTACTGTTTCCAAGAGCAGCGAAGTGAAATTGACTTTACTTCCAATTTGTAACTTTCTAGACCCAGCACACACCATTTTACAATAGGGTGCTGGATGTATTACTTCATATCCCTTTTGTCTAGTTTCTCAAGTAACATTTTTGTTACCCTTTCTACAATTAATGGCTGGTGGCAGTGGTTTACTTTTTTCTACCATTGAGTGTTTCTACCGCGGGCTGCAATTACAGCTGCAGTAAAGCTCCCATGGGTGCCCATTTTGTCAAAATGGCCCCAGTCTCCTTTTTTCGCCATTTCTTGTTGGAAAGTTCCTTATTGAGATGTACCCTGCATGCCAAACGAGGTTTGGTGCCTTTCCTCGTTTTGTCTTTGGCGGGATTCACTGGTGAAGCCTGTCTTTCGCTCTGGCGTGTTTGGCAGGGCAGGAAGAAAGGGAGGTGCCCGAAACGCCCTGTGCTTAGTCTCCTTGGTTACAGGAATGCACCCAACGGTGATTGTTCGACTGGCTGTCCTTCGAGGACAGCCACCCTGCTGTGTGATTGACAGGTGGGAGAAACCAGCATAAAAGGCGAGGTCTTTTGTTTTGAATGCAGAGTCGACCTCTGGACAAAGGATTCCGAAGAAGAACCTGGAAGAGAAGCTTGCTGCAACTCATGGACAGTTTGCCAACTCATGGACTGGCTTGGTTGGAGCCTTTGGCGCAGAGGGTTTCGACGTCGATAAAGACAAAGGATTCCGAAGAAGAACCTGGAAGAGAAGCTTGCTGCAACTCATGGACAGTTTGCCAACTCATGGACTGGCTTGGTTGGAGCCTTTGGCGCAGAGGGTTTCGACGTCGATAAAGGCGTCGACGACATAGTGGTTGTCGACAGGGTCTGCTTCGAGGGCGTCGAGGCAGTCTTCGACTATTTTCCCTTCGAGGTGTGACAGGTCTCGGACAGCGTCGGTGACCTCGAGCGGTCGACTCGAGCGTTTATCGCTCGGCGTCCTGGAAGGTTCCCTATCCTTCCTTTTACGATCACCCGTGCTCGAGGGCGCGCAAGTGTCGGAGCGATGGCGCTCCCGGCTGGCTTCCGAAGAAGGCATGGACCGAGGCTTCGCCTTCTCAAACACCCATCATTTTGACCCTAAATGCTTCCCATTCTTCGGAAGACTAATGTTTCGTGGGGCATTTCATTTTTTTCAGAGACTCGTCTGACGACGAGGTGGAGGGAGACCTGTGGCATCCTTTCTTCGATTTTATTTGACGAAGATGACGAGCGATGAGAATCGCTTCGGGATCTAGATCGATGCCTTTCGCGTCTAGGAGATTTCTCCTCATGGGGTCTCGACTCGACGCTAGACACTTGTCGATCCTTCCGACCTACCTGTAGCTTTCCTCTCCTTTCTCGCAAGGCCTTCCCCATCATCGCCTGACACTTCGAACAGGCCTCCATGTCGTGGCCTTCTCCGAGGCAACACAAACACTCGCAGTGCGGGTCCGTGATCGACATTTTTGAGCCACACGACTTGCATTTCTTGAAACTCGATCTCGGGGTTGTGGTCGGGATGACTAGGACATATTTCTTCTTTTGTGTGTGTGTGTGTGTGTGTATATATATATATATATATATATTTCACAGAACTCGAGACGCGGCGAATGTCCGAAGCAACGTAACTGCTGAAAAAATGGAACTGAGGCCAACGGGCGCCACGCGTGCTACTTATACACCCGATGACGTCACCCTCGATGGAGGCCTTCGAGGGACCATCGACTCGACGACATCGGCGCCATCTGCCGAAAAAATTTCCGAAGAGCAGCAAAGCTGGATGGAATAAATCACAGCAAAGCTGGATGGATTACATCTAAGATGAGGAATACGGTGGAGGACACAATCCACTCGAACAACAGTTACAGGTAAGTAATTTGTTCCTTATTCATATATTGTATTTTTGACATCTAATGCACTATTGTCCAGAAGACAAATATTGGTAATCAGCTTGAAAAAGGGAGTGACGATTTAATTTTTCATGTACATCCTAGTTACTTTTCTTGTTTCCCTTCCCTACTTTAGCATGTCAATGAAGAACCTTGAAGTTAAACCATTCTGCAGTTGCTGCAGCCACACTTTGCCCAGTGAAGCCCTTGTGCAGTGCTGAAGCTCTGAATTCGCCTTGACTAGAGAAGCCTTGCAAAGGACTTCTTCTCCCCTTGGGTTAGTGGGACCAATCGACCCCCAAGACGAACTCATCTGGAAATCCTCTCAGAGCTGGTTGTACTTCCATTGCTGCTGCAGGAACCGATTGCCAGGGAGAGGAACACCAGAATCTAGAGCATCGTCTTTAAGTCAGCCCAGAGCGCCAGGAAGATCCTCTGGACTCCCATGATGCAGGACTGACCAAGCCTGAGCCATCTCAACAGAGTGCTGGACCCCAGATGCGAGTAAAGTCCATAAGGCATCAGAGAACCGCGTTGGTGCCATTCGCGAGAAGCTGAAACTGCAAAGTTTTTACTTGCCTCCTAGAAGTGCTTCGGCTCCCCTAGACTTTGCTCAAGTGACATTGGCTGCCCTGGCTCCCTGAAAGACTCCTCTGACTTTGTGTTTAACTATCCCTCCAAAAATCACACATTCTATAACTTGTGTAGCTGGGAAAGGGTTAATCTACATTGCATTGGGGGGGTTCAAAAGTACTTACCTGCTTACGAATATTTGCTAACCCTTGTTCTATCCCCTAACCTTTGCCTTTTGTGTCCTAGTTATTTAAGTCACCTCAGGGTGTGGGCTGCTCAGTCACTCTACCAACTTGTACAGTACAAGCATATAGCAAAGGTTGGGTTAACTATTGCCAAGAGGACACGGCTGGTGCAGTCTCCCACAGGGTACTGCATACAATCTTGCCTAACAGAAAGCAACTAGGAGCTGTCAAGTTAACGTCAAAGGTCACATTTCTCAAAGATTTTCTCTAGTTTGCCCAGAAAAGAACTAAACGTCAAACCCGCCCCTGCACTTCTCCACATGCAAAATAAGTCTTGTTAGGTACCACCACAGTAGCTGGATTGGATAACAATGTCATCAGATGAAGAGTTACAGTGCAGTGGTCACGTAGCTGTTGAACCTTGTCTAGCCAGGCAGCAGTTCAGCTATTTATATCAGACTAACCTGTGCTTCTAAATCCCAGGACTTGTGGATAGTTTCCAGGTTTCAAAAACATTTTGTAATCATTGGCTTGCTGACAATACTGATTATACACTGGTGCCCTATCAGTACGTGACTAGCAGTAATCGGACTAGCAGCAGCACATCTTTTGGAGCAGAAGGTCCTCAAGAGTTTGTTACAGCAGAATTCCATTTTGGGGGGTTCATTAGTCCCTTTTTTAGAGACCTCCACACCCTCCGCCCCCAAAACGTTTTGACTTCCTCCTTGGGACTAAGATTGTTGAGCCCTTAAGTCCTGCTTTCAGACATTTTTAAGCCTTCTTTTGTTTAGGGAAACCACGAGGCAGAAGTAAAATGGATTTTGTGCACACATGGGTTGACTCGAAGCCCAGCTCTGCACTTTGGTTTAGATCAGTCTTTGGCACCAAGCATACAAATTAACTTACTGTGTGGGCTATCTTCTGTTTTTAATAATTTTTGGGGCCAACCTGTTTGGTTAGCCACCAAAACCTGTGTGTGTGTGGCCTTGTGTGTGAGTGGAGAGCTGGTTTAGGCCTTCCCATGAGTGGGCTGATCTCTGGGAGACTCCATCCTTCCCTTGGGTTCTCCTGTTTTTTTGTCCCTGAGAGTCTATTTGGACTCTAAAGGTTTAGTTACCTTTTGAAAGGATTTTGGCTTCAAGAAACTGCTACTGATTTTTTTTTTGACTTTTTTTTTTTTTACCACGTTTAGCCATGCTGTCTGGGTTTGTGTGTCGGTTCTAAGCTTCGGGTCAGATTTTTCTGCTGCTGTCCGTCTGGCCAGGGCTATCTATCAACTTGTTCTTCCTCAATGACTGGACTGGTATTTCTGTGCAGGCACTGTATTTGAGCCATTTTACCGTCTTCTGCTAGTGGACTGCCTCTCTTTAATCAAGTTGTCCTAAGACTTTTTTTGCCATTCTCATTGAGTAATCTGTCCATTTCCATTCTGGCTCATGACTGCTACTTTGAGCAAGATTGCTTATTCTTTTTGGCCGCTTAGTCATTGGTCCAAGGTTCAAGTCGATGGGGGTTTGCATCCACATCTGTAAAATAATTGTTCTGACCGGGTTGTTTAGTCTTGCCTGAGCTGTATTTTCAAGAACGTAGACTGTGATTACTTACCTCTGGGTTCTTTAACTGTAGATACTTCACTTAGTGTTGAGGTTTAAAGGCATGGTCTAGTAAAAAATGTTATTGTCCCTATGGGTCGGCCATGTTTTTTTAAGCCTAAGTGGCTCGATTTTAGAAAACTTTCCTATGGACCTTACCCGAGTTTTCGTCCATTAAACGCACGCCAAAACAAGCACCAGGGAGACGCCATTTTCTGATAATCCTATCTTTTCCCCGATCGCCCTGGCTGACCTGCTTTTGCGGCACTAAATCAATTCTCCCTCCCCTGAACCTGACATTATCAAAACATTCATATTCCCCACCTCTCCCCGTGACATTACTGTGCTGCGTAGGCAAACGCGCCCAGTCGTCTTCTGCGCGACTCCACACAGAACCCGGAAACCAACACAGATCAACTCACAACACAGTGCGCCACAATTCGGAATATGAAACTGTACTTTAAAATGAAACGGCAACACGGTACATTTGGTAAAGTACATTTATTTGACATTAAATGTTTAGAGAATATTCAGCAATTGCAATTTGAACTCCGGAAGCCATTTATTTTCTTATCTGTATCCGCAATAACTGTTCCGTTTCATCTTGAGTCACGCGCTGTTCCTTTATGGTACACAGGGTGTTCATTTTCGTAAAAAGAATCACTTTGGAAGCACGGTGAACCACAAGGCTGTTCCATCAACTAGGCACTAGTCCAGCCTAAAGGTTGTTATGTTGCGTCTAGCCACTAGTACAGCGTAAGGGCATGTGGGCCCTTGGCGATCGATCGTGCTCGAGTTGTTGACACGAAGCTGCAGGTGTTTGCTGAAGAATTCATCCGCCGGTGTCTCAAACAGATGGCAGTGGCAGAAAGGGATCAAATACCTGTTATGAAAACAAAAAAATGATAATTTGTCTCGCTAGCCGAACTTCATTAATATTACTCATTTTATTTATTACGGCCGATCAGAAACTATTTGCTTGCTGTTCAATGGAGTATGTTCGTCTCTAAAATCAATGCGAAAAGTAACGAGATAAATCGAGGCGAACACACAATGATAAACGACAGTCTACATGCGTGAGGAATGATATGATACATGATATGGCATTTGTAACGCACCTATACTCAAGTGTTTCTAGGCGTGACGAGGCAGGTGGGGAACAAGGGCAGAAAGACAACGATCCTACTAGGCCAGGTGTCTGTCTGATCGCGCATGGGGAAGGGCTGTACATGGTTAGTTGAATACAAATTAAATAGGGCCAGCTGGTGGCAAGTGCAAGGTAAATGTCGGGAGAAGGGGCTGAAGGATACAGAGACAGTCCCGTAGTGCAGGGAAAAGTGGCTGGGCCAAGGACCGAGATCGGTGAGACCAGTGGACCTGCATGCCCATGTGCCCACTACGAACAGTTTTACTTGCTTTTCCTAACTCTTCATTCATTCATTTATTCATGCATCCATTCATTAAATCTTCATTCCGGTATAAAAGCGTGTAAAGATTTACTTACATTATATTTGAAATTTCCATTGTGTCTCTTCGTAATGCAGTCTGTAAAACGGACCGTGCTCTTGACAACGATTTTTCGTATACTCACCTAAAATGAAACTCTGTCTAGTTTCTGAATTTTCTGCCCTATCGTCTCTTACGTTATTGCGCACTCCCTTCAAATGTAGTTCTTTCGGCATGGTCCCTGTCTCAAGGTCAAAAAACAATAGACCCATATACTTCCAGTGCAACTTGTGGGCCTCATCTGGGCGCTGTCCTTCGCATTCTTTATTTGCAACATCACGTAGCATAGGCATCTGTGAGAACTTGAAGTTTAGAATCCGTCTATGTAGTGCGCCTCAATGTGCAAATGCGAACTGGCTTCTCTCCCAAATGCCACGGCCCGCTTGGCTGGCGCGTTCTAAGTTCCCCAATTTTGTCCCCGTTGTCTGCGAGCTTTGCAGCCCAAATTGAGACATTTAATTTTTGGCGGAAGGTCAGGGAAAGTATAAAGTACCACAGGAGTTGAGTTAAAAGTGAGATTTATTGTTTGTTTGTTTTATTATTTGCAATACGCAAGCCTCCCCTCCGTTAACAGTGCGCAGCATTTACATTTACATGAGATGAGACATGAGAAAAATATATACATACACATATGTGAGGTGAATAGAGAGAATTCAAAGATGACACCCAGCTTGTTCGCCACCCATGATGGTGAAGGTAGGGGTTAGGTTAACAGGTACACTGTACAATAACATTTATTTACAAAAAGACAATTGTATTGCAATTATTTAAACCGGGATTTGTACTTCACAATCAGCTGTGCTTCGGGTGGGCATGGCACAGTCGCAATGTTCGGTGGCAATGGATCACTGCTCTGCACAGAAACGTCCAAAATTCCATATCTGTGCTTCTCTAGCACAGCAACAATAAGGCCTTTCACAAAGTCGAACTGCATTTCATCATAGACTGGTTTGATCACCCATTGCTTACTTCGTTTTGAAAACACCTTAGTGTTGCTCACGTCCGACATTGCTGTTATGGGCCAAGACCGCTAGTAGAGTGCGATGTTTCATGCCCCAAAAGCTAAAATGCAAGCGCTTTGGACTGTACTTTAGGCACATATTGTGGAACACCTCCAAATCTCCTGTGTGACAGAATTCTGTCAGTCCTCTCAAATCTCTTGATAGTTTTGTCAAACAATCTTCTCAATGGCTTTGTGTATCGGTGAAGATGGAATCAACCACTTCTTCTTCCGTGCCTCCTCTGGGGACAAAGGGCCATGTTCACATTGGTGGAAATGTTCATTTGCTGTCCAGCGGTGAACGTTGGTACAGTGGTGCATCAGTGACCGCCATTTTTCAAGTAGTATTTCCACTGACCCCTCACGTTTTTGAGCTCCACCAAAGATGGTTGGTGATAGAATGTGACCACTGCAAAATACTTTCAAAACCTGTTTTTTCCATGCAGCCGAGATTTTCTTATTGATTGATTGATTTAGCAAGATGCCATACGTCAAATTGATGTTTAATATGTGGGAACTGCTCTCTCATTGTCTTGGCAATTGAAACGTGTCTATCCGTGGCTATGAGGTCGATGTGTATTCCCCTCGATTGTAGATATTCCACTGATTTTATAAAACCTAGTTTCTCCATGGCCACTGAGGATGTACATTGTGTTACCTGCACGACCACCGAACTCACAATTTTCTTACTATCCATGTCCTGAAAATGGTAGGTGCAGTACTTGGCAGAAAATCCAGGGCTGTCGCACTGTCCATCGCCGGCTAGCCTGAATCGTTTGCCTTCGAATGTACTTGCTAGAGACAATTGTTCAATTTTCCAAGCATCACTAATAGCCGGAAACAGATAATCACGTTGGTATATGTAGTACAGCGCTTTAGAAATGAAATGGAGTCCCACAAACTGAAAGAAAGCCTCTAACTTTCTAAAACTGGAGCCACTTAAAAGTGATGCAGCTGCACACAGTAGATTGCCTGCTGGCAGTTTCCCCAGCATCGGTTGTGCAAACCATGAGAACCTATGATTTAATCTACAGGCGGCATTTATTTTGACGTTACTGCCTTTTATTTGACGAGTCACATTAATCAATGGCTTCCCACATACTTTCCCTCTAATGGAATGCACACATTTCAGCATACTTATAATTTCCATCAAACAACTGTCGAATAAAATGTATTTTCTCTTTCATTAGACTGTCATCCTGCGTCAACGTTGTTTCGGCCTTTGACGACGTGGAGATTTCAACACATTGGAAAGATATCAAGTTCTGATGCATCTATGGATGTTGCGGCTGGTTCATTCTCTGTTATTTCGACATCTATTACTTCAACATTGATGGGAGAACACAACAATGTCGACAGGTTTTTTGGTGGCAAATTTTTGGTGGGTGTAGATTGTGTAAATTGATCTGCAACTACTTCAGAGTTATCTTCAATACATTCAATAACATCTTCTTGTGGTGGTGCGGTCGCACTGTAGCTATGGTCCAATGCAACTTTGCTCTAGTCTCCAAACACAGTTAATTCATGTTCTGGCCACTGGACATGAGCATCTCGAGCCTGAACACGCCTCGCCTCAATTAATAGTTCCTCCATAGTGTACACGGTCTGGCAAGCCACATCTCTCATTCGCTTCACTGTCTGTGTGTGTATATTTCTGACACCCACGGGTAACTGGAGGAGAGATTGGAAAAGGGATGTTCAGTTTAAACACAAGATTGAGTGTAGTAGAATTAACTGGAAAAAAACATAAAATAGTCCCCAGCACAAACATTTTTTTTAAAGTTATGAACTGTATGAACTGTTTGTAACTAACCTTTTTTTGTTTTTTTTTCTTTGCAACTTTTTTGACTCGACCTTCAACATCTGCACGCTGTAGCTCTGATTCGTTTCCGCATGTCCTCCCTTCCTCTTGCGCTGCAACGACTATATTTTCTGTATCCGCATAGACCGCACGGAATGAGGCTCCATCGTCTCCCTGAAACATAGTACTTTCATTACTATGTATCAAAATATTGTTAGCATAAAACACACGTGAGACGAACACACGGGTACATCTCAATAGCCAAACAAGATTTAAACATTTTGTGCAACAATCAAACGACAAGTATTCGACCTGTGATGATCTATTTCGATGGAACTGTCAGTATCCATACTGGCTCTGCATGGACTGCCATGATTGGTTGTATTGGAGAGGAGGCATCCGCATCTCCCTGAAACACAGTACTTGCATTAGTATGGTTTTCAATATTGGAAACATAACACACACTTGGGGTCGAACGCACAGGTACATATAAAGAGATAACCGCAAATGATGCATTGTCCAAAAGAATCAAGGAAAATTTAAATATGATCACATTTCATCGACTTTTCAACGAATTATTTACATCTGCATCATCTAAATTGGATGTTGTGATTGTAGTGGAAGCTTCGTCGTCTCCCTGAAACACAGCACTTGCGTTAATAGGGAAGAAAGTATAGCAAATGGAATCACGTTATATGATCACGCATGATGGAGCTGTCATTATCCATACCTCGTGCTGCTGAAGAATATCTATGGATGTTGCAAATGTAGTGCGCACTTCCGAAAGCTGTTGCGCCGATTTGTATACGCATGGTCCCGCTTCCACTTCCCCTGGAATTACTTGAATGTCGGGCTCTGCATCAAGTGCAGGTGTTGACGCTCCATCAACTGCCTGAAACATAGTACTTGCATTAGTGAGGATTACAATAGTGAAAACATAACACACACCTGGGGTCGACAGCACATGTACATATCAACGGCTAACCACGAATGAAACGTGTAGAACAATCAAACAACAAGAATTCCAGCTCTGATGATGACGCTCGATGGAGCGGTCAGTATCCATACCTCCTGCTGTTGAAGAACATCTAGAAATGTTGTAGATGTGGCGGACGCTTCAGCATCTCCCTGAAAGACAGTACTTGCATTAGTATGGATAACACTAATTATAACTGAAAACAAACACGTGGACGATAACTAAGGTGTATATCAATTGGAAAGCACTAACGAAACATTCGGTAAAATGATTACACGATAAAATAAAAATATTACTTGACATGCATAAAACAGGTCTGTAGCGGATTAGCCTAGTAAGATTACCTGATACGCGCTAGAAGTGATTGATAACTGCGACCATGTCAAGGATGCAGAATGTTCTTGCTTCAGATTCAAGGGATAGTCAAGAAGTTGTAAAGGTAAATTAATGATTGAAAATGAAATGCCAATATTAAAAATAGCCATGTAAGGCGACAGAATACTTGTAAAATGCTCAAAACAGCACAGTTCACTGTTCCCATATATATACATTGCGTTTGTGGTTTATGAAATCGAAAAAGAATATATTGGTAAATGTCATTATTCAAAAAACTATACAATCATATCAATATCGAAATTATTACAAGGGATAGAACACCTAAAATATCAATCCGTTCGGATACCTACACACTACCGCAAGGCCTAAAGCTAAATCCGGACACTTGACTCACCGGTGGCGGAATGTGGACGAATAGAGTGGGAATAGCGTTTTCGAGCAATTTCCGTGTCGTTCGCCGTTTATTCTTCTTTGTTACCCAAGATGTTGTGTACATATCCAAGGAAAAGTGCCGGCTGCAGATGCAGTATCGATCACCCCTCTTGTCCTGTAAGACTTGTTGGACTCTACTTTCCAGCTCATCCAGTGGATTTCCGCAATGTCTGACCCTTTCTCTTATTCGATCAACAGTTTTCGGGAATACATGCATTGTAGTGCCTTCAGATTTCGCATGGGTCTTCAAAGGGCAACCGCTAATCGAACAGGCAGGCATTGTTGATAAATCTGTATAATGTTGATATTTACTTTTCAATCTTCAAGAATAAAGATTTGATACAAAAGTAAATGAGTCATACAATGATCAATGTAAGGTTTGTTTTGGTCGCAGGAACTATACCAGTTCATTATGTGCAGCTTAGTATTTGCATACGTTGCAGAAATGTATAAATGAGGTGACTAAAAACTGAACATGTGACTCATCCCTTGGATGTTCTGTATTGCACGAGAAGGAAACATGCTTACATCATAGACTGGACCCCCGAAGGATGCAATTCGATGACAATTGACACAGATGAAAATAAATAGATCTATTGATAGCATAGCAATGGAAATTCAAGTCAATAGCAATGAGACCAATGAACATAGCACTATTGTGTACTCTACTCGCAAATAGAAATTTTAAAATCTGCGAAATATGACCAGGATACATGGCCTTACCTTGACCAACAAACAGTTGGATTCAGCAAGCAGAGCAGTATGTTGCGGGAGAATAGGTGGATGGCCACAGGTAGCGCACTGATGGGTATGCTCGAAGCGGTCACAGAAGTTCACGGATAGCACGACGACGAGCAGATTAGCATAGAACTCAGTGGTTCCCAGGTAGCAAGTTCAGGAGTTGACTTGCAAAGCACAAAGATGTTCTCATGAGACATATCGAGTGGTTTTTAAAGTATTAGAAACTGGGGTGTGTTTGTGAATGAATGATGTATGTATGTCGTGGTATTAGGGGGGTGGCCTGCTTGAAGGGGAGACCTGGCTGGAGACACGGGGTCTGAGGAGGCCATGTGACCGATGGCCCCTTGGCGTGGGGCACCTTTTGAAGTGTACATGTAGTTTGGCACCTTGGCCTTTCGCGCCCCTGACAGCCCCCCATGCCAGCGCGCATCCACCGGCGCGAACCGCCTATATATCATTATATAGTATATCGCCTTTATATCAATGATAGTATATCGTTGCTTATCAATAACAAATGCCACATACCGGAGATTCTTGTGAGCACAGACCCACACTTCAACCGGTGTATTATAGTGGTTAAGACCCTAAGTCCTGTATAATCCAATGGTAATTGTTAGTATAGATATATGTGTGACTTTTATAGAGACATAACCTACTGAAAGACTTTGAACAAGTGTTATTTAGTGCATGCATTATCGAGAATATGTTATGTTAGCTTAGATAGATAGTGACCACCCTGCTTCACAGCGACCAGACCTTCACCCATTCGGAGCACAGATGTCTGACGTCCATCCTTGAATGGAGACACACTTGATTCATTTAAAAAATCGAAACAAACGTTAAAATATATGTGGTGTTTTATTTTGTATCTTATTTTCATGACACAAAAATACAAGACTTTAAAGATTATACAGGTCAGGTTGCTGCACAGCGAGAGAAAATCCCCTCTACTGACCGCTGTCACTCGGGAACGTTTCTCTAATGGCACGAACGGCACAGGCGGGTGTCAGTCTTCGAACGCGGTGTCCAAGCCTCCCGTGGAGCCTCCATGTAAAGGAACGATAGGCCACCAGCCTGTACCACCTGTGAAAAGGAATGAAACAAACTGTTTTTAAATGACCAAGATAAGTTTAATAAACGTTTGTTGTCAATGACAATTCTTGTAACTAATGGCATTCTGCACGGACAAATGCTATCTAGACAATGCACACTATTGAACGACTTACATGCGTTACAATGATATGTAATGTCATTTTGGATATAGTAGAAGAACATGAAATAGGAGTGGCATGACAAGCAGAGTATACTTACTCGTTACTCGGATTACGAGGATGAACAGTTGCGCGAAGTTCGTGCATAAGCACCATCTTTATTCTCAACACGGCCCATGTGAGGCAGGCTGCCCTGAAGTCTGGCAGCTCGGTGATGCATTACGGTTGTGGCTCGCCTTCCGAAATGTAGGCCAGGCATCCCGAGTTTTCTTGGCAGCAGCAGTTCTCGTCCTCAGTTGGCATTAGCTTGCACCGATTGCATGTGCACCAGGTGGAGACGCCGTCCATTCGACTAGGCACAGGCTCTTCATCTGTTGATTCGTCCTGCCAACTGCCGTCCGAATCCCCATCGTTTTCGCGCGCTTCCCTTTCCAGTAATTCCTCCTCGGTATACTCGGGCTCGTACATGTAGGGCATTATTGTAGCCATTGTGTGTTAAACAAACTAAAATAATTTATAGCGGTGGTACTGGTATCTGTTCACACGGGCTACAAGCGGCGAAGGTAGCTGACCAGAGCACTGAAACGAGTCACAGAATACTCAAAGTAACACAGAGAGAGGAATGGAATCGAAAATCTGCTGCTGTGTGTTGTGAAACGGTCTGTTTATACTTATTGAAGAAAGAGACGTCCTCCCATTTCCATGGCAACACGTCATTAGCTGAAGCGCAGCGAATGTTGACACGAGACGTGCTTTGGCGTTGGGAAATGGGCGGTACGAGTCTGCTGATGACAGGCTCAGGTGCGGGGGAATTGATTTAGTGCCGCAAAAGCAGGTCAGCCAGGGCGATCGGGGAAAAGATAGGATTATCAGAAAATGGCGGCTCCCTGGTGCTTGTTTTCGCGTGCGTTTAATGGACGAAAACTCGGTTAAGGTCCATAGGAAAGTTTTCTAAAATCGAGCCACTTAGGCTTAAAAAAACATGGCCGACCCATAGGGACAATAAACATTTTTACTAGACCATGCCTTTAAGGTTTCTGCATGTCCCCTTTTACTGTGGTTTCCCATTCATTTGTATTGGAGGAAATCTTGCATGGCTGCACTTCTTCCTAGGGCTGTTGGGTCTTGGACCTGGCATTGGAGCTTTTCATGATGGTCTCCTCTTGTGTCCCTTACACTGTTCTAGGTGAAAAGATCTTAATGATTTATCCCGTGTTCTTCCCACCCCTTATGTCCATGACCAATGAGACTTATGAAAGGAAGCGCCCCCAATTCAGCACGATCCTCCCCGCAATGAGAGACAATAAGGGACTCTCCCGTAGTGGGAATAAGACCAGGACAGAGTGCGGGTGAGCGTAAGTGGGAGTTTATCCAAGGATAAGGCATGCAAAGAACTCTGCAACCTACGAGAGCGCTCTGCCTGACAATAGCAAAGACAGGCGTATTTCTAATACAAAAAACGTCATCAACACCTAAACACTATAGGGGGCACAAGTCAATTGGGATTGGGTGGTGTCGACTAACTATAGGTGTTGCTGCCGCGGGGTTGGTCTTGGCGGGACGACGTCACTGGTCAGCCTCGTGGGTTGGGTTGGGCCTGGCAGGCCGGCTTGAGGTCATCCGTACGGTGTTGATGTGCTGGGGCAGCCTGTGACAATGACGAATACCTTTCCTGTCTCATTTGCCCTAGGCCATGCACACTACAGTTATTCAGAAAATGACATTTACGTTCATTAATAAATCGCTTCACCAGCTTATCTTATAAAATAAACACAACACATGAGGAATGCACCTCGTGAGAGGTCTGGTGGTTGTCGGTTGGGGTGAGATTTACCTGTGTCCTATTGACCGGTATTTTAGGTCACGGGACGGGGCTCTGGGACCTAGGCCGAGTGATACATGTCTGTCTGCTGCGTCAGGAGTTATTATATAGATGGGTCTCTGTGTCTTGTCCCAATGATGGGGGTCGTCCTTACACGGGGTCAGGATTCTTGGGGGGTTCGTGGGATTTATGAGGGGTGCTGGTAGATCAGTGGGTTCATCGGTGGGTTTATTACCGTGCTGTAAATAACACAGGTGGCGGGCTGTGGCCTTGGTTGCGGCGCCGGGGGCCTCTGACTCTCTGAAGTAACGCCAGCTTGGTTGGGGGAGGTGAGGGAGCGCGGCACAAGTCTTAGCTTTTTTTATCTGGCAGGCTTGGTGGGGTGGGAGAGGGAATGACCTTGCATATACTCACAAAGGTATTTTCCTCGTGCGTTGCTGATCAGTGAAGGCAGGAGTTTTGTACTGTTCTGCCTTATTTTAACGTTATTCAGACACATATATAGATACACATTTCAATTTCGTTACACATTTCTTTAATATAGTCGGTTCCAGTACCTTTTCATTACCTTAACATTATGTTCACTACATTGTGTGCGTATTGTATGTACATTAGACGTTATACGAGGGACATCTAGGTTATGGCCTACAGAGATTGATGCTCGCCGCTTTGGGTGATCCAAAACATATATGAGTTCAAGTTTCTACATACTATTGAAAAACACTTTTACAAATAGAGGTTACACGTTTGGTCAACATCTTTCTCCGTGGTTATAGCAGCATTAGTCCAGACCTGGAGGGATATCATATAACATTACATTTTTATGGTTCATTCACATTTTAAACAGAGGTAGTTCCTTAATACCAATACTTGAATTATTTTCTACCTTCTTCAGATAGTGATGCTTCAGCTTTTTTTTCCGTTGCCCCGGCCTTGCGGTCCGGGTCATACGGGGTGCAATATCACATTGTTACTAATATAATGTTGCCGTGTTGGCATCTCGGGTTTAGCTCATCTCCGACTTTCTCATGGGAACGCGCTCGCAGCGGATCTGTCAGGGCTGCTGAGGCGACAGAGATGCATGAAAGGCCCTCCAAAGGTGGGGGCCTCGTTACAGTGTGCTGAACTCACACCATGTTTGCTAGGCAAGATGGCGTCTAGGCCTAACTTAATTTTTGGTAAATGCAAAGACAGGGTGCGTGTGGGCAATGTCGTCGGCGGGCGAACCCTCCTCCACCTGGGCCCGGGTGGCATGAGGGTGCGCCCATCGATTCATGGTCCTCACCTGGGGAGGGAGCTGTAGGTGAGGAGGGCCTCGTGGCCATTCCTCCCCTACATTTCCCCCCTTTCGTTACTTAAAGTAACGAATTTCTTTAGCTCTTCTAATCTTCTACATTCTTGTTCCTCTAACACTGCACCATCCCATGCAGGGGTTCCTTTTATAGGCATCCATGCTCTGCACACACCCCTTAAGCTCTCACCTCTCCTAGCATACTCGTCTGGTGTACATGTCAAATATATACAGTCGCCAGTTTCTTCCAGATCTACCCAGACCTCCTCGTACCATTCCAGTTCTACATCTCGTGGTTCTTTAATCGTGGTGTGCCATAGCTTATCTACTATGTACTTGTCACGGCACATAGGCACTAACTGGTACCTGGGGGTGTTGTCTGTTCCTGTCTGCACGTGTACTTCTTGTGTTGCTTTAATTGTACCACCGGAGTTGCCCATTGTCACCATCATCATTGCACCGTTAGGAACTGCATTAGCACAACATCGGAGGCCCACCTGGCACAGGCAGAACATCACAAGGACGACCACCACTATTGGTATCAGGAACTTCATTGTCACTCCAAGCCATGAGGGAACCCAAGAGAAGATATTGTCGAACCACGAGCTATCCTCAGCTCCACCTTCCATTTTCATCTTCTCGCCCAGGTTATGTACTGCTTCAATAACGTGGGACAGGGACCCATTTTCTGCGTCTTCGGAAGGTACGAACGTGCAGCACGCACTTCCTATTTTTCGGCAAACACCTCCATCGATTGCTGTTAACAGGTCTAGAACATACCTGTTCTGCATGGTCATTAATCGCAGAGCTCGTAGTTCCACCTTTATTATGTTAAACCCTTCTTCAGTGTCATTGGCCAACTGGATCAGTTCCCACCGTGTGATCTGGAGCCATTTTGCATTTGCTCTTGCTTGGACACTTGATACTAGCGAAGCAAAGAATGTTTCCACGGAGCTGAACAGGCGATACCTGTCTGGGATTTGTGCCAATAAATCAGATGATGCTTGTGATATGTAGTTCGAGGCTCGCTTGTTCCTTGAGAGCTCTTCTCCCTTCCCTCCGGAGGACAGGACATAAAGGTGCGCTTGTGTAGTTGGAGAAGCTGCATTCTGGTTCAAGCCTTCTTTCATCATGTTACTTCTGTCAATATGGCTTTCTGGAATCACCATTAGTGTTGAGTGCAAAGTGGCCATTGAGCAGCTACCACTCCATGATTGGGGAAGATGCAGGTACGCCTTGTTTCCGCATACCCAGTAGGTGTCCATTAGTGCTGCTGTCCCTTTTTTCATATCTGGGATGGTGAGAGTTTTGTTACAGTTCTTGTTCGTTCCCATTGCCATTTTTCCTTCTCCCTTGAAACATAGTTCGTTTTGTATTTCACTTTGTAGCTTGAAGGGTTTCTCCATCGCTGTTACCCATGTTAGTTTAGGGATGTGTTCTTTCCATATTGGCAAGCACGTTCTTTCCATCCACCGCAACTTGTCCGGTTGGACACCTTTCAGTGCTTCTGCCTTGCACAGCACTTCTTCGTCTTTCCATTTGTTTTCGGAAAACAGTGTCCCTTGTATTGCAAAGAAAGGTTCTTTAAGACAGATCACTCCAGACGCTTGCGAATAGCACGTTTTGTTGTTCTGTAGCATTCTGAAAGAGACATCGTGTGCTTGGAAAGTGTTCTTTATTCTACACAGCGTGAGATGAAGGAGACATTGGGCATCCACAATGGGCAATTCTCGTGGCAACAATACTTTAGGTGTGCCTGATGCATGGGGGATAAGTGAGCAGACATAACAGCTCTCATTGGTTGTCTGTTTGGCTGTTGTGCTCATATCTGCATACCATTTATTTGCTTGGTGAGGGTGTCGTGGGTCTTCCATTTTGTCTAACCCTAGCCCATAATACTCATCATACCTTTTTCCACCAGTCTCTCTTCTCCGCCTACTTTTCTCCCTTCTTCTGTACCTTCTCGTTATAGTAGGTGAAGAACCAGGCCCCCCTTCCTCCTTCCCACCCCCCTTTTCTAATTCTTCATATAGGGACTTGTGTTCTGTCATCATAATCACTTTTCCATCCTCCTTAATAAACAAGAGATCGTTGTTTGAAATTGGGGCGGGAGGGATCGTGCGGTTGTTGTATGTTCCAGGTTGGGACATTGTGTCATTGTTTAAATTTTTGGTTCTTGATTGTGACAGGACAGCAGTGGGTGGTGTAGTATAGTAACCCCATACAAAGTGTGATCCATCCCAGATCAAGAAATCACCTTCTTTGATACCTACAGTCGGAATTGTTTTTGTTCCAGGAGCAAGGGTGGTGTTGTTCCCCCCTCCCCCCTCGTTCATCTCGGTAGAGATGAACGCTATAATCCAGTGTAATACCAGACAAAACATTGAGATGAAGAACACAATAGCACACATTGATAAACCACATTCAAATGAATATGTTAATCTAGCCACTAACATTTCTCTAAATCTAATATATCTATTAGTTGCAGGCTGCCCGTTCGATGCCATGGTAAATCCTGTTTGAGACACAAAAGTTTATTAAATACAAACATGTGAGCATTTCCATATTGCAACGTTTCGGTGATAAAATATAGGGTTGGGTGAGGGAGGGGGTGTGTTGACAGACAAGGTAGCCTTTCAATCATCATTATTCGTACCTTACTATATATATATATAAATAATAAAAAACATGACAGTTTAGAAACAACAATAATAAAAAAACTTCTTAAAGAGTACAGGAGAGGAAAAAAGAACCCCACGCAAAACTTTCAAAAATTGTAATAAAAAGAAAATTTCCATATACATATGTACATGTTTTAGTCCAGGACATTTGTTGCGCGCTAATTGTGTTCACTGTTCATCTCATAATGCACACAGACTTCCAATCATTCATTCCGCACAACTTCATCGTCCGCTGTTGTCTGTGCCTCATCCTGCACCTCACTCTCCGCAGCGCTGTAAGCTTTACGTACATCTGTCAAATGCACCCAATATCGCAGGCCCTTAACCTTTACTGCTGTAGGCGTGCAAAACACTACCTCATAGGGGCCATGGAAACGTGGTGCGTTCCACCTCCGCACAAAACTTCTAACATATATAAGGTCACCAGGCATTAGCTGTAGTGGTTTTTCAGGCAACCTGGTTGGTTCAGTCGCGTTCCCCTCCTCTCTTGTCGAGGGTGGGGCTAGTTGCTTTGCAATTACGCGCGCTGCCCGTGTCAGTTTTCGCAGGTATTCTGTGAACTCCTCCCCCAATATAGCTGCGCTTCTGTGTGCATCAGAACGCTCACGGAGAGGCGAATGCGCTGTGTGCATTCTTCTTCCCGTGACGATCTCGTGCGGGGACAAATGGTGATCCTTACTTGGCTGGTTTCGTAGCTCAAACAAGGCCAAAGGCAGGCAGTACATCCAAGTCTTTTTAAGGGAAAAACAAAGTTTTGATAATCTGCTTTTTAACAGGCCGTTTATCTTTTCTACGACACCATTACTTTGAGGATGATAAATCGAACATAATTTGTGCTTTATTCCCAATAATGTAGTCACTTCTTTAAAGAGTTCATTAACAAAATGCGTCCCGTTATCTGAGCGAATAACGTCGCAAATTCCCCAGCGCGGAAACACTTCCCGCACTAGGAACTTCGCGGCGCCCTTCGCGTCAGGGCGGGCACAAGGGCCTGCCTCCACCCACCTTGAAAATGGACATACAACCACAATCATGTATCGAGCTCCGTTACACCTTTCTCCCATGTCTACATAATCAATGTGGAGTTCTCTGAATGGGCCACTTGGTTTTGGTATCGTACCCCTTAGTGTACGCAAGGTCATACCTGAGTTGTAAATTTGACATGTCGTACATTCTAGGGCTAACCTCGTGACGTGTTCCTGGAGGCACGGTGCAAACCAATCTTCTTGTATCTCTGCCATTATGTGTTTCTTTGTGTTGTGTGCAGGAAAATGTAGTTGTTGAAATGCTATTTCTACCAGCGTAATTGGCATTACCACTTTTCCTGAACTCTCTTGTCGCCACAATAAATCAGTCGGTGATTTGCTGCATCCTCTCTTAGTCCACAGCAATTTTTCTTCTGCACTAGCTCCCTCTTGCAGCTCTATTATCTCCTGTGTGGACATCATGTTGTATCCTGTGGGGACCTCTTGGCTTGCTGTGTGGTGCAACAAGTACTCTCCTACTTCACCTTTTTGTAGATATGAAGCTGCTTTGGCAGCGGCGTCTGCCGCCGCGTTCCCCAAAGATATAAAATCTGTATTTGTGGTATGAGCTTGACATTTTACGATGGCCACTGCCGTGGGGTCTTGCAGGGCCTCAATCAGTTCTTTCAATAATTCTGCATGCTGGACTGGCGTTCCGTCTGCTCGTCGGAACCCTCTCCGCCCCCACCGGGCCAACCCACCGTGAACTGTTGTTGTCATGTATGCTGAGTCTGTATATATGGTCACTGCGCACCCCTTGGCGGCATGCAATGCTTCTATTAGCGCTATTAGTTCTGCTGCTTGCGCTGAATAGTGTGATGGGAGGCGGTGTTGTACTAGTATCTCATATTCATCTTCCTCTAATCGTACCACTGCCATACCCACATGCTTTTCTCCTGTCTCCATGTCTATTGATGCTGACCCGTCCACAAAATACACCTCACCCTCGGTCAGGGCATTTTCAAAAATCACTTGATCCTTACTTTCGTCACCTGTGTACGTGGCGCAGTTGTGGTTTTGCATGTCCTCTACGGTGCATGCCTCTGTGATGAATGTGGCTGGGTTCACTGTTTTACATCTTACTATATGGATGTTAGCGCTGGACAGTATTATCTCATATGCTGTGGCGCGTTGTGTTGTCAATGTGCTCTTTGTTCGCTCTAATATTGCAAAAAGTGAGTGTTCCACAAACAGTGTCACCGGGCAGCCCATCACTATCGTGGCACTTTTTTCAATTGCGAACGCGGCTGCAGCTAGGGATTGCTCGCATGCGAAATGACCTTGCATTACTGCGTCTAGGGTGCCGCTATAGTAAGCGAGTGGTTTGTGCCCTAGAGATGTTTTCTGTGTCAATACTGCTGTCATCAGTGTTCCTTTGCAGTGTGAAAATAAGAAGAATTCGCGCCCATAATCTGGGTTTGCTAGTACTGGAGCGCTTGATATCAGCTCTTTTAGTGAGTTAAATGCTGTGTTCATCACCTCTGTCCATTCTATGTGTTTGTGTTCTTGTTGTGCTTCTTTCAGTGCCTGTAGCAGGGGCCTTGTGTACGCCGCATAGTCCAATATCCATGCTCGGCAATAGTTACACATACCCAGAAATTTCTGCATCTCTTTTACTGTTTTGGGCTCCCCAATTGTTCTAATCGCCTGTGCCCTGTCTGGTATAATTCGCTTTCCATCCTTTGATATCAACTGACCCAAATATAGGACCTCCGTCAGACAGTATTGTAACTTCCCCTTGTCCACCTTGTACCCCTTATTTGCCAATAATGTCAACAGTGTTATCGAGTCCTGTCTACACTCTTCCTCAGCCTGGGCACAAATCAATAAATCATCAACGTACTGGATCACTGTGCTTTCTACAGACAAATTCCCCAGATCTTCATGTAGTACCCTGTTAAATATGCTTGGGCTCTCGCAATATCCTTGTGGTAATCTGCAGTGTTCGAACCTCCTTCCTCCCAATGTAAATGCTGTCAAGTACCTGCTCTCTTCTGCCAAGGGAATCGAAAAGAATGCATTTTTTAAGTCAATTACTGTGAAGTGTGATGCTTTTTTTGGAATGTTGCACAGTATTGTCGCCGGGTTCGGGACTAGAGGGAACTCCTTCATTACCACATCGTTCAATGGGCGTAAATCTTGTATCATCCTCCATGAACCCCCCTTCGCTTTTTTGATTGGGTAAATGCATGTGTTGCATGGGGAGTTTGAGGGCACTATTATACCCTGTGCTAGCAGTGCTTCGATTGTCTCTCTAATCCCTTCTTCTGCTTCTCGCGACAGTGGATATTGTTTCACCCGGGGTAGTATTGCTCCCTGTTTTATTTTTATCACCACAGGCTGAACTTCATGTAGCAACCCTACATCGTGGGGGCCATTAGTCCATAAGTTAGCGGGTACTGAACTCATGTCTTCATCAAAAAATGTATGCGGTGCTCCTACTACCGCCATTAGTTCAACTTTAGTTTGTCTGGCTGTAACTACAATGTCGCAGGGCATTGCCAGTTCCATCACTACTTCACCATCTCCCTCAGTGTCAGAAAATAGCTCCTCGTCCGAGAGCTCTCTCAGCGGGATATTTGCATTTGTACACAATACTGTCCGCCACTCACACCCTTCCATGTCAATACCAATCACACATATTCTGTTTGCCGATACATGTATTGCATGCAAATCCAACGATAGTACTTCCCCAAGAGCAGTGTCAGGGCTTGCTATGGGACGAAAAAGGAATTCTGCTGGGATTCTCCACTCCACCCTTTTTAGTTCTGGTACTATGAGAGCCAATGTTCTCATACCTTCAACAAACATCTCCTCATTTCTTGGTACCCCTCTGATCTCTTTTATTATTGTGTGGCCGTGTATTACTGCTAATATACGGAGGGGACATATACCTGGCGTTGAACATACGATGCCACTCCCTGTGAATGATATGGTCATGTTTAGTTTGCTCAAGAGATCTCTCCCCAATAAGTTGATGGGAGAGTTTTCATAGTACAGTAAGGGTGCTTTCACTGTTTTACCCCCCACTGTCACATCCAATACCTCTGTGTAAGGAACTTCAATTACAGCCCCAGAGAACCCCTGCGTCTCTAATGTTCTATTAGATAACGGGAACCGGCCCTCTCTAATGCATGATTTCTCCGCTCCCGAATCCACCATGAAAATAAATTGCTTGTCTCCTATCTGCGCTCCTATCAATGGTTCCTCTGATGCATTGTGGGTCGTAGACAGTACTGGACACGCAAGTGCTCTCTGTGGGCTGTCCTATGCGGGGTGTCTCATTGCCCCCCCTTGATCGAAAATGTTCCCCGAAACCACTGACACTCCACTGTAAGGTGCGGGGGCTGGTGCCCCATTAGCTACTGTGGCGAAAGTGTTACCAGGCGTGTAGTGCACATTGTCATTATTCTGTGGGCTGGTTTGTGTTCGATATTGATGTCCGTGTAGTTGTGCGTTATTCCTTTGTACTGCATTGTCTGGTTGCTGGTATTGTCCCATGGGGAGGCCGTAGGGGCTTCCTGGATGGGGGTGTCCATACTGTTCTATCTCTTGGAAACCGTTGTTTTGTCTGCTCCTACACTCCCTTGAGTAATGCCCCCATCTCCCGCAATTCCAACAGCTCCCCTGTGGACCTCTGGGACCCTGCCACCCATTTCCTCCCATTCCTCCATACCCTTGTCCTCCTCTTCGACCCCTGTACCCACCTCTTCCTCCTCTTGGGGCCCACTCTTGCCACGTTGGACCTCCGTTCTGCTCCTGCTCTGTCCACTGTCGTTGCCCTTGTCCTGCCCAATTCGCTGCTATTCTTCCTTGTATTGCTATTTGCCCCTCCTCTCCTTCCTCTCCCTCCCGTATGAGTGGGAGTCCCGCTACCGCTGCTGCGACCTTCACCAATTTTGATTGCACCAACTTCGCCTCATCCGCCAACCTTTTCTGTGCTACTTCCCTCTCTCTTTCTTTGATCCGTTTACAATGGTGTACTATTATGCTTTGGATCTCCGGCCAGCCTTTCGCTTCAACACCTGCTATTTTATCTAGTGCCTTTTGCACTTCCTTTGGGAGCCCTCTCTTAATGATGAAGTAAAATAGAGACGTGGATTGGTGCCAGGGCGTACCCGTTTCCGCTCTCCACATCTCCTGCACCCGGAGAATGTAATCCATAGCGTCCTCCCCGTCATTCATGGTACATTGCATTACTGACTGCAAATCAGGGGTGTCTGGGAAGGTTTCCCGCAGTGCGTCCCACACCCTTGCTCGCACGGTGTTAAAAGAAGCCCCATCATGGCGATCACACTCTAAAGTCACAGCTGGAAAACCCGCTTTAGCCCACACTCTGTCTGCCTGATCCCCTACTGCGGACACTAGTAGGCTTTTCACATCGCCTACCGCCAGCGGTATACCCGCGGTATGTTTCTCAAATGCATATATCCACTTGCTTGCCCCTCCTGACAGCTGTGGTAGTAATTTCATTAAGTTAGCCTTGTCCATCTGAGCCCACGGTATATAGTTCGGCCTCCCACCTCCCCTGTGGAGTAATGGGAGTTGTAATTTCCCTTTTGCCGTTGCAGCTTCCTTTTCCTTAGTCACTGTTGACTCTAATGACGCCATCTTCCCCACCCTATTTCTTAGTCGTCCTATCCATTCATCTTCTATAGTCCCCAGTGAACATGCCCCATCTAGCTCCTCGCCTTCTCCTCCTACTGCCATGCTCAATCTATCACTCTCATCCCCCCCTCCTCTGACATCACATAACAAATCCTCTCTGATCCCTCTCTCTCGCGAGACATCACCAATGCTTCCTTCTGCTGTCCCTACTTCTATTATCCTGGTCGGTTCTTCCTCAATTCTGAACAGTATTTCCCCCTTTTTCCATCCTTCCTCAATTTGTCTGCTTTCGCTCGACGCTCTAGACGTGCGTCCAGATTGTGTGGGGGCGCATGCTGTGCGTTCACATATGTCTTTTATTCTTGAGAGCTCATCTCGTGCCACTGTAAGCCTCGACTCTAAGTCACTCGTTAACTTCTCTATGTCCACTCTCTGTGTGCCTCCCTGGGTGCGCTCTCTGGTGTTTTCGTATGGTGGGGGTGCAGTTGGTCTTTGTGGCGTACTGGTTGAAGGGGGAGGCACATAAATCGGGTCGCTATATCCTGCTGCAGGGGCTGGTTTAGGTAATATTGGGTACAACATAACCACTTCCGCAGGCTGTTCTGTATTTAACTGCTCCTTTTCCTCTCGCGGGATCATTAGTGGATTGTCTGTGGTGGAGGGTAAATCAATATTTGGAGCTGGAGCTTTGGGTGGGGGTACTTCCTCAAACAATCTCCAAAGATCTAATATCTCCTTCCTGTTCTGCCATTTTTTTCCCTTATACTTGAGGCGAATACATGTACATACCATATCAAGAATGCTTTTGTCAAAAGACCCTCCTTCTGGCCAAATCTGGGGCAACCCCTCCCCTTTCAATTCTGTTAACCATTGATCATGATATTTATTTATGCGTTCAGCATATCCCGGCAAGCTCTTGCAAATGTGTGACAAGGGAGTTTCAGCCCCCATCCTTTAAATCGCTAGCGCTACCACGTTCGCTTTCGTTGCTTTTTATCAGCTGTAAATATGCGTATGTATTCCTTTATGGCACAGACAAGAGCGGACCTCTTAAAATTATCACCCACCGTTATTCACTGCACAAATCTCTTCTCACTCACCATATCTCATCTCCTTCCCATTCCCAGGCACTCTTATGTGAGCTCACTTGTAATTGATCAAGTACTGGTTATGGCCACACTCTCTGACACCACCTCGCGGCCACCCGTTCGTCTCTCACACTCGTACGGTGCGCGCACCCTTCACAATGCTTTCCACTCACTCTTTTATCTTTCTCCTCCCTTTCCTCCCTAGCCAGCTGTCCCTGTTTTCCTGCTACGGTTACTGTGTACACGTCTGTACGTGCCACTGCTGAGTCCCCACCTTTTAAGATGTTCTAACTTCTTTATACCCTTCTCATTTTTCGCCCCCTACCCCGTGGAAATGGAAAAAGAAGAAATAGAGAGAGAGAGCACAATCACTAAAAATATTTCCGGTGTCTCCTTTTGCTAGACACCAATAACTTATTTCTCACTTCTTCATATATTCCCAGTACTAGTCTAGATAGCACTATGCGGCGCCGCCTTCCACCCCCTCTCGGAGCTAGGTTTCCGTCACTTCTACCACGTCACTTATTTCTTACTCCTAATGGCCATATGCAAAAGAAAGAATAAAGAAAGTTTCAAGACCCGTCTGTAGTAGACCCCCGATATTCTTCTCCTCTACCTGTCCCCGTTCTTTTATTCCCAATTCCCTTTCTTTTTCCCCTTAACGATCACTCGCACTCGGTACTCACGTGCCCGTCTTGAACCGATACTCTCCGAAACTGGGTCCGTCCAGGCGGCTTCACCGGTAACTCAACGGTCAGCCCCTGGCTCCGGCGAGCGGCACTCAAAGGGGATTTTTTTCCAATCGGGATCCCGTACCCTTTCTCATTGAGTGCGCACTTCTTATTGTGCCGGTCGCCGTTGGCGGGCGGCCTCCCGGAGACGGCTCACCGTGCGTATCCCTTCTCGACCGGAGATTCTCGTGCCACAAGGGGGTCGTTTAAGAAGGAGTTAGGAAAAATAGTTTGGAGACATCACGCTATCGGGGTCACCACTGAAAGGAAGCGCCCCCAATTCAGCACGATCCTCCCCGCAATGAGAGACAATAAGGGACTCTCCCGTAGTGGGAATAAGACCAGGACAGAGTGCGGGTGAGCGTAAGTGGGAGTTTATCCAAGGATAAGGCATGCAAAGAACTCTGCAACCTACGAGAGCGCTCTGCCTGACAATAGCAAAGACAGGCGTATTTCTAATACAAAAAACGTCATCAACACCTAAACACTATAGGGGGCACAAGTCAATTGGGATTGGGTGGTGTCGACTAACTATAGGTGTTGCTGCCGCGGGGTTGGTCTTGGCGGGACGACGTCACTGGTCAGCCTCGTGGGTTGGGTTGGGCCTGGCAGGCCGGCTTGAGGTCATCCGTACGGTGTTGATGTGCTGGGGCAGCCTGTGACAATGACGAATACCTTTCCTGTCTCATTTGCCCTAGGCCATGCACACTACAGTTATTCAGAAAATGACATTTACGTTCATTAATAAATCGCTTCACCAGCTTATCTTATAAAATAAACACAACACATGAGGAATGCACCTCGTGAGAGGTCTGGTGGTTGTCGGTTGGGGTGAGATTTACCTGTGTCCTATTGACCGGTATTTTAGGTCACGGGACGGGGCTCTGGGACCTAGGCCGAGTGATACATGTCTGTCTGCTGCGTCAGGAGTTATTATATAGATGGGTCTCTGTGTCTTGTCCCAATGATGGGGGTCGTCCTTACACGGGGTCAGGATTCTTGGGGGGTTCGTGGGATTTATGAGGGGTGCTGGTAGATCAGTGGGTTCATCGGTGGGTTTATTACCGTGCTGTAAATAACACAGGTGGCGGGCTGTGGCCTTGGTTGCGGCGCCGGGGGCCTCTGACTCTCTGAAGTAACGCCAGCTTGGTTGGGGGAGGTGAGGGAGCGCGGCACAAGTCTTAGCTTTTTTTATCTGGCAGGCTTGGTGGGGTGGGAGAGGGAATGACCTTGCATATACTCACAAAGGTATTTTCCTCGTGCGTTGCTGATCAGTGAAGGCAGGAGTTTTGTACTGTTCTGCCTTATTTTAACGTTATTCAGACACATATATAGATACACATTTCAATTTCGTTACACATTTCTTTAATATAGTCGGTTCCAGTACCTTTTCATTACCTTAACATTATGTTCACTACATTGTGTGCGTATTGTATGTACATTAGACGTTATACGAGGGACATCTAGGTTATGGCCTACAGAGATTGATGCTCGCCGCTTTGGGTGATCCAAAACATATATGAGTTCAAGTTTCTACATACTATTGAAAAACACTTTTACAAATAGAGGTTACACGTTTGGTCAACATCTTTCTCCGTGGTTATAGCAGCATTAGTCCAGACCTGGAGGGATATCATATAACATTACATTTTTATGGTTCATTCACATTTTAAACAGAGGTAGTTCCTTAATACCAATACTTGAATTATTTTCTACCTTCTTCAGATAGTGATGCTTCAGCTTTTTTTTCCGTTGCCCCGGCCTTGCGGTCCGGGTCATACGGGGTGCAATATCACATTGTTACTAATATAATGTTGCCGTGTTGGCATCTCGGGTTTAGCTCATCTCCGACTTTCTCATGGGAACGCGCTCGCAGCGGATCTGTCAGGGCTGCTGAGGCGACAGAGATGCATGAAAGGCCCTCCAAAGGTGGGGGCCTCGTTACAGTGTGCTGAACTCACACCATGTTTGCTAGGCAAGATGGCGTCTAGGCCTAACTTAATTTTTGGTAAATGCAAAGACAGGGTGCGTGTGGGCAATGTCGTCGGCGGGCGAACCCTCCTCCACCTGGGCCCGGGTGGCATGAGGGTGCGCCCATCGATTCATGGTCCTCACCTGGGGAGGGAGCTGTAGGTGAGGAGGGCCTCGTGGCCATTCCTCCCCTACACTTATCAGAATGTGGGCCTACATGTTGGTGTAGGATGGAGTTGTGTCTTTATTGACAATGAACTGTTTTTAGACATGAACTGTATTTTTACATTGTCTTCCATAAGTACTTATTTAGAAAAGGTATTCCCCACAGCCAAACCATTTCTTGCTATTCAGCTTCAGTGGAATACTTTGGTCTTCTCATATTTAATGCAATGTTGAACTCAAATATGGGGTGCAGGTTGTGAAAGAGAATGAAACATCTGAAAGCATTCTTGATTAAATAATGTGCATATGTTATGTGGATCAGAGAGAAGAGCTGAGCATTGTAGATCAATAGGGCTGGGATAGTCGGTTATGTCATGCAGAGTGACATTCCCACCACCTTTAAGGATTCTGAGGAACTTGATCTTTTTTTTAAAAAAACAATTTAAATTTATTTAGGCGACTTGGTTCAACAGGGAACTTTTTCACCACATCGATACAAATACAGTAAAAGATACATATAGTATAACACAAGTACAATCATCAAGTCATAAAATAATGCAACAACGTTATAAAACTGTAATTCACGTAGAACATAATTCATGAATCCCATAATTAAAATTACAAAATTTGATCAATTCATTTCAGGAATGACTTGTTTTAAAAAAAAATAATAAAGAAAACACCACACAGCAAGTCCACAAGCATTGGTTGTGAAACTAAAATATACTGCCAAATCAGACCACATGATAACATTTCATGGTTGCATATTAAATTACTAAAGTGCATTGTTCTCTGTGCAGTTAGTTCATTACATTCCAGGAGCAAATAATACAAAGTCTCGTTATGTCTACTTTGTAAAATATCTACAACCTCTTAGAATGCTGTAAACCCTTTCTGCCACCCAAGATTTCAGTAGTAGCGAACAGATTGAGGTGTAAACGAAGGCACTGTCTATGCAATTGTTGACTTGGAAACCTTTGTAAATAAAATGGCAACATACTAACAGGTCTGACATCCAAGAAAATTGCACAATATAACTTACATTTACGAACAGCCTCAATAGTTTCAATCCAATCCTTTCATTCTCCTTTTTGCTTTTACTGGAGTTAACTGTAGTTGCTCATTGAAAAGCCCATAATGGTCTATACACTTCATACATATCAGCATACATCTGTGTAAGGGTTTACATTGGCGTCTGTCCTTAATTATGTTCAGGTACCACCACATAGCCATAGCCTCGGTGGTGCACAATGGGGGCACCGGAGTACCAACTCAGGGGCTCCCTTTTTTGCCATTATCTTTGTGGTGGTTCTTTGCCAGCCCTTCTCCTACCATTCTAGGAGGGGGAGGCTTATTTGTGTGTTTTGCCTTTGGTGGGAACCCCTGGGTGTTCCCGCTTAGGCTCCAGAGTGTCTGGGCAGGCAGGAAGTGGGGGAGGAGTTTTCCACCCCGTTGTCCTTTGTCTGCCAGTGTGCCTAAATAGGAACCAGCTCCCATTGGTTGAGTGGGGAGTCGGGGGAGGGGTGGGGTGCGGGGGGAGATAGGGGGTTCTGGCTGTCCTTATTGGGCAGCCAAATGCCCCTTTCTGTAAATTGCTGGGAGAAGTTGCAGAGGTGTGTGTGCGCTGGAACTGTGTAAAAGGTGAGGTTTCTGGAAGCCACTGGAAGCTGAAGTAACTGAAGAAGACGAACAGACGCATCTGCAGACCCTTTGCAACACTGTTGAGGCTGTGGTCTCTGTGCAAGTCAGGTGAAACTATTTCTTTGTGTTTTCTCCTGCTTCCTTTCTCAGTGACCACATTACACCGACCTAATCATATCTGGGCCGGGAGGATAGATAAGGGGCAACATGCTTGTCTTGGAAGCAAGACAACGCATAGCAACACAGGTTGAAATCCAGGTCCAGCGTTTAGAGACTGGTCTCTGGTATTAAGTGCGTTATACAAGATTAATTTATTAATACTAGAAGACTTGAACCTCTGGATATAGAAAGAGTGGTGGAGAAACCAGGCTGGTGCATTAATTTCGTGTGATGATAGAGGCATGTATTTGTATTTATTTTATTTGTAGTGCGCACCTTGCCCGGTGCATCTGGGCGTATGTTTTGAAAAGCAAGTTACAGGTTACAGCAATAGATACATTTTACACATATTTACAAACCGTTAAGAACATTGCATAGAGAAGAGCCGAGCTGACCTAAGTATACAGGATGAACGGTGTGCAGTCATAATATCGACATCAATAATGTCGACAGTCAAAATGTCGACAAATTAATGTCGAAAAACAATAATGTTGACAAACAAAAATGTCGACATTTTTCGTAGTCGAAAAGGGGACGTCGACCAGGCGTGTCTGAAACACTATCCCTATAGTGACGTGCGTTGTACCCACAATCCCTCACGCGTCGAGGTCCCTCAGATTGTTTTTTTCCGCCCAGCTTCTGGTCGCCTTCACGCGGAGCTCCTCGAGAGACATTGCAACCCTCGACCTTTGGTCGTTTCTTCTACGAAGATTAATACAGCACTCCCTCGACGCAGTGTAGCTGTTCTCCGCCGAGCAATATCGTCGACGGAGGGTCGAGCGGAGGAAATCTTCGGCGCTGCCGAACACGTGGCCTGGCCTCGCTGGCCACATACAGTAGGGAGAGTGGGGTCGTGGGACATCTCTGGGTCTTTCTGAGAATGCCTTTCCCTTTCCCCTTCCTTTCCCTGGGGGTGTTTATCGCGATTTATTGCCTCTGCTATGGAGAGGACACCATTTAGGTTTTGCCCACTTTGTAAAGGCAAATTCACTTGGAAGGACAAGCACTCACGGTGTAACCGCTGCTTGCCCCTCGATCACAAAGAGGAAGGGTGCGCGGCTTGTCGGCTTCTGAAGCCTAAAACTCTAAAAGACCGTAGGGTTAAAAGGTGGGCGGCCTACGCGATGTCGAAGGCCGAAGGTTCACCCGCCGCTGCTACCACCGACAGTGACGAGGAACGCGATGACACGACCTCCGCCACGGAAGTCGAAACCCCCTCTAAGGAGCGCTTACGCGCTTCGTCGTCTGTCCCCGGCCCCGACGGGCTCGGCTCACGCCCTGCTTATGGGGATGAACACCCCGGCGACACTGACGCACACAAAGATTCACATAAAGATAAGCACACAACCCATTGCTCTTCTTCGTCTAAGTCGAAGAGAGCTTCGGCGCCCAAGGAGACGCAGGTTCCACCGGCGGCCTCCTCGAACCGTTCGGGTTCGAAGCCCCTCTCGCAACCGCAGCCGCGACCTGCGACTGGGCTTTCGGCAAACAAGGGCGCCACCACCAAACCATCGGCCGGTGCGCATCAACAGAAGGCGCAGACCGCCGTACAGCGCTCGATACCCATAGCGTCGAAAACTCAAGCTTCCGCCGACAAGAATGTCGCCGATAGCTTAGCCAGGATCGTTGTAGCCGACGCCCAAAAGCGTACGCCGAAGATTTCGTCGAGCGTTACGCATAGACCAAAGGATACGCCGAAAACACCCGAAGGAAAGCAGGGACTACCCCCTTCAGTCAGGGAGTCTCCCGACACACCTGAGGGTTTTGAGGAGGGCGACGGGACACTTTCCTCGACGCTTTGGGAGAGGTCGAGCCATTTCGAGGTAGACAACTCGAGTTTTCCCCCGCTAGACCGCTCTGGGGTACCCCATGAAACTATGGAGAGACTCCACCTCTGTATGGAGAGGATGGAAAAGTTTATGAGTACCCAAGCCCCTCTAACTCTCAGAAGAACTAGAGAAGGGCCTCAAGACGACCCCAGAGCCAAAAAACCGAGGCTGGTCGATCCCCTGCTGGACACAGCCTCAGACTTCCAAGATGTATATGACCTCACTGGGGAGGAACAATACTTCGAGGAAGAAGATGATTTCATGGACAACGAAGGACAGAACCAGGAGGAATGTCTAGAAGACAGAACAGACATTATAGAAGAAGGCTTCGGGATTAGCCCAGGAGAAGGACCTTCGCACCCCTGGCAATCACCATCAGTGTGTTCCGACACTGATGCCCTAAATCTAACTCCTCCGGATAATTCTCCAGTTAGGAACACGTCTCCAATTGACGATCAGCCTACTTTCAATGCACTGTTGCGCAGAGCAGCAGCGCATTTCGAACTGGACACGGGAGAACTCTCTCCAGAATTAGACTTTGTAGAAAGAGTCATTAAAGAAAAACCCCCGGTCAGTCAGACCATTCCACTCCTCGCCTCAGTTAAAAGGAGGATCACCCCGTCGCTGTCCACTCCCGCATTGATCAGAGGGGTCAATCCACGGATTGAGAAACTTTTCGCTCCTTCACCCTCAGACCTGCTCTACATTAGGGGACATTCCATACCGGACTCCCTAGTTGTATCTAATACTAGAAAGAGGGCAGGGGTACCACTTTCCACCAGTGAGGCACCCCCTGACAAGGAGGGCAAGAGGCTATATGCCCTTGCAAAAAGAGTTACTTCCTCGGCTGCCTTCTCAGCAAGAATTGCCAACAACAATTCCTTGCTTGCGAGCTACGCAGACGCGCAGTGGGCCAAACTGCGCAAAGACGCAGAGGAAGCACCGGAGCCTTTACGTACACGCCTACTGTCGACTATTGGCGAAGGAACACAAGTGAACCAGAGCATTGTAAAAAACTCTCTGGACGCGGCAGAAACAGCAGGACGTTCCCTGGTACAAGGAATACTCCTAAAGCGCCATGTATGGCTGCGCAACTCAGGCTTTAAACCGGAGACACAGGCGTCTTTAATAAATAAACCTGTCGAGGACGCCAACCTCTTCGGAAAAGCGGTAGATGAAGCCCTAGAGATGGCCAAAAAAGAGTTCGACACTATCAAGACTCTTGACCAGATCTCTAAGCCCACTACCAGACGCGGCTATGGCAACAAGCGCTTTTTTCGTGGCCAACGGCAACAACAACAAGGTCACCATCAGCAATACCCTGCCACCAATTACCAAGCCAATAGTGGGCAGTACAGCCAAAGAGGCCAACGCCGGGGCAAAGGGAGAGGTCGGGGATCCACCCCCAGAGGCTCCCAAGCCCCCAACAACTCCAAGTGACGCGAAGATTCGCGTCCCCTCCCATGCAACACCGGTCGGGGGCCGGATAACATCCTTTCTTCCTGCATGGGAGGAGATAACGTCAGACCGTTGGGTACTTTCCACCTTAGCCCACGGATACTGTATCGAATTCAACAGTTCCCCATCCTACAGACCCCCGAGGGGACGGCGGTTGACGCCGGAACATCTTGCCATCCTTCTTCAAGAAGTACAACAACTGCTGGAAAAAGGAGCCATAGAGGTCGTGCCTCTATCTCAGGTAACGGAAGGTATTTATTCAGTGTACTTCCTTGTACCCAAAAAGGATCTAACCATGCGCCCTGTATTAGATCTGCGCCCAGCGAACAAGTTTATCAAACCCCAAAAGTTTCGTATGGTGACCTTACAGGAGGTGATCCCGCTGCTTTCACAGGGAGATTACATGACAACATTGGACATGTAAGATGCATACTTTCATATTTCAATGTTGCCAGCGCACAGAAAATACCTAAGGTTCATGATAGAGGGCAAACACTACCAGTTCAAGGTGCTACCCTTCGGTATAGCTTCAGCACCAAGGGTATTCACAAAGGTACTGGCAGTGGCTGCGGCCCACCTGCGCAGGTTGTCCATCCCAGTTTACCCTTACCTCGACGACTGGCTCATAACAGGGGACTCCTACGAAACATGTTTCTCCAATACCCAAAAGACGGTAGACCTTTTGTTCCAACTGGGCTTCTCCATCAACGAAAAGAAGTCCAGTCTAGACCCCAGTCAAATCAAACAATTTCTAGGGGCTCTAATTCAAACAAGGGACGGCCTCGTCTTCCCCTCCAAAGAGAGGGTCCAAAACATGCTGTTTCAGATCCCCCAATATGTGACCGGCCGAGAGGTGACGGTACGCAAAGCAATGCGCTTGCTAGGAATGATGGCGTCGTGTATTTATTTGGTACCTCACGCGCGCCTGCGCATGCGCCCAATGCAAGAGTGGCTCAACAGCCAGTGGTGTCAGGCCAGCGGACAATGGGACGATCTAGTGGTGGTCTCGCAGGCCTTGGTTCTCTCGCTACAGTGGTGGACAAAGGGGAACATGGAAAAAGGAAAACCCTTTGCCACACCCGCGGCGGAAGCCACTCTAACCACAGACGCATCCCTCACAGGATGGGGTGCTCACCTATCCCATCAGACTGCTCACGGAGTGTGGACTCCGAGCGTAGCATCCAAACACATCAATCTACTGGAGCTACTAGCGGTATTCAAGGCGCTAAAAGCCTTCCAAGAACACCTACAAGGCAAGACAGTAATGGTCCTTACGGACAGCACTACAGCCATGTACTACATCAACAAGCAGGGGGGCACCCACTCTCCAGGCTTGTCCAAACTGGCCCAGAATATATGGAAGTGGGCTCTCAAACAGGACATGTTCCTACTATCACTACATGTACCCGGGGAACTCAATCTGCTGGCAGACAGACTCAGCAGAGATTTCCCCCTGCCCCAAGAGTACGAATGGCGTCTGCACGAAGACATCGTCTTCGACGTCTTCACACAATGGGGATTCCCAGAAATAGACCTGTTCGCAACCCTGGAGAACTCTCAATGCCTAAGTTACACCTCCAGGTACCCCCAGAACCAATCCAAGGGGAACGGTCTATCGATACAATGGTCAGGGAAATTTGTTTACGCTTTTCCCCCGACTCCCCTTCTCAACAAGGTGGTGCACAAGATGCACCAGGAACAAGTGACCATGATACTGGTGGCCCCAATGTGGGCCCGACAGCCATGGTTCGCTCACTTGATGGAGATGTCTCTATCTCCCCCAGTAAAACTCCCCTGCCCGTACAACATGCTATCTCAGAACAAGGGCAGGACTCTGCACCCATGCCCCCAGAACATGAATTTAGCAGCTTGGCTCCTGAGGTCATAGAGTTCGGACATCTACAACTCCCGCAAAGATGCATGGACATCCTCAGGGAAGCCAGAAAACCGAACACTCGCCACTGCTATTCTAGCAAGTGGAAGAGATTTGTCATCTGGTGCAGGAGTAAAAGCATCAACCCTATTGACTGCTCTCCCACACATGTGGTACTATACCTGACCCATCTCTTGGATTCAGGCCTAGTGTTTAACTCCATTAAAGTCCACCTAGCGGCACTTTCTGCATACACCACCTCCCAACTCAAAGTGTCGTGGTGGAGGATCCCAGTTATAAAGGCATTCATGGAGGGAGTAAAAAGAATACACCACCCGATAGCTGACCCTGCTCCCGGATGGGACCTTAATGTGGTACTTACCAGACTCATGGGCTCTCCATTCGAACCCATGCACAAAGCATCCCTTAAACATCTTACTCTTAAGACTGCTTTTTTAATAGCTATCACCTCCATCAGGAGAGTAAGTGAACTTCAGGCTCTTTCTATTCTAGACCCCTTTGTTACAGTTCACAAAGATAAAGTGGTTCTACGCACTCACCCTAGGTTTGCTCCGAAATTTATTTCTAAATTCCACGTAAACCAGTCTATAGAACTACCAACGTTCTTTCAAAATCCTTCCAATTTGGGAGAAAGGACTCTGCACACACTTTATGTACGCAGGGCTGTCATGTTCTACATGGAAAGAACCAGACCATTGAGGAAGACTAATCAGTTCTTCGTCTCGGTGGCAGCAGGAAGAGAAGGAGATGCGGTTTCAAAATCCACTATTTCTAGATGGATTGTTCAATGCATCACTCTCTGCTATACTCTTGCTAAGAGAGAACTACCCTTTAAGCCAAGAGCACACTCTACTCGAGGCACGGGGGCATCCATAGCATTCATTGCAAATGTTCCCCTTGAGTCCATCTGCAAAGCGGCTACCTGGAGTTCTGTGCACACCTTTACAAAACACTACTGTCTAGATACACACTCTAGATCTGACTCCCAGGTGGGACAGGCAGTATTACGACACCTTTTCTCTACTGTTCCTTCTCATAACCCACCGCCAACTCCGGGTACTGCTCGCTAGTCTATGCACAGCATGTGATTCTAAGCAGATTAACAAACATCAGAAGAGAATGCATTACTTACCGTAAAAGCATTTCTGATGGTTGTATCTGCTTAGATTCACATGCGCCCACCCTTCCTCCCCGCTCGGATGGAAGGAACATAGACTTCCTTTATATATATCTCTCTCTCTTTCTGTACTCACTCGCGTCTAGAAGGCTCCCTCAGGGCAGAAAAAATACAAACAGAGGGACCTCGACGCGTGAGGGATTGTGGGTACAACGCACGTCACTATAGGGATAGTGTTTCAGACACGCCTGGTCGACGTCCCCTTTTCGACTACGAAAAACAAGATGCAATACTCCGCAGTGACCACTGGATGTCGGACCTATGCACAGCATGTGAATCTAAGCAGATACAACCATCAGAAATGCTTTTACGGTAAGTAATGCATTCTCATATAATGTGTTGAGTATGAGAGGTGGTTGGGGGGGTGTGGGGGGGGTGGCAGGGGGGTGTTGGGTGAGGGGGGGTTGGGGGGGACCCCCCCATAGTAAATACTATTTTTATTTAATTATTGACTAAATAAATAAATATATAATTATGTGTTGAGTATGAGGGGTGAAAGGGTGGTTGGGGGGGTGGCAGGGGGGTGGCAGGGGGGTGTTGGGTGAGGGGGGGTTGGGGGGGACCCCCCATAGTAAATGATCCTTTTTTAGGTTATTTATTTATTGAATAAATAAATAAATAAATAATTGGTATGTGTTGAGTATGAGGGGTGAAAGGGTGGTTGGGCGGTGTGGGGGGGGTGGCAGGGGGGTGTTGGGTGAGGTGTTGATAGTTTTAAGGGTTTATAGTCATAATGTCAAAAAAAGTCGACATTTTTTTTTCGAAAAAATGACTTTTTACATTATAAGTATAGGATGTCGACATTATTATTTTCGACATTTTTTTTCGAAATTTTTGTCTGTCGACATTTTTTTTTCGACATTATGACTATAAACCAGGATGAACAGTCTATAAACCGTGCACAGCCAGTTTGCAGGTGAAAGGATTGACAATTGTATGGCTTATAGAGAGGTGGCCAGGGCATCCAGTTCATGTAACCACAGTTTGGTTTTCGTTTTGAAGGCGTGGATGTATGGAACATTTCTGAGAGCATTGGATGGGGTTTTCCAGATCTTAGCCGCAAGGACTGGGAACTCGAGCCTCCTTCTGTCTGCAGCTTGAAACTGGGAATAGTCAATGTGTGAGACTGAGCAGATCTCAGGGGTCTGATTGCTGTATGTTGAGTAAAGCGCGTGGATAAGTAGGCAGGGGCTGCATTGTTCTGGGTCGTGTGAGTTAGAATGCCAGTGCTGTCCTCACCGCGATTTCTGTGTGACAGAGGAACTCCGAATAGGACTGTCTCCTTCCCTTTTCACTGGTGGGAACTACCGGTCCCAACACAAACTTTGTTTTGAGCTATCTCCGGAGGTCCATTGCTTTTCCGGAGCCGAGAAACATCAATACCAGGAGACCTGTTGCCCATTCAGAGTGCATAGTCGTGGAAAGGCCAAACTCCTCCAAATCTTTGCTGAACCCTCAAAGAGACTCCAGAGATCCGATACAACTCGCCCACAGCCCCCTCAGCAGACTCTGAGAAGCAAAGAAGATTGACCATGTCGAATCACATCCTTTGTTGGTGCTGTAGAAAGGCAGGATCTCTCAGCAGCAGACCAAGGAATCTGGAGGTTTGGTCCAGCACAGCCTTATCAAAGAGAATACAGCCACCATGTTGTCTTCAAGCCTAAGGTATTGTGGGGGAAAAGGTATTGCTTATCTTGATGGTGCAGTCGCTCCAGAACGCTTAAGTGCATCCTGAGGCGTCCAGGGTACCGCCCCTCTTATCCCAGACCCAAGCTGCTGCTTGTGTCCCTTTATCGAGTCCTTAACGGGGTCCCCATCGTTGGTGGTTAACTTGCTGCATCTTTAAAGACTAGAGACTGGAAGAAATCCAGAGGAACTCTTTATATTCTGCTGCTTGTCAAGACTTTGAGCCCTCTACAAACTGCCTTTAGCTAGGGTTGTGCTTTTGGACTTCAAAGACTTGCTGTGCAAAGAAAACATCTCTAGAACGTTGAACCTTGCTAGTATCACACTAACTTGTCATTTTCCTTCCCTAATTTCACTTTGTGTATGCAAAGTAAATGGCTTACTGTATTTCTGCTAAGCACCGCGAGTGTGTGTAGTTACCGATCATACAATAGTATTATCTTGACTTTCTAACGCTGCAACAAATGTAACCGCGAACAATCACAATCTAAGAAGTGTCCTTTGACGTATATTCTAAAGTATTCCAAGTGTTCTAGTGTAAACGTATGAAGTAGTTAAAGTGATTATGGTGTAAATATAATATATAAATTCATATAAATTAAAGGTGTTTCGTTGATGTACATGTCTAACTCGGTTCAGTGTACTTACCTATAGCTCACATCTTCTTAAGATAAGTCTGACTGCTCTCCACTCTGCCAAGGTTCTAGCAGTAGTACAGACTAATACAAAGAGGTGGATAGTTTACTAAAGTCTTATCTCCAGGTGGGACTCAAGAAAAACTCCCTGAACACCTTCGAAGAAGAGAAGCCACCACTCAAAGGACGGCCGAAAGGAAGAGGCCTTGCAGGTACCTTTGCCCAACCAGTCCTCTACCCCAGAGAAATGGGAGGCGTTCTGAATTAAGATTATAGACCTATTTGCCAAAGCCCTGGCTTCTCCAGCACCGACACCAAGTGGTCACAGCACCGGGGCAGTCTGCTTTGGATCCCACCATGCTTGGAAGAACTGGCAGGGACTGGCTAGTGAAACACTTCAATATTTCAGCAAGATGTCCAGACGACGGCCTTTCTGGCTTCTGATCCCTGTCCAGAGGCGCCATCAGCACCAGAGTTCCAAAATAGTTTCTCCCAGCTCCCCAGAAGGGCAAACATGTCACATTTAGAGGACTTTATGAGGAAGGGGACCAGGGTATGTTGGTGGCTCCAATGGTTGACTTGCAGGAGGCAAGTGGCCTGGACACCTCGCCAGATGTAGACATGCTCCCTACTTGCAGGGATGTCATCACCTTCATGTGCAGTATGATTTGACTGACATCTGTGGCGAGGGTCCTAAAAAGCAGACTTTATTGCCTTTCAATCGGGCACTGGGGAGGGGAGAGACTATGGCCAAGCCGGCTGTAATTCTCACGGTAAACCGAGCCCTAGCAAAGAAGCACAGGCTAGTGCCTTATGATCTCCTGCTTCTTTCTTCCCATGCTTCCATGGAAATTTTGGTGGTGTAGGCTACTAAGTCGAACCTTAAGACCAACCCAATTCCCCCCCCCTCTTACAAGGAGAGCAAGAGATTGGACTCATGCGGTAGGTAGATTGTTGGCTCTGAGTCTTGGTGTCTGTTGTGTAAATGCCCTTGCACACTGGCCTGGCCAGGTTTTCGTTTGGCCTGTGGCCAAGGCGTCATACATGCTTGAAGGGGAGATGTGCAAAGGCTTTGAAGATCTTAAAAACGACAAGGAAGCCTGCCGTTGGATTCTGCAATCTGCTCTGGACACCGCAGACTTTGTCGCAGTGGTGTTCGCCACCAGCACAGTCTTGCAAAGATTTTCTTGGCAAAGGTAGTCAGGGTTTGCTACGGATGTCCAAGAAAAGCTTCTGGACATGCCCTTTGACGGCTTGAACTTGTTTGGCACCAAGGCTGACTAGTTGCTCCAGAAATTCCAAGCTTCTAAGACTACTGCCAAGCCGCTGAGGCTAGCGGTGCAACCGCAGTGACCTGTGAGTCCGTCTGGAAGGGGAGGGTGTTTTGGCCCCTTCAATGCTTATGCCCACAGAGCTGGAGATCCAGCATAATCGAGTAGGCGAGGGCAGTATCGGGGTAGGGCCTGGGTGGACCTAGAAGGGGGTCTCTTCAACCTCTACTGTGCCCTCTGCAATCCTGGCGTGAAACATCTCTGAAGTGCACTATCTGTTCCATGTGGGAGGCTGAATATCCCGGTTTAGCGAGGAATGGCAAGATACCACCTACGATGTCTGGGCCTTACATGTCCTAAAACCTGTAATGGATACTGCCTCCCTTTTGCCTCTCGCCCTCCCGACCACCCCATGCCACCAAGCCTTGACTCTGGAACCTCTCCTACTGAAGGATGCAGTAAGCTTCTGGTGAAGGGCACCATAGAGATGGGTACCCTGCACAGAACAAGGCAGGGTTTGGTAATCAACATACTTTCTGGTCCCAAAGGACTACCGATGTCTGTTACCCATCCTAGATCTGTGGCTTCTGAACTTGTGTTTTTGCAAGAACAAGTTTAAGATAGTCACTCTGGCCCAGATCTTCTAGACCCTAGATGTGAGCAACTGCCTAGTCTCGCTAGATCTCCAGGATGCCTACAAAAATAGATTTTTTATTTTTAACATGCTAAATTCCAGCGAGTGGTTTCTAAGCGCAGGATCGGGATTTCGAACTTGTGTTGCGCCGCGTTGTCTTGCTTCCAAGACAAACGCGATGCTCCTGAGCTATGCTTCCTCCAACTTCCATGTGGCTATCTCCAAGAAGCACATTAAGTACCTGAGATTCAAAGTAGGGGACTGTTACTTCCAGTACAAAATCCTCCCTTCTGCACCTAGGGTTTTCACCAAGTTGCTAACAGTAGTGGCGGCTCACCTCAGGAGGCAAGGCATTCATGACTTTAGCTACCTGGATGACTGCCTCGTCGAAGCCCATTCTCATAACCTCGTCTTCACACCTGTACCAGATGTTCTCCCTGTACTTCAAGAAGTCTCTGGTTTTGCGGTCCTTGTCCTTCTGATTTGTTTGTGCTGTCTTGGACCCACTACTGGGTCGGGTCTTCCTGCCTGAGAACAGAGTGCTGAGCATATTCAAGATGGTCCTGGTTTTCCCACCTCAGATGCCAGTTCCAGCTGTACCTTTTCTGCCCTTGCTGTGACTTATGGCCTCCTGCACCTTTGTGATGCCCTTCTGCACGTGAGGTATCAACATTTGCTTCTGGGGTTACGATGGTCAGTATCAGGGACAAAGGTCAGATCTTCTACTGGTCTGTGTCAGGCGATCTGCAATGATGGGCTGTGAAGGATAACCTTCTGGAGGGGTAGCTGTTTTGTCAAACTTGACCACAAGTGACATCACACATGCGTGCCTGAAGGGCTGGGGGCATTCCCCTCCAAGACCTTTCAGTGACTGTACTGTGTTCCCCCTTAAGAGTTTGGGTGCACATCTATCAGCTGGAGCGAAGGACAGTCTAGCTTGCCTGGGCCGCTTTCCTCCCCTCTGTGAAGGGCAGACAGTATTGGTCCTGACGGATAATACTGTTGCCAGGCATCAACTCAAGAGGGGTCACTTGAGCTCCTTGCCTCTGTACATAGAAACCATGCCATGGTGGTTCTGGGCTCTGGAGGACAAATTGTTTGACTGCAGCGCATCTGGCCAGCAAGAACAACATACTGCCGAATGCACTGAACAGACACTGAGCAGAGTCATCAAACTCCCACGAGTGGGAGCTCTGCCAGGAATTTCTGGAGATTTATCTCCCTCTGGTGTTCTCCCCCCATGTGTACCTATTCACTTCCAGTGTGAACAGGAATTGCAAGTGGTTCAGCTCCAATGAATGTCCTAGTCCGGGAGCTCTCAGGGACACCTTAGCGGTCGAAGGGGACTTCGACTGGCTCCGTATGTTCCAGCCGATCCAGTCATTCGACTGGTTCTCTGGTCAGTGATGATCTTGATTGTAAAGTGGTACCAGAGTTGCTGGGTGGTAGGGAAAATTTTCATTTCTGTGCTAATTCCCGTTCAACTTTAGAGGACTTTTAATTTTAACTCCTGGTTGTCTGCAACCTTTTTCACGATCCCGTGTTTTAACCCTGATTTTTATTTTTTGTTTTCATTGTTTTTGGAGGCTGACAAACTCCATAGGCATCTGTTTTTTTATATTGACACACAGCACCTTGAGTGCAGTGTCACTGAGAAATCCTTTGGATTTCTCTTAAGGTTTAAATACCTTTTCTTGGGTGAACTACAGTTCCTAGGAATAGTAAGATGAAAATAATCTTGCTTACCTTTTCTCTTTGTAGGTCCAGCACTCACCGTCTTATGTAGAGTGCTAGGGGGTTACTTAGTAGCCCCTTATCCTACTTCCTCAAGTAACATTTTTTGTTCCCCCAACAACTTTAAATGGCTGGTGACAGTGGTTGAATTTTTACTACCATTGTCAGGTAAGTGTTGTGTAGTCTCACCCAGTGTTACTGCACCAATTCATACCTAACACTGGGCATGGCCAACTACCCTCGCTGACGTCTGCCGTGGAGAACTGTCCTCCTCTCCTACTCTGAGGGAAAGGGTCCTGCATCCGAACCTCTGCAGCCTGAACCTTTCTGACTGGCTGCTGAAAGGCAAAGATCTAAGGAGTGAGAGTTGTCTGAGGTCATTCTGGACATTCTCCTCTCTGCAAGAAGATCTTCCACCAATCCATGTATGCATGCAGATGTCGCAGGTTTTCGACCTGGTGCTGGGAGAGAGATCTGTCCCTCCCAACCCCTTTTCTTGCTACACTCCCTTTGTGTTGGAATTCCTTCTGTCTTTGTCCCAGACAGGCTTACAGATAGGTAGAATTAAGTGATCGGACAGCCATTTCACTTTTCAAGAGGACCCCGTTGCAGGGCTTCTTTTTCACATTCCTCAGTTATTCACTTCTTGAGGGCTTTTTCAAATGTTTCCCCCATGTCCGTTTGTTGCACTGTGGGATTTAAATTTGTTGACTTTTTTTAATGAGCGCTCTGTTTGAGCCCCTTCATTCTTATTCATTGACTGCTCACCCTTAACAATCACTACTGAGTGAGCGAGCTCCAGGCTTTGCTGGTTAATTGTCTCTACTTACTTTTTTCCAAGGAAAAGAGGACCTTGAGTTAGACCATCCGTCCCAAAGGTGATCTCATGTCCATCTCTCTCATAATATCTGCCTGTCTGTTTTTTCTTTCCCTCTGCCTCACCATTCCAATGCAGAGGAGTGTTTCCATTGGCTGCATCCAGTGCTGGATCTCAAGTTCTACACCTTTCTGATAAGGGAGAACAGAACAGATGACCACATTTTAGTTGGTTGCATAGGTGCAAGATCTGGCAGGGCGTGTCACCAAACAGACCTTGTCTCTGTGGTTCATTCTCTGTATCTCTGAATGCTATTATCTGGCTGGCTAGGAGGTCCTTGAAGGTCTCGGTGCTTTCTCCATCAGAGGGTTGACTGCCACCTCTGTCCTGCAAGGCGAGTGCCTCTTCTGGATATTTGCCAAGCAGCTATGTGTGCATCCTTGCACACGTTTGCTAAACATTACTGCTTGGATTGAATGTCTGGTCGGGACGCTCGTTTCTGCAGTGCTGTCATTCAGTGTTTTCTAGTATAGGTGATGTCCATGCTATCCTCCATCTTCCCAGGTTATTGTACTGCTTTGGGAGTGTATCTATCCCAGTAAGATAGTTCAGTGGTTTGTGTGCTTGCTGCTGCAATCTGTGTGTGATCCGCAAATCACAGGTTTGAATCATGGCAAGACCAGCTCAGCCTTTAATCTTTCTGAGGTTGACAACTTCAGTCGGGTGGTATGGTATGTACATATGTTCTATGTAAAGCACTTTCATAAATAACACATCATATCAAAGCTGAGGAATTCGTGGGAGGATGGACCCCATTAGAAGTGCAAATGACTTTCCTCTCGGTAATGCTTTTTCTGATGAATGTTTCTCCCAAGATGACACATCGTTCCTCATCGCCCTCCCTACTTGCCCGCTGTTGGGTTTGCTAGTACTTAGTTCTACTGTCCCTCAGCGTCACAGTGCTAGGTGAAGAAGGCTAGAATTGAAGTCACGGGCATTGTGCCTTTATATAAACTGGCCAGACGGCCTATATGGCGCAGCTGTGCTGCACCCTCCGCTGCGAGGGATCACGCCACCTGAACAAGACTGCGCTGCATGGACTAGGAGAGACAGCCACAGACAGCCGCCGCCCGCACAATCCACATTATTGCAGCCTAAATCCGAAAGTGCACATAGCCGTGAGGAGGCCGTGCTGGTTGCCCAGGCAACCTGTGAAAACAACTCCCAGAGCGGGAAAATGCCCACGAAAATCATTGGGCCGACTCCAGTTCCCCATTGGCCACTACACCCTGCCAGCTCCTCCCCTCCTGCCTTAAATGGAGGAGGAGGAGACCGGCAGGCGAAGCCGCAGGGAGAAGGCCGTGGGACAAGGCCTTTCTCCCTCTCTGCAGCTCTCCACTGCTCGGAGCTGCCATCTGCCAGGCACCGCTGGGCTGCTAAAGGTAAGGGTCATGCTCCCCTTTCTACGCAAGCCTCTCATCCTTGCTGGCCTGCAAACCTTAGGAACGAGCGACTCGGCTCATGCTTCACGCAGAAGCACACTCCTAGTTCCCCACCCCCCCGTCACCATCCGCAACGCCCGCCTAAGAATACGGTCGAGGAAATGTAATGCCATTCCTGCACTTAACTCACCTATCCTGCGCTCTCAAAATATAGCGCCAGCCCACACCGGAGCTTCCTTTCCCCATGCACCTGCTCAATACAATCCCCACTTCAGGGGCGCACCCCTAAGAGCCCACGAGCGAGCCACCAGAGACACAACGACAACAACGCTGCAAGCCAACTTACCTACCCGCACTTGTCACCCTTATGCCTTTGCAGACTTCCATGCCCGTGTGCCCACGGTCCCTATAGTTAACCCTGATACTGCTACTGATTGTCAAGCATACAAAAAAGGTAGCAGGCGCCCCTCTCTCGAAAGAACAAGGCATGATAACCTGTTCAGTGGTTATTAACCACATTGAGAGTTTGCAGCCATTGCTTTTTGCTCACTGTACCTTCACAGATGGGAAATATCCATTTGCATATCAGTCTTTGTCCCGCCCACAAGGGCAGTCCAGCACCGAAATGCTATGGCAATTCCTCTCTGAACAAGAGTACCATCAGCAACCCCATACACGTGTTTCAGCCTTGTTGGGCATCATCAGTGATTTTTGAAAGGAACTTGGGGTTGGTCACCCTAGGTTACCTGGGGGCAACCAGACGTGGACTCCCTGCTCACTGTGCTTAGAGAGGCTCAGCTTCATCTCACTGATGATGCCCAACAAGGCTGAAACACGTGTATGGGGTTGCTGATGGTACTCTTGTTCAGAGAGGAATTGCCATAGCATTTCGGTGCTGGACTGCCCTTGTGGGTCGGACAAAGGCTGATATGCAAATTAATATTTCCCATCTGTGAAGGTACAGTGAGCAAAAAGCAATGGCTGCAAACTCTCAATGTGGTTAATAACCACTGAACAGGTTATCATGCCTTGTTCTTTCGAGAGAGGGGCGCCTGCTACCTTTTTTGTATGATTGTCAAGCATGTATGCCTACTGCCTCTGATATTGCTATTGTTAGCCATGCCTGTACGCCCACTGCCCCTATGGTTAACCCTGCTGATTGCCATGCCTGTGTGCCCACTGTCATCTCCACTACACAAAAGGACCTTACAGGCATTAAGCCCGCAAACCCACTAGCCTCGAACATCAGCAGCACCCCTGCCCTGAAATGTGTCCTGGTCAACGCCAGGTCAATCCCTGCTCACACCCTGGATGTTCACGACCTGATTACCTGTGACCACCTAGATCTCCTCTTCATCTGTGAAACCTGGCTCCAAGAATCATCTGGCCCTGCCCTCTCCCTGGCCATCCCCAACGGATACACCATCTTTAGACAGGATAGGGTCGGCCAAAGAGGAGGTGTTGCCATTATTGCCAGAGACACTCTTAACATTAGAAGAATTCAAAGTGACTTAGGGTCCAACGCTGAATATCTTCTAATCAAACTCCAAACCTCGCCCACCTCCACCATAGCCTTCCATCTATTGTACCGCCCTCCTGGCCGCTCCTCTGAGTTCCAAGAGGCTCTCATACATTCTCTGTCCAACATCAAAAAAACCTCCAAGATAGTGCTACTAGGTGACCTTAATCTTGGCCTCAATGATAGGAACAATACCCCAGCCTCTACTCTACATAAAGCTCTGTCCACATTAGGGTTTATCCAGTCCATCACTGAGCCTAGCCACACTAAAGGCCGGACGCTTGACTGAGTAGCGCATCACACCTGTCCTATCCTTATTCCCGAGATCTCCCTCATCCCCTGGTCAGATCACTTCTGCATCAAGTTCAACATTGCCACCACCTCAGGGCCCACCAGATCCAACCCAGCTTTGCCGGCAGCCCTCTCTAGAAGCTCTCGCAAACTCACTACTAAAAACCTCCTTCCCCACCTCCTAGTTCCTGCCCTCCAACATCCCTTCCTGAATGATCCTAACCTCCTCGCTAACACCTTTAAGCAAGTCATCACCTGTGCCATAGACACCATAGCACCGCTCACGCAAAGAAATCTAAGCACTCGAACGCCTGGTTCACCCTAGATCTTATAGAATTACGATCCTCAAAAAGGCGCATGCTTGCAGCCTGGAGAAAAAAGCCTAACGATAAAACTAAAAAACTAAAACAGCTTTCAAAAATTGCTCTAAACAGTACAAAACAGCCATCACTCAGGCTAAAGCTGTATCCTTCAACTCCAGGATCAACAATGCCAAATCTGGAACCAAAGAGATCTTTGCGATCTTCAGGGAACTTGAGACTCCTACCACCCCTCCTTCAAACATCATCAAGGATGAGTCCTGGTGCAACACTATTCAAACCGCTATGCTAGACAAGCTTGACACGCTACACGCTAAAATTATAGCGCACCAAAAAGCCTTACTATCCATCCTAGAGAAACAGCCCCCCCTCCCCCTCACCTACCGCAGCTGAGGAATTGCCCACCTTTTGACTTCTCTGACCTGACGGAAGCAGAAGTTATAGACCTTATCAAATCCATTAAGCCTTCTAACTTCAAAGGGGATGCCTGTCCGGCACACATCATTAAAGAATGTGCCCACTCCCTGGCTCCCCTTATCACCTCCTTCATTAATTCATCCTTCCACTCAGCTCAGGTACCTACCTCACTGAAAGAGGCTTGGGTCCGCCCACTCCTAAAGAAAACTTCCCCTCACCCAATGGCCCCAGGGAACTACAGACCAATCACTACTGTCCCCTTCCTGCTAAAGATTCTTGATAAAGCAGTTTACCTGCAAGTTCAAAAATTCCTGAAAGAAAACCAGCTCCTAGGGTTACGCCAATCTGGCCTCAGACCACGGTATGGCACAGAAACTGCCCTACTGGATCTTAAAAATCAAATCGATGGCTTAAGAGATGCCGACAGGCCTGCTCTCCTTCTCTTGTTAGACCTGTCGGCCGCATTCGATTTGGTAGATCACAAGACCCTATGTCATCTGTCCTCCACTGCCAACTTCTCCACTAAAGCCTGCAAATGGATATCATCCTTCCTCAAAGAGAGAGTGATGAAGGTATTCTCCGACTACTCCAGTGCCGCCCCTAGCCCTATCAAATGCGGTGTCCCTCAAGGGTCCTGCATATCACCTACTCTCTACAACCTCTTCACAAGGCCACTGTTCCAGCTTCTTGACGCCATGGGCATCGCATATACCAACTATGCGGATGACACACAGGTGCTCATACCTCTGACTGGTGACTACCAGACAGACGCGAATACTCTCAATCGCATCTACTCCACAATCCAGTCCTGGATGGCTGAAAACTGGCTCTGCCTAAACAGCGAGAAAACAGAACTCTTGCTAATTGGATCCACAACCACACTCGGTAAACTCGATACGCAATACAGTGCATTCACAATAGACAACATCCCCACTACCGTGTCACAAGCCATCAAGACTCTAGGCGTATACCTGGAACCTAGCATGACCATGGACAGACAGGTTAATGCCATCGTTTCCTCAGCTGCTTATCACTCCAAACTAATTAATGCAGTAAGGCCTTTTTTATCACAAGACAACTGCATCACCATTCCCAGGGCCATTATAGGTTTGAGGCTAGATTACTGCAACGTACTCTATGCTGGCACCTCCCAAAAAAACCTGGCAAAACTTCAAGTTGCTCAAAACAATGCCTTGAGGGCCGCAACGGGTATAGATCGCAGAGAGCACATATCTGGGAAGGCAGGTCCATTGGCTGCCCGTCAAAGAAAGGATCATTTTCAAAACACTTGCCATTGTGCACAAATGCATCCAGGGACTGGCACCTACCTACTTAGCTCAGAGGATCTCCATAAAAACACCCACCAGACCGTCCAGGTCTGCGTATGCCAATCGCCTCACTATTCATCATACACGAAGAGTCTGAGCCGGTGGCTCCAGTTTCCCTACCTTGGCTGCAAGTCATTGGAACACCCTCTCTGCCCATCTCAGGATGATCGAATCACACACAACCTATCATAAAACCCTGAAGACTAAGATTTTTACCTAAACTGCCTCCCCCTACTGTCTCAGTCTGACTGTCTATGCTTACTGCACCTGACTTGTAACCTACTGCATTCGATGTAACTGTTCTATTAACTGTACTGGGCTGCTATCTTGTAACCCTCAAGCAAGCCTGCATATGTATTCTTCTCAGCGCCTCTATGCCCACGGGTTGCAGCACGCTATACAAATACTAAAATAAAATAAAGGTTTTCTGAAGAGCAGCTGGCATTGGGAGACTGATATCATAGTTGAGGAATCTGTGGGAAGAACGTCCATCAGAAAGAACATTCCAAGAGGTAAGTAATTTGTTTATCTTTTCGATGTGGATACCCCTTAGAGAACCAGATACAGGTGAATATTGTCTTGTTTGTTGCTAGGCACTTGCAAGTCAGCGCATTCAGCTTTTCATGTTTCCACTTATTCATGGAGCTTCTGCTGTGCGTGTCCTTGAGTGCACGCATTTTAGATTCTGACTGCCTTTTGGTTAGTTGGAAGTATCAGTCAAAGTAACTTTCCCACTGTTGCTGGTGTACCTTGTCACCCTTGGCTTCTAAGCTGCTTCGCAGCTGAACTGTATGGTCCAAGTTAAATGTGCCTACCTGGGAAACATTTTAGTTGGTTCATCTTGTGTATGTTAGTGCCGTTTGTCCAGGAGATTACATGTTTTGGGAGAGGAATGTGTAGTGAACTGGGCTTCCTTAAGGAGGAACAGACACTGATCTAGACTTACTAGCACCCATTCTTACTGGGGAACACAAGGGATGGCTCATTGTAAAGGTTGTCCAGATCGCTCTAGGGCCAAGAACTACTGCCCTCATAGGCTGACTGAGTCGGTATGGTTCATGCTGACCGCGTCCGTATGGCTCATGCTGATCGCTGTAGCTTTGTTATCCAGAATTTCACATGAAGCCACACAAGCTCTGCTCCTCCGTTCAGATTATGGTACTGCCTTCCCCTAACTGTGCTTCCTGTTGGAGGTGATCTGTCAGTTCATTTTCCCACCATTAAGCTACCCAGTAGATCATGCGGTCTAGAACTAGAGACTCAGAAGCGTAGGGACGAGGACTATAGACCCATAAAGAGGAAGTAAAGCCTGCAACAGCTCACCAACTAGAATATGAATCAGGTGAAATAAATTAGATTGCACATGTAGGATTTGGATAAGGCGGGCAGATGAGGCAAGATCGGGCTTGCATCCAATATTTTTTATTTGCATCCATACCACGTTCATACATTAAAGAATCTTTCATCTCCCTAGTTCCTTGCTACCAAACTGTCCCCAGAATTGATTCTTTTCAAACAGTTGCTAGAGATAAAACAGAATGACGAGACCTAATACCATGCCACATAGCTACGCAATTAACTGCACTCACTAACCCACACCACGTTGGTTCTTTCTGTGTTTGCTCTGCTTACTTCCATGAGCGAACCTGCCAGCGATCCCTCACTTCAGACAAACCATCTTACCATGGGCCCTTTGGGATCAATCAGTCTCGTCCAACGACACTTGGGTTTTTGCCACAGGGCAGCGGTTATCTGTCCACGGCACCAGTCTGTCGTAGAAATTCAGCCTCAGCAAATATCAAATCTCAAGGTAGGTTGCGAAGCGTCTCTAATGGCAGCATACAGCCAATTCACAGAACAGAATGTCAAGATAACATCCTGATCTCAGAGTTACGACAGAAAACAGTACTGCAGCCCCCTTCCCTGGCTTACACTGCCATTATACTTTCACATAAGAAAAGAGGTGATGGCTGGAAGGTTTGGTATACATCTTAACCTCTGGCATTGCTTGGGGCAACCCTCCAGACCATTGTTATTCAGCCTGCCAATCCATTACAGAAGGGAAAGACGGTATGGAAATCAGGCTTGGTCCCACCCCACAAGGGGCCGTCCAGCCCGAACTGCTAGGTCACATCCCTTCTGCATGAAATCACAAGCATCCCAAGACATGTTTCAGCCTCATTGGGCTTCATCAATGAGGAGTAGCTTGGGTCTCTAGGCCGAGCATCCTCGAGACCCACGTCTTGGTATACCAGTCCCATTAGGGGTGGTTTAAGCAAAACACAAGGAAATGGTTGGATGGTTTGGATTAAATCCTAAGCTCTGGGCAACCCTCCAGACCATTGTTCTTCAGCCTGCCAAGCCATTGAGGAAGGAGTGAGACCATTGTTAGGCAGAAACCTGTGCAGTTCCCTTAGGGACCACTGCAAAAGATTTAAGACTACAGGTGTTGGCAGTAAACCCACTTGGTAGCAGTCTGTACCACCCAGATTTACCTGGTAGCTGTGGCTGAGCAGTCAGACTTCCCTCAAGAAGATTTAGGCAGTATGCAAACTATACTCAATAGGCACTCAGATACAATAATACAAGCAAACACTGACCAGAGCTTTGGTATCAAAGTATATAATTATTTATTTAAAAACACAGTTGAAACACTCCAGCACTCCTATTGTAAAATATTCTAAACACAGTTACTATTATGATATATACACCCTTTTTTCCCTATTAGAAAATCACAGTAAAACACCACTTATTTTCATACAGAGGTGAGCACTTAACTAGATTGCACTCTAATAAGTTTGTGAAAAAGGGAGGGAAAAAGACAGAATAGGAAGAGGTACACCACTCTACGATTCCAGAACACTGTTAGCAAGGCAGAGAGCAAAAAGTCACTGGTGAGTCAAAGTCCAAAGGCTGGGCCCACTCTTAGAGAGAGCAGAGCTCAAATGCGCCCAAGATCACACAGTTACACTAGGCTTAGAAAGTCTTGCAGAGGGTTCAGAAAAGCGTTGAGAGGCTTAGAGAAGTTTAGCCAAGGTGTCCCAGGCTAACCCAGGTTCGAAAGCCGGGGGCTAAATCTACCCCGTACAGTCGGTAGCAAGGGAAGCCAGGCTTGACACGGTACCTTAAGTGGGAAGGATCCTCCAGCGGTGGCAGTTGTTCCTGGTAGTGGGTGCAAGTTGCGTCGTCGTCCAGGGGAAGAGAAGATCTCGACTTGGAGGAAAGATGAAGGTCGTTGTACTACCAGGGCAGAAACCAGCCACAGAGTTTTCTGGTTAAAGGTGGTACCTTTGTCTCGCGGTCGTGGTAAAACGTGGTATCCTGGTTGCCGGGGTGCTTGGCACGGGCAAGGCGGCCACGAGATACGTCGGGAAAGTGAAAAGACGGTGAAACTGGTTATCCCCACCAGTCAAAGGAAGAAGACTCTCCGGCGGGAGATCTCCTCTGTCGTTGGGAAAAGTGGTGAGGCAGTCCAGCAGGGCTCCACCGGTGGTGGTGTCGTGGCAGGTCGGCTCAGCTTCTCCCTCGTCGGATTCTTAGGTCCTGTGGCGACTTCTGAAGTTCCAGTCCCCAAAGCCCTGCAGCAAACCCCCATTCACTCAGCCTAGCTGTTACTCAAACATGCTAAGTGGTGAGCCGGCCGGCTCACCACTTGGGCCAATCAGGACGGAGTGCAACTTGAGTTGCCTAGGCAACTCAGTCCAGGGTGCCTAAATTCCCCTCCACTCCTCCTAAGTACCCCAGACACAGTGGCACCACTTTGGAGGGCTTCTGTGGAGAAGCCCGCCAAAAAGTGGAACAAAGGGCTCGACTTGGGTTGGAGTCACAGAAGAGAACACAAACGCCATTTTAGAATCAAGTTTTGGCAAAAAATACCAACCAGAGAATTAATATTAATTAAATAAACCGGCGGTATGTTCGAGGCTACCGTAAATAATTAAATAAAGGTAGTAGCCTAAAATAATGGGAAATCCCATAGGAAAATATTCGCGGTTGAATATAAAAAGTAGTATCCACTGCCACCAGCCAAAACTCGATCAGGGGGGGCGGAGATGTGCCCCCTCGACTAAGAGACCCCGGTGCAAGTGAATTGCCCCAGCCAGTACGTCCACAATATGATGGTTTGTACTGGTTCTGTTCAGAATTTAAGACTAGTAAAGTCAGTGGTGACTTTACATGCCCTGGGAGACAGTAGTCAGTCCCAGGGTATGGAGTCTATACTGGGGGGTCACTATGATACCCCTGTGTCACTGGACTGAGGGTGCTGTGTAACACACATCACAAAAACACATGAAGCCCTATGGGGTAAAAGACCCCATAGCCCATTAAACACATCTAGATTCAAAGAAACACACTCAAATCATGCCCAAGAGTGAGGGTACAAGAGTCTCACTCTTGGCAGGAGAAAAAAAATAAACCCCAAAAATCCAGCAAAGCTGCTGGGGGACTCACTAGGTTAGGAAATTCAGCCTAAACAGAGAATTCTCCCTAACAACCATATGCAAATCTTCCACATAACATGGTCATCTATGGAAGGGGCATCCCAAACAACTTTTGATAACAGCATACAACGTACCAGGTTATGTCCAGCCTGTTTTACAGTTTTCTCATAGCACAATACGTAAACTACCCTCTTACGCGTGGGTGAGTGCACTTTGCAACATGTAGCAGACCTATTCCGATACATGTTTAAGCAAGTCAAGAGACTCTAGGCCAGACTACTGTTATCACAGGACTCCAGTGATGTCTGGTCTGGCGAATGATGCTAATTCTGCGTACGAAAGCAGTCTCCCCAAGTGAGTACGTGTTCTGCTTCTGTCTTGTCCAAGCAAGAATGGAACTGTATAGGAAGCGAACAGTCTGTGAAGCAGGCTGCTTCTAATAGATTCCTCACCTTGGATATAGTTTACTGATTTGACAGATCTAAAAATAAAAAAGTTGGGGTTGCCATGTGGCTTTGCTGTTGAAGTTGCTCAACTTTAACACCTGTGTCCGGACTTGATGTCTGTACCGATATAAATGTCTCACCGTGCCCTGCCTGTTGCCTCAGTTCTGTTTTTCAGCATACTTCTTGGAACGCTCCACTGTGCCTCAGATACTCTTTTGACGCATGTCGGTTATTTCTCAATTTTTAGTCAAAATGTCAACCTGGAAGACTGCTGTTTTCAAAAGATGTGAGCACTGATTTGAAGATGTGAATGGCAGATTCATAGAGGATCTGTCTCTGGTCACTCTGCACGGTCCATGTCTATTAGAGTGTAGGTCCTGCCAATTGATGGTGGCCAAAGAATTGAAGGAGATACGTTCACAGCTTGCCTTAGGTCATTTGACATCTAAATCTTCTAGTACCACACCTTGTAAAATAAAATCCTCCGATGGTCATAGTTCCATGGTGAAAAATCTCATGAAATACCCAGGAAAAGAGCCAACATATATTCAACGAGATTGCGGTCCAAGAGTGACTCCAATCATTCCTCCTCTTCCTCCTCGAGGAAGAGATGTCACCAATCTTCTTCAATCAACGTGTGCCACCAAAATCTGAAATTGGATAAAAAAATGCTTGACGTATTCTTGAAGGCAGCGCCTTGGATTCCTTCTAAAGGAACAAAGGAAAATGACGGAACCCACCAAGATTGGCAGTGACTCGGACAAATCATCAACCTGCGCCCCCAAGAGCCTGGGTGAAAGAGCACTGCTGAAAGCTACTAGCGCTGTGTCAACATGGTTCTCGGCCAGCTCTGTCACTAGCTTTGACACTCTCCTCCCTGATGGCTACAAGATCCTCTCTGCGCCCACATCGTACCGTTCTGGGGTGGGGGGTGTGACCCTGTTCTTCCCTAAGTGGATCCCTGCCTCTGTCATTCCTATGCAGGCTTACTCCTCTTTCGAATGCCTCGTTTGCAGGCTCTCTCTCTCTCCTGGCCATTCCCTTACGGTTGCTACCATCTATCAGCCACCTGGTCCGATCTCCTCCTTCCTCTGAGTGGGCGGACCTCTCCTCTTCCCTCCTGGCCTCGACCACTCAACTCCTCCTTCTTGGGGACTTTAACATCCACCTGGATGCTTCCTGTGCCTCCTCTGGACTCTTTTGCGAGCTCTGTGTCAAACTCTGTCAACAAATTATTACCACAGTATTCACAGAGGTATCCAACTCAACAGAGATGCAGAAAAAGGGTACAGAATGATACTGGCACTTCGATGTTCTGTACTTCGGAACTTTAGTCGTAGCAAAAAGACCTTCCTAATGAAGTACCTCCCTAGTTGATATTTGAATCACAGCTAGTAGAGTGAATTAATGGAAAGGGCACGTAACGCACACTAAAAAGGAATACACCAGGCTGGAAAACAATGAGCTATTTAGTCTATACTCTAACGAACATCAAATACACTTCCCTGAGATTCTAGTCTAACCTGAGATAAAGACTCTAAGTAGCCTCAGAGACTCTTCTTTCTTCTCAATATGAAGTATGAGGAAGACCAAACGTCCAAGATGAAAGAAGAATATCAAAAGAAAACGGGCAATGAGGAAGGGATTTGTTAGTAAGGAACTGGTACCCGCACGGCACAAAGGACACACTAGTGTCGGGTGGGTGCACATAAGTCCTCTGGATAGCATTCAATAATGTCCAGTGCACGTGTTTACCAGAACAAAAGGACAGAAGAAAGGTAAGAGTACTCAATGAAGAGAGTGAAGTCTTGGTTCACAAGTGGCACAGACTGTAGGCAAGATCAAGGATATAGCATCCGCAGAAACACAGGATGCAAAGGTTTTATAAGTGATTGCCCTTTGATTTGCAAACAAGAAATAATGTATGAAGTCTGGGAACGGTCCGTAGAAGGGACCAGGAGATCTCATGTAGCAGCGGGCAGAGACGGAAGCAATCTTCTAGACAGGCCGAGGTCGAGTACCGGGAAATAGGCGTGGGCGGAGAAAAATAAATCTGAGGAAACAGACCGCGTTTGTAAACCAGGGAAGCAGAATTAGTGGGCGGAGACAGAAGGCAGTCCGTGGGCAATCCGAAGTCCGGAAACCAGAAAGTAATGACCCGGGCTGGAATGGAGTCCGCAGGTTCATGTGCTGAAGCGCAAAAAGAATGGAGCTCAAACGGACAGACCTTCTGGAGAAAAACCCAATCGGAAACGCTGAACCGCTGTCTGACGGGGTTTAAATAACGCCTATGAGACACAACCTATCACATGACAGCACCAGTGTTTGGAAGCAATGCACAGCGTCTCCGGAACACACACCATCTACATGGGAACCGTCCTGTGAGCTGCCACATCGTAAAGAACGGTCTGGTGGCTGTTCTGTGTGCAAACTGCTTATTTCCACGATGCTGAAAGGCAGACAACGTGTTTTGTTTACACTGCTAGCTGTCTTTCCGGTAACTGGTATAGAGGCTGGCATGACATTAGATGCAGGCATGACACTGTGACTCTCTCACTCGCTATTCTCCCCTCTGGCCCTAGTCACTCTGCAGGGCACACTCTGAATGTTCTGACCTCTTAAGACCTTCCCCTTTCTATTCCTCTCACCACTCCTCTCTCCTGGAGTGATCACTTTCTCCTTTCCTACCAGCTCACCCTCTCTACCCCTGAGGCCAAGCCACCTCCAGCACTGCCACCCACCTTCTTGGTTATCCGACCCATGAAGCGTGTCAGTTAAGGCTTTTGCCGCCACTTTGTCACCCCACTCCCCCTTTGGCTGACTCGCACCCTGACACAGCTTTCTCCATGCTCCACTCTATTTCTGATACTCTTGATGTTCTTGCCCCTGGCATGAGGATCCGCTTGAAGCCCAAAGCCAAGTGCAACTCCTGGTATGACTCGGACCTCGTCACCCTCAAACGTAAATGCAGGGTGGCTGAGTGGAAATGGCGTGCTTCCGGTACATCCTCTGACAAACTGGCCTTCCGCCTGCTCCAAAGGCAATACCGGCTATGTCCGCAGCAAGAAGAGAGCTCACTCCCAAGCCTGCCTCTCTGCGGCATCTAACAACTCGACTGAACTCTTTAAAAGCTGCAAGGAAAAGGCCAATCCTGCTGCAGTCTCTACCTCTCCTGTCCTCTCCCAGGCCCTCTGCATGGCTCTGGCTTCTCATTTCATCTCTAAAACTCAGGATATCCTGTCCTCTCGCTCTTCCTCTCCCCCTCCTCCATCTATTCCCTGCTCTTCCTCTGTCCCTTCTTCGGCCACCTCTCCTCCCTCCTTCTCTGCCTTTCCCCTTTCGGCCACCTCTCCTCCCTCCTTCTCTGCCTTTCCCCTGTTCTCCTCAGACACGGTTTTTAGACAAGTCAGATCTATGAAAGTCTCGTCAAAACAGGTTTACCCCTGTTCCTTCAAAACCATCAAGGACCACATTGACTCCATGTCTCCTGGCCCCTTGCTGATTTCTGTAACCACTCCTTCACCACTGGAGTCTTTCCCTTCCTCCTTGAAGTACTCCCTTGTGCGCACCCTCTGTTGACCCGTCTTGCCCGGCTAACTATCGCCCAATCTCCATCACTCCTCTCCTGGGCAAACTCCTGGAAAAGCAGGCCATCTCCCGAACATCTGTGAAGACGTGCTCTCCAACCTTGATTCCAACACCCCATGTGTCCTCATCCTACTTGATCTCTTCGGCCTTTTGATACGGTCAACCATGCCATCCTGTTCAACCGTCTCCTTGGTATCACCGATCAGACCCTGGCTTGGCTGACTTCTTTCCTCTCCGAACGACCCCCCCAGGTCCAACTTGGGTCCCTACTCTCCTCGCCTCTATCTCTACCTCTGGTGTTCCCCAGGGGTCTAACATCTCTCCCTGGCTGTTCTACCAATACCTGGCACTTCTTTCCCACTGCAGTGCCGCTCTCTGCCCCAACCTTCAGTGCTATGTGGATGACACACAGCTCATATTCAGGCTACCTTCAGCCACCTCCTCTCCTTATTTCTGACTGTCATCCAGGAGTAGCGTGCCGCCAAGGATATCTACCTTAATGCCAGTAAGACTGAGATTCTCCTCATGCTCCCTCCTTTCCTGTCACTCTCTGGCCGGCCTCTCTTGGCCATCTTCCTGCTCCCACCTGTGAGGCTAAAAACCTGTGGGTCATCTTCGACTCCACACTGTCCTCCTCTCCTCACATCTCTGATGTCTCTAAGAAGTCACGCTACCAGCTGCACCTCCTCGGAGGTATTCTTTGTTTCCTCTCTTTCCCCCAGAAGCTCACCATCTCCAGAGCTCTGTTTCGCTCTAGGCAACAGCCTCTTTCTAAATCTGCCAGCCTCTCCTTTCCGCCCCCTGCAACTCATCCAAAACAGGACTGCGAGACTTGTCCTTGGCCTCAAGCCCAGGGATCCTATCTCTCCAGGACTGAAATCTCTGCACTGCCTCCCACTGGCTGCGAGGATTAAGTTCAAAACCCTCTGCATTGTCCACAAGGCCGCCTGGGCCCTCAATACCTTAAACTCTCTAAATATCTTCCTTCTCAAGCTCTTCACTCATCCGCCTCCCACTACCTCAGGGTCAGTCGCTTCTCCAAGCAACACATTGGTGGTAGAACTTTCTTCGTCTGGGGCCCTCCCTCTGGATCAGCCTCCCTGCCTCTCTGAAAATTGAGAACCATCTCTGGTTCCGGAAGCACTTCAAGACCTTCTTTGCTTATGCTTTCTCTCCTCCTCCTCCCCTGCTGAATTCCTGACTGAAACTGCACTAGTCACCTGGCTACCCTCTATTCTCGGACCCAGGTCCTCTCCCTGCCAGTTGCACACCTACTCTGCCCCCCTGACAACCCTTGCACTCTGGGGCTGTTTCTGTATCCCTACAGCCCACTACCAGCATTTCACACCTGATGTCTGCACTTACCCTTGCACTTGGCCGCACTTCTTATTTACTGTTTTATTTATTTACTGTTTAGCCTATGTACTTCACTTCCCCTCCCCCCTCCACTGCACCTGCGCAATCTCAATGTCACCTAGCCTAGTAAGATCATTGTCTGTCTTCCCTCTGTTCCCCTCCCTTGACTCGTTATGGCTTGAATTACTTGTGTATAGGCATGTTATAAATGCCATATTTCATATCAACATGTCATTTGTCTTCCTCGGACAGCTTCGATTTCAAAGAAACCCTCAACATCGATGTATGCACCAATCGCATAGAGTTTTTTAAATTGTATAATTTCATCGGAAGACAAGGACGATGCTCCCATTCGGATTTGAACCTTTCAGTGTGTGTTAAATCCCCGAAGAATTAATCTCGGAGGAGGCCCGAATGAAGGAGCTGCTCTTGAATCTAAAAGATGCCAGTGGACTCAACACCTCTTGCAAGGTCTAATTCAAGCAAACTGATGCTCATTTCTGCCCCAGTGCTGCCTTATAGTAAGTTAATGAATAAAGTCTTTGATTGCTTCAGGTGAGGCCGCCCTTCTAAAGATATTAATGAATGACTACACTGATATTTTAGACGAAGGTCCCCCCCCTAGGAACCGGTTTCCATTCCTTGCAGCTCTAAGGGTTCCCCTTCCCTAAAATGTGGCAGCAGCCAGGAACAGCATTGAACAGTCCACAAGGAGCTATATAAACCTTCCCATGTGGATCACAATTTTCCTCTCTAAACACCCCACAACAGGAAGTCTTGTGGTTCAAGCTGTCACTTCCACCTTAGTCCACAGCTTATCCATCCCTGGTACCAGATGGGGGCGATCAACAATCCGATGCTTCTGCAAAAAAAGTATTTGCAGCTGGCAAAATGGCCCTAGAAGCCATTAATGCTGCTTGCGCTCTGGCTAAATATTCATTCACTTTATGGACCGCAATGGTATAGACGGCAGAATATTCCTGAAGGAGAAATGAGAGATGCCTTCTTAAACTTAATTTCTGAATGTAAAGAGGTATCCTGTCAATCCCTCCAGTCAGGATTGATGCAGCGGACTGCGTGGGAAAGTGAATGGGCTCCAGCGCAATAACTAGAATGTGTGCATGGCTCAGGAAATCAGGCTTTGCCCCCTGATGTTCATGCCAGATTTGATGTGCCTGGAGGCAGATGATGGCCTCGAAGTTACATGTTACCAAAGCTGTAACAAAATCTTTAAAAGCAACAATTTGTCAGCAACAGCAGGCTCCTTCTCAGGTTTGAAAAGGTAATTTTTTTTCGTTACTTCCACCTTAACCAGAGTGGTAGAGGATATGGTATTTCAAAGACTGGGCCCAAGGAGATTCTCTCGCTCAGCAACAGAAAGTTGATAACCCACTGAAGCAACTGTCTAAGCTTACCTCTAGTCACATCCCCGACCCCACTACCTCTTTAAGGACTTTCTTCATCAAACTCCAGAGGGAGGAAGATTATCCCAGCATTCAGAAGAATGGTATACCAATACTTCCGATGCATGGGTACCACAAATAGTATCTCTGGGCTATTCCTTCCCTTTTTTAAAAGGTCCCCTGGATTATCCTCCAGTTGCACATCCTGTTTGATCTCCATATCCACTTCTCCTGCCTGACGTTTCCTTTAGAACCTTTTTCCAGCAGGAATAAGTACTTCTAGCTGAGTGGAACAAGGGCTGGTATTCATCATTCTTCATGGTACCCAAAAACGATAGAGGACTGCGTGCCATCTTTGACCTGCGGTGCTTGCGCAAGTTCTTCATGAAAGATCACTTCAAGATGGTCGTCCTCTCACCTCCAGGTCGATCCTCCAGGCCCTGCCGCTCCAGATTTAGTTGGAGTCACTCGATCTTCAGGATGATTACTTTCATGTGCCTATTCATCCCCAGCACGTAGTACCAGAGGTTTGTGGTTTGCAATACTATCAAACTGCTCTGAGGGTTTTCACCAAGTTGATGTTGGTAGGGGCAGTTAGTCTGAGGAAAGTGGTTAGGGTGTGGATGATGCACTTCCCTTGCCTAGATGATTAGCTGCTAAGAGCACATTCGTCGGAACAGGCTCTGAAACATTTCAATAGCACCTGCCACTTTCTACACAAACTGGGCTTCTCCCTCAACTTTAAGAAGTCTCAAGTGGCTCCTTCTCAAACGCTCCAATTTATAGGAGCAGTCCTGGATTCCTAATCTGGGAGGGCTTGCCCCTCCTGAGTTATGGGCTCAGCATATCCTGCAGATGGTCATGAAGTTCCAGAGCATCCAATATCTGCCGAGTTTTCGACTTTCTAGGGTTGGTTGGTCTCATGGCATCTTGCATGTTTCTCGTGACGGAGGCCCGACTCATGGTGTCTCTTCAGTGGGCTCTTGGTTCTGTGTGGTCAGTTCGCAGGCAAGATGCCAGATCTCATTCAAGTCATGAGCAGGGTAACACAGGACCTTCTGTGGTGGACCCGCAGAGAACTTGATGGTCAGAGAACCTTTTTATCAGCCATTGGCAGAGATCACTCTAGTCAAGGATGCCTTCCTCAAGGGGATGGGGCGCATACTTGAATAGTCTGTAACTTTAATTAGAGACTGGAGGGTTTTTAAAGACCAAAGCAGTTACTCTATGAAAACTAGCAAAACGTATATGTGCTTTGCTGGTCGAATGCAGTCTTTGGTGTTCACAAGCAAAATATAAACTACCTGATCACTCCTCACTAAGGAGAAGTTATAGCTTATCAAACAGCATACATCGAAATATGTATATATTCCAGCAAACATTTTTTATAAAAATGTTTTTAATTTATTCTATAAACACATTTGATGTACATTCATTATTCTTCTCGTTAAGCAACTTCATAAGAGTCAGTGGGTAAGCGATATTCAGTGCAAAATAGTTTTCTCAACATTTAAAACTACATTAATTAAACTCTACAGTCAAAATACTGTCACTCATTCTCGCAATCCAACTATTCAATACAAATTCATTTATTCCGACATGTTTCATTCCCATCATTTAAAAGCAATTTTTTAGGAATTTCTTCAGAGGAGCACTGTCCACCTCTGCAGTCTTTTTTCTATTGACTATCTTGTTAACATCCCTATAATATTTAAGATGCTTTTTTTAATTATAAGCTTCTCATTGGGCTGATTACTATTATTTTGTCTTTCGATTCACAGGTTCAGGTATGGTATAGTTGACTTGTTTCCTGCAACGACCTATTCATTGGGATTAATTTCCCATTTCTTTAGACATAAATTATTTATGACTGCTTTAAGAATTTGTGTTATTCTATTACGGGATATTACTTCCCGTTTAACTGGGCTTATTGTGGTACAACTATACTTACAGATCCAACATTCAGGCAAAAATATTTAAACCAGGGTTCTGGAAGGTACACACCCGCTGCTGCTGGCCTCTATAGTCTGTTGTCATGGTCCACAACACTAACAACAGTTTCTGGAAAACAGAAGAAAAAAAATGGAGGCAACAAAAGTCCTTTCCTAGTTGAGAACTTTTTACCCAAAACCTGAGTGGCTGCTTGTGCTGTATTTTTGAAAACAAGGTTACCTTTTCTGCTTTGTTTCCTGCTTTGAAAAAGCAACTATAGTTCTAGTGTTGGCTTTAATCCATCCAGGGTTCCTCATGGATTACCCAAGAAAACAACCAAAAAGTGGGTGGGTTTACTAATTCCTGTCTAACTGAGACATTTCTTAACATACGTTGATGCTTGCACACATACTAATTGACAGAGAAACAAAAACAATAGGTAGCAGTGCTTACCGTAACTCCTCAATGCTTCAGCGTCCCTACTTAAAGGGCTTTGATATAATTCAGGAAAGACTTCTTCTCTTTTCCACTGCTTGCATTCGTATACATCCTTACAACATACTAAAGACAAGTATATTGATCAGTGAGCTTCCTTCTACATGCTGCTTCACTTATCTTTACTTGTGCTACCAGTCTACACAGTTGCCGACTCACATGCATGCTGTTCACATTACAAGAGATGTTTACTACAAGAGATGTTTACTGTTTCGCGTGGGCTTCTACCCACGTCCCTTCACGTTCTGAAAATGAAGTAGCCTATTAGTATTGCTATTACTATAGTGACTTTCGGAAACGCGCCACGTCTTTGTTTTTAAGTTCACGCTCGCTCGTCATTAGTTATGGTGGGTTACTATGGATACCTATGCTTACCATTCTGTTTTGCTCAATCCTTACATTAGCATTCATATCCTCATTCATCGAGTCAAAGCTATATGCCAGAAGGTTATTTAATAATGTCATCCTGTAAACCATTAAGAGAGAAATTAATTTTTCAACCGCTCGGCATGTCACCCGGGTTCGGAAGTCAGTAAGCTATCTAAATTCTGGTTTCCAAGGTTGCCCGTTTTCCTTCTTAGTTCTAAATGTTCGTACATGCCCTGCCTTAATCATTCCCCAGAACATCATCTACGGATATGCCATGCTAAAATAAATTCTAATGCTCTTCCTATTCTGCGATTAACACTCGTCCAGGGGCAAACCCAGTGTATACCTATTGTCATGTCCACCTTCTCATTGTGTGCTTAAACTCTCTCCACCTTTATATGGCTTAAATATGTTAAGGCATAGGGATGGGCATCTATTTAACGAACAGTTCCTGGTGTCTCTTGGTTTCCATTAATTCTCCAGCATTGGATCTTTCATGGATTCACATGCTTAGAATATTCCCCGTCATCAGGCTGGGAACCCTCGGTACCTTTTATAAAGACGTTTCCATAGAAAAAATGTCGACACTTCTGTGTCCTATGTACGTCGTTTTGGGCCGCTTACGCATGCCCCAATAGAACGTAGCAGTATAAATGCCCTGCCCCCGCGGCTCCCATCAGATTTCAACCATCTAACCAAGTAGTGGAATCACCTTGCGTCATCTAATATTTTTGCTAAGTTTTTCTTAGTTTTTTCCTAATGTCTGGAAAAGCTCTTTTTCATCCGTGTGCTGCATGCGGATTCAAGAAGGTGTATGAAGGAGATGGCCATATGGACTGTGTATATTGTTTCCACCCTCATCATTCGGCAGACAATTGTGACATCTGTAAAAGCTTCTCCCAGAAGACCCTCAAAGACTGGAATAGGCGGTTGGTGGCTTGGTTGAAGAAAGTGCATTCGATGGAGAAAGGCTCATCGGAAAAACATTCCATGAGAGAATCTTCGTTGAAAACGAAAACCTCGTCGTCTTCCTCCTCGTCGAAGGAGCGAAAAGAACAGTCAAGATCCTCCTCAGGTGATCATCATAGATCACCGTCAAGATTCTGAAAAACACAGATCAGGTTCAAAAAAGGCGAGAACGCCTCAAGGCTCTGTACGTCCAGCAGCATCGTCAACGGGAGTGCGATCGTCGATGCCCTCACTACCAGTGATGCAGATCGTCTCTTCAGCTGTTCCGCCACAGACGACGGTGAGGATACAAAAATTAACTTCATCGACAGAGACTCCGCAGGAGGGCTGGCGACCGGAGGTGTACAACCAGGTTTTGCCAGAAACCTTGTTGGAAGCAGCCCTGTCCATATCCTCCGTGGACGACGAGCATGAGCAGGTGGCTGGGCCTGCGGAACTTGGGTTGCAAGGAGTTAGCTTGCTGACTCTTTCGAGCGGGGCGAAATCTCCCGGTTACAACTCCGTTGCTTAATCCTCAAACTGTTCTATCTCTGGAAGTTCTATCTACATTACAAAACCTGTTGAAGAAATTAGATGAGAAGTTACCTCAGGTTGCTGCTTCAGTGAGACCAGTCGACGACGAGCCAGGGCCTTCCCATCGACCGACTCCTATGGCGTCGACGGCAACGCCGGTCCGTGAAGATATTCCAAGTGCACGCCCGGAAGAAGGAGAGCTACTGGAATCCGAGTCAGAGAGAGAGTCCATATCGGATATATAGTTCTCCCCCTCTAGAGACCTGACCTGGGAGTCGAAAGTGGAGATGGAAGCTCCAAGAAGCCCAGCTCATCTGTCACCCCCAGGTGACATTGGTTCTTTCCATGCAATGATGAGTAAGGCTTGTACCGAATTTGGGCTGGCCCAGGAGGAGGAGAAAATAACAGTTTTTTTGTTCGATCATATTGGAAAGAGAAGAGAATCAGTGTTTTCGGTTCCCATCTTGGACCATGTATGGCAAGGGGGGAGCGCAAACGATGAGTCATCCGTTCTCGGAGCTGGCAATAAAAGGTAGACTGAAAAAGAAATTTAAGGCTCCCGAGTCTACTCCGAAATGTTTGTCCTCTCAACCGGCGCCAGAGTCGGTAGTATCAGCGGCTGCGGCGAGAAAGGCAAGGTCTCAGCACAAATGCACGACTCCTCTGGAGAACGAGGCCAGGATACAAGACGCCTTTGGCAAAAAGGTGTTGTCGGTGGGTGCAACAACGGTGAAGGCGGCCAATTCTCTGGCTATTATGGCGACGTATGACAGAGAGATGTGGCATTGTTTAGCACCCATACTGGAACATCTGTCAGACGAACACAGAAAGGCGGTGATGTTACTTGTCCGAGAGGGGGAAGAGGCCTCTAATCACGCTATAAATATCGCTGTAGACCTGGCAGAATCAGGCTTTAAGCAGGTTAACAACGGAGTGGTTCTGAGGAGACAGGCATGGCTCAAATGCACCAACTTTTGACCTGAGGTGCAATATAAGGTGTTGGATATGCCTTTTGAAGGTGACCTTCTTTTTGGGAAGAAGGTAGATGAGGCCTGCGAAAGGCATGAAGGAAGACACTGACACAGCATGTTCTCTGGGAGCTCTCTAGAGTGGCAGAACTTTTCGTTCGTTTCGCCCCTTCAGAGGAGCGCCAGGAAATTCCTGGTTCTCGTCATCGAGGGACCGTACTTTCAATAGACCGTCGTACTCCTCTTAGGGCTACAGGCGGGCTTCTCAGACGGCAAGAAGACGTCGAGACTATCAAGCCTCAAGGAAGAGGGGAGGTTACTCCTCGTCGTCGGACAAACAATCAAAAGACTAGCAATGACGAGTTTCAGAACGTCCTGGGAGGCAGGGTGTCTCACTGTGTCGACGAATGGGGAAAAAACCTCGGACTGGTGGGTATTGGACACTGTGAAGTTCAGTCATTCCTTACAATTCAAAAGAAAGCCGTCGCACATTCCATCAGTATTTTCGGCTCAACCCCATCTACACGTTTTAAAGCAGGAGGTAGTACTAATGCTACAAAAGGGGGCTATAGAATTGGTACCTGTCACAGAGAGGTCAAGGAGTGTATTCCCGATACTTTGTCGTGAAGAAGCCCAATGGAAAATGGCGTCCCATTCTCGACCTTCGAGACCTCAACAAAACATTAAAGAATCTGAAATTCAAAATGCTCACACTTCAGGAAGTGAACCGGTCGATTCAACAGGGGGATTTTCTGGCGTCGTTGGATCTCCCGGACGCGTATTTTCATATACCAATGCGTCGACGACACAAGGTTCCTAAGGTTTGTAGTCGGGCGGACCCACTACCAGTTCAGTGCTCCCATTCAGACTAAAATCATCTCCCAGGACGTTCATAAAATGCCTAGCCCCAGTTGCAGCATGGTTAAGAAAACAGGGGCATCATGTTTACCCTTATCTGGATGATTGGTTAGTGAGGGGGCCATCCCCTATGACAACGCAAGCAAGTCTAGAGGCTCAATCAGCTGGCAAGACAGTGGAGAGTGAACACCAGGGTGTCGGTAAGGAGATAGGGAGATATATGTCGATACTGGGAGCCATGGTTTCGTGCATCCCTTTAGTGAACAACTGTCGCCTCTTTATGAGGCCAATTCAAGAATTCCTGGCAGACCGATGGGTCCAGAGCCAAGGGCTCTGGTCGGACAAACTGACCGCCAACAATGACCTCCTACGAGCACTTTGATGGTGGCAAGTCTTCGAAAACCTATCCAGAGGGGTTCCCTTGCAGGAACGGAGTTTCACATGACCATAGTGACGAACGCGTCGCTGACTGGATGGTTGGCGCATCTGGGCTCTCTCCATAAGCAAGGCCAGTGGTCGTCTGAGGAGTCACTTCTTCATATCAATGTGCTGGAGTTGAGGGCGGTGCGTTTGGCCCTGAAAGCTTTTCTGCCGCACATAAAAGGGTCAGTGGTGAGGATACTGACAGAACACGACAACAATGTTTTACTTGAGAAAGCAAGGAGGCACTCGCTCCAGAACTCTTTACACCGAAGCTCAGGAAGTATGGCAGTGGGCTCTGCAACAAAATATATCCATAGTAGCCCACCATCTCCCGGGAGTAAAGAATGTACAAGCGGAATTCCCTCAGCAGGGACATGGAGCAGATACACGAATGGGAACTGAACGAACTTCAATTGTCGGAGGTTTTCAGAAAGTGGGGACAGCCTTCTCTTTGCGACGAGAGAGAACAAGAAGTGCGAACAGTACGCCAACAGATGGCCTCAGATCGATTCCCTGGGGGAAGCGTTCTCCTTCCCGTGGACGGACAAGTTTCTGTACGCCTTCCCCCTCCCCCCCCCCGTTTCCACTCATACAACGGACCCTGCAATGGATTCACAGATACCGATGTTGAGTGATCTTAGTGGCTGCTTATTGGCTGCGTGGTTCTCCGACCTGCTACAGCTATCAATAGCGCGGCCAGTAAGGTTTCAGAAGGTTCCGAACCTCCTGACCCGGGACAAGGGAACAGTGTGGCATCACGATCCGGACAGTCTTAACCTGACAGCATGGCTCCTGACTTCTCGGAGTTTGGTTCCCTGACTATTTCATCGGATTGCCGTCTAATATTGAAAGCCGTGCGAGCTCCGTCCACGAACACTTCGTATGCATGCAAGTGGAGGAGATTCTGCAAGTGGTGTGAAGATCACCCAGGGTTGGAGCCCATGAATTTAACTCTGTAGCAGCTTCTGCCATATTTGCTGCATTTAGCGGAGAGTGGATTATCCTTCTCATCGATAAAAGTTCACCTGGCAGCCATTTCAAGGTTCACGCGGAGAAGGCATTTGTTACCATTGTTTAGTAATAGGCTTATGTAGCACTTCATGAAAGGTTTATTTCGCACATTTCCACCAATTAAAAAGTTTCTTCCGAACTGGAGTCTTAACCTGGTGTTGACGGAATTAATGAAAGCTCCTTTTGAACCTATGGCTTCCTCATCTATGAAATTCTTATCCTGGAAGCTGGCTTTTCTGGTGGCTATCACGTCAGCACGACGACTCTCGGAGATACAAGCATTAGTCATAGATCCTCCGTACTTGAGATTCTTTAAGGACAAGGTGGTGCTGGCGACCAACCCTCATTTCATACCGAAAATTCCTACTGTCCTTCATAAACATTAGTCGATTGTACTACCTACATTTTTCGCGACTCCTTCATCGGTCGCGGAAAAAGCTCTCCATACGTTGGACGTGAAAAGAGCTCTTAAGTTTTATTTATTGTACTCAGCAATTTAGAAATACAAAACAACTGTTTGTGGCTTATGGACCGTCGACTAAGGGAAAGGCCATCTCAAAACAAGGACTAGCTCGATGGGTCTTGTCGACGATTGCCTTTTGTCACTCGAAAGCGGGGAAGCCGCTGGAAAGGCGTCCGAGAACCCATTCCATGAGATAGACTTCATCTTCGGCGGCGTTGTGGGCCGGGATCCCGCTGGGAGACATCTGTCAGGCAGCATCCTGGTCGGTGCCACATACATTTACCCACCATTATTGCCTGGAACGGCAGCATGCAGACGATGTACAGATAGGACGAGCAGTTCTATGTCATCTGTTTCAGTGAGGTAAGCCCTGCTCAGGGGAATGTCCTTTAATCTATATATATATATATATGTGTGTGTGTGTATATAATATATATATATATATATAATCATAATATATCATGATTGTTATTCTCTTTTGAAGCTAGCGTGTAACCGCTGAAGTTTTTAAAAAAAAAAAAAAGGAAAAAGAGAAAGTATATGGTTGGGATGTTAATATGTTAATGGTTTGCATTCACATGCGCCCTCCGGCCTCCCCTACATGTAAACAATATATACCCCATCCTACTTTGGGGGGGTTAAAATCTGATGGGAGCCGCGTGGGGTGGGGCATTTATACTGATACGTCCTATTGGGGCATGCGTAAGCCGCCCAAAACGACGTAGATGGGACAGAGTCTTTTATAAAGGTACTGTAAGGGTTCCCAGCCTGACGACGGGGAATATTCTAAGTATGTGAATCCATGAAAGATACCAATGCTGGAGAAATGGAGTTACAGGTAAGAAACTATTCCCTTCTCCAGCATGGGGTCTGGCATAGATTCACATGCTCATGAATATTCCCCATCGTCCGGCTGGGAATCCTCGGTAAAGGAAAAAATCAGTTTGTTTTGTTTCTGAACTGTCTTTCTACTGATACTGCCGCCAGCCAATGACTGCCCTCTACCAAACCCCCTCCTCCGGCAGCCATCTTCCGATTTTTACCGCACGTTCAAGTGTTGGGAGTCCTCGTGCTATAGCTCTCGAGCTTTTACTGCGTGTTGCGTCTTTTCAAAGAGTTTTACTCTCATTTTTCGGTCGATTCGAGCCTCAAGCTCCATTGATTCTTCTTCCGATAAACGGGGACCCGTTTCGGAAATTTCTACACCCCTCAAGGGCGATTTTTCATTGAATTTCACTTCTTGGAGGATTCCGGAAGATCTTTGAGGCCTACCCCACGTGGACATGGCCCAAGACAAAGTGGACTCGACGCCCGTTGGATCCAAGCTATTTAGGATCTTCCCAGGAGGTGGACTGCAGAACGTTTTCAAGGAAGATGAACCCTCCCGGTGCCTCTACTGCCTGCACACCGACAAGTCGTACGTGGACGAGGACTGTGCGTTCTGAAAGAACATGTCCGCCCGGACCATGGAGGACCGTCGTACATGATTTGCTAACTGGCTGGAGGCGAAGAGCCCAGCAGAAGGTTAGAAGAAGTAGTCTGAGCAGTCTTCTAAGACCTTTGAGGGCGCTCCCGTGACAGGGGCCCAACAGAAGGCAAAGCACAGCGAGTCCGCAGGCACCAGGAGTGCGCTGTTGGTTCGGGCTCCTCGGCTGCCAGGCTGGGCGCAATGTCACTGACGCAGTCAACCACAAGCCAATGCTCCGGCTCAGTGAAAAGCAAGTCGGAGAACCCGGGTACGGGTAAGCTTCAGGAGAAGCCCCAGTCGATCCCGACGGAGAAAGCCAAGGGGGAGCGAGGCGGTGACCCTCGCCCCACGGCGAAGGCCTCCGTTGCGCCTAAGGTCGTGATGGCCCAGATTCACCCGGCTAAGGCCTTGATTGAAGGAGTTGTGGCGTCCCAGGCGAAGCCCGCAGAGGCGACCCCAGTGGAGACGGCCTCAGGCCTAGAGTTTCCCTGCCATCACAGAGGGAATTATCTTTCCAGCCAATCGAAAAGACCCCCGTGAAGCCCCTCCGAGGACGAAATGTCGGTCGTAAAGGCGGTCCTGGACAAGAGGTTCAACGAGGTCAGGGCCTGCGTGAAGGATCCCGATGAGGCGGATGTGGAGAGAGAGGGTGGAGCCGATGAACGGCAGGTTGACGAGGAACTGGAGTAACTTCTGCCGACACCCCCTTTGCTACCGATACCAACACCGCCGGACAAGTCGGAAGACATATTGGTGGCACTGCAGACCCTGTGCACAGAGATAAGGACAAGGTTGCCCTTAACGAGGAAGACCGTACTCTCTAACCCACTGTTAGACGACATCTGGGATGAGGGACTGTCCCTTCTGAAGAACCTATGCACGGTCCCTGCGAAGAGACCGTTGTCCGGCTGTCCGAGAGCCCATTCGACCAGAGCGACCGCTGCTACTACGGCGTTCCTGTCTGGTGTGCCCCTGCTGGACATCTGCAGGGCGGCTACGTGGAGGTCGACGCACACCTTCACAAAGTTCTACCGCATCGACCGGGATTCCAGGGAGGAGTCCAGAGTCGGCCAAGCAGTGCTGCACAACCTGTTTGCTTGAAGGTGAGCCTGCTGAGGAGGTAAGAGATGCTTGAGCTTTGCCACCTCCAGTGGTTGTGCATGTGTGTACTGCTATGTATTCATGAGCATGTGAATCCATGCCAGACCCATGCTGGAGAACAGTTACAGGTAAATAACTTGTTCCCTCTCCCGCTCTTCAACACACATTGTACTTTATAGAGTGGTGGTGAGGTGCCTGCTAAAAACCCATTTGTTCTGTTGGTTATTCAATTAACTGTCCATTTTATTAAGTAAACGTTAAGTCGGGTTACTCTTTACGGCTAGGATATTTCGACAATGCGACACATGGACAATTGGCATTTTTAACGTTATGCCCTTCTCCATGTCTGTCTGTGTACCCTGCTATGTCATTGTTAATGAGTTAGAGAAAGGAGTAGGTTAGATCTCATCAGTTACACAGCATGGTTTGTTTCAATTTTTTTCTCCTAAACCTCCATTGATCTGTCTGTTCATTAAGTCCTTTTTCTACACTTTGTTTCGGGAATAGTAACTCCTTTTTTTTCTGAGAGTTTCCTTTTGTCTGCGATGCTAATACTGCCAGTTTTCTTTTGGTATATTCTGGTCCATTGAAGTTCTTCTGCTTTGTATATGTATTCAATGAAAAGTCCTACTAATGGAGCTGGCAATGACCTGAACAATCAGTGAACAAGTGGACTATGGTTCCCAGTGGTCACAAGACTGCACATAAGTGTTAGAGCCGAGAGCAATCAAACTAGCACGTATGACCATGCTGCCTTCCATGCAGGGGAAGAATGTCCCGATATGACGGACAGCATGGTGGCCATGCGCTACCTCAGGAGTAGGTGTAGGGTCACTACCACTGTGCAAGGAGGCAATTGTTTTGAGCGTTACAAATTGGGATCTCCTTGTCTGCAATCCATTTAGCTGTAACAGAGAGCTTTGAGAATGCAGGACGCTTCCCCTACAAGTGCAAGCTGTCCGAGAGGAGCAATGGAGCTCATTTTGTAGTGGACTGGAATTCTCCACTTCTATACTCATTCGTGCCAGTCCTTCATCCCTCAAGTCCTTAGTAGGTTGAGGAAGTTCAGGACAACCATGATCCGGATTGCTCTGGTTTGGGCCAGGACGTTGTGGTACCCGGACCTTCTAGACATGTCCATTAGCCCTCTAATTAGTCTTTCGAGAGTGTGGCTAGACTCTTACAGGAGGGGGACACCTGGTTTGCAGCCCAGGGATTGGGACCCTGAACCATTAAGCCTGATTTTTAAGATAGGACTGGGACCGCCCAGAAGACTTTATGGAGGTGTTGCTTTCTGCTAGAAGGCCCGCAACCAAAGGATCTACACTGCTCCCAATGGAAGAAAGTTTGCAGATGTGTAGAGCAAAGGATATAGATCCTGTCTCATGCAGGGCACCCATGGTTTTATCTTTCCTGCTATACCTGGCCCAACAGGATTCACAGGTGGCTACTCTGAAAGGGTAATTACCTGTGCTTTCTATTTCTATGCGCACACCGAGGTCAAGGATCCTACTTTGTTTGTTTATTCATTTGTTATGCGCACCAGACTCGTAAGTAAAAGGGCGCAGCAGTATGGAGATGTAAAGCTTACAAAGGTTGCGAAATATGCACAGGATACAGTATTTACATGATTTACAGAATATACACAATGTACAAAATGGGGGCAAAGACTAAGAATGGCCTATGTATTACAGAAATAAACAATAAGCACTGTACAAAAAATATATATGACAAAAGTGAAGCCCTTCGTATATCACTTAGGCTCCCAGGTAGACTAGATTACAGTCTTCAAATGTTAACGCAGTAGTACACTATTCATGCAGGGTGAAAAGGTCTCTTCAGATGTGGGCAGGTCCACAACGGGTACTGGGAGACTAGGGGTCAGTAGCGATGAAGTGTTTTATTAATTTTTTTTTAAAATGTAGGTAGGGTTGGTCGGCTCATAGATCATGAGGCCGTGAGTTCCAGAATTTAGCTGCCTTTACAGTAAAGCTATTACCCCCGATAGTGGTGAGCTTATATTTAGGTATGGTCAGACCGTTAACATTCCCAGTTCTGGTAGGTCTGAGAGAAGTTCTTCTCTGGAGTTTATCTATAAGGTAGCTGGGGGCTGGGTTATTGAGGGCTTTGTAGGTCAAGGAAAGCGTTTTTAGTTGTATTTTATTGGATGTGGATAACCATTTGTGCTGGCGTCTCAAGGAGGAGATGAGTTTTCTTATTTATGCCTAGGGCTGCTCTTAGGGCATTGTTCTGTTGTGTTTGGAGCTTTTGGGTGGTTGATTTATTGGCACCACTGTATAGGGCATTATAGTAGTCAATTCTGGAGAGTATTAGGGCTCTAGCCAGGATCAGGCAGCTATTGTCAGAGAGGAATGGCTTATCAGCTCTGAGTAACTTGCAGGTGTAAGCCGTGGAGGAGGTGAGGGATTTGACCTGTTTATCAAAGGACAATGTGGAGTCCAAGTAGAATCCAAGGGTTTCTACCTCCTTAGAGACTTTGGTGTTCCCGTCAATATTAGAGGAGAATTCTTGGCCTAGTTTTTTAATGTTGGCCTGTGAGCCCAGAATTATTAGTTCGGTCTTATCATCGTTCAAGGACAAGCCATGAGTGGCCATCTATGCTTGGATGATAAGGTAAACTTTGTTCACTAAACCTGTGTCTGTACTGTAATCCCCAGAAAGTGGGAGGAGAATCTGAGTTTCATCTGCGTAGTTAGTGTAGGTGATACCCAGATGGTCCAGATCGTCACAGTGGCTTAGTGAAGATATTGTAGAGGGTTGGCGAGACGCAAGACCCTTTGGGAACACCGCAAAGGATGGGTGTTGGGTCAGTGGCTGGCCAGGGGATGAAGACCCTCGTAGTGCTCTCACTCAGGAAGGACTCAATCCATTTGATGGCTCCCGTGGAGAAGTGGGCCGCCGAATCAAGGAGTCGGCATAGGACCTTGTGATTGACCAGATCAAATGCGGCAGAGAGAGGAAGTAGGAGCAGGAGTACTGTCCTACCTTTGTCTCTCTGCTCGTCTATTTGGGACTTAAGGTCGATTAAGGCTGTCTCTGTTCCGTGTAGTGGACGGAAACCAGAGAGTTTGTGCAGTTAAAGGTGTTTTGGAATTTGGATATAGGCGGCTTTATCCAATATTTTTAGTAGAAATGGGACCGTTGTAATGGGCCGGTAATTAGTGGGAATAAGAGGATCTAATGTCTGTTTCTTGAGGAGGGGGAGCACCCAAGATTGTTTGAGGTTAACAGGTATGGTGCCTGTGGCAAATGATGCATTTATCAGTTTAGTGATGAATGGGGATAGTTCTCTGGCAGCATCTTTTATTAGTTGTGCTGGACAAATATCGCCTTTGCAATTCGAAGGCTTCAGTGACAGGATAATTTTTTTTACCTCCAAGATAGACAGTTTAGAAAAATGGAAGGTAGTATTGTGTGCCGGTGGTGAAACATTAGGCAAGAGAGTATTGGGCGAGTGCTGTACGTTCAGTACTTCTTTTTTTATTGAATTTTATTTTGGAGTGTGTTAATTTTATTAGCTAGGGCATGTTGGATGTCTGTACACCAGGATTTGTCCTTGGTGCAAACATCGGGTATAGCAATTGGGGACTCTAGTTCTTTGAGTATGGAAAAGAGTTCTTTCATACTAGAATTAGCAATACGCTCATCGTAGGAATTACGTTTTGCCCGGCAGATTCCTTCTTATAATGTGAGGAAAGTGAAGTTAATTTAACTTTGTTCTCACTGGAGGGGCAAAGTCTCCAATTAGTTTCACTTTTATTCTTTAAGGTGCAAAGGTCTTTAAGTTGTGGTGTGAACCATTTCTTTAAATGGGCTATTGGTTTGCTCGGTCTGAGTTTGACGGGGCAATTTTGTCCAGTGTGGTGAGCATAATCTTGTTAAATTCCTGAACTAGGATGCTAGGATCAAGATTTTCTGGCAGTGCATGGAGGGTGGGCAGGATGGCATGGATATCTTTCTCTACAGTGATACTTTTTTTACTTCTAGTTGAGCATGGTGGCGCTAATGGTTGAACCAGTGGAGTGGGTCTTGTAGTAGAGAGGGGGAAGGACACCAGAAAGTGGTCTGTTCACGATAATGGCAGGATGGAAGAGATGGTAACTGAACAGTTAAAGTCCACTATCCAGTCCAGTATTTTCTCTTTTAGGTGGGTAGGTTTGTTGACTTTTTGGGTGAGGCCTAGTGCGTTGATTGTGTTGACTATATCTGTTTCATTTTTATCCATTTGGGCATTAAAACCTCAGTTGAAGTCTCCTAATAGGAGTAGTTGCGAGGTATGTTTAAGGTTATTAATAATTGTTATGCAGATCTTGCTCAAAGGTACCAAGAGGGCCAGGCGGTCTATAAATTAGGTGCATAGTGAGAGATTGTGAGTTATTTATCTGAAATTTGGCAGTGAGATCTTCACATGATTGTGATAGATGGGTGGGGGATAGTCTAAGGCCAAGAACAGTTTTAGAAATATTGGCAATATCACCACCTCGAGCGTTGTCTCGGTCTTGTCTAACTATGGTGTAGCCATCAGGGATAGCGGGTCCTGCTGCATTATGGAGCCATGTTTCCGTAATTGCGAGGAAATCCAAGTTACCTTCAGTGATTAGGTCAGCAATATCGGTAGCATGGGCGACAAGTGATCTTGCATTGAGAAGCGCTCCTTTGAGGGGGGGAGCCTCAGATGCTTTGTTGACTAGGATAGGTTTGTCAGAGTTATTATTACAAGACTTAAGCTTATAGTTATTGAGCTGAAGGGTATTCATATTCGAGATGGACAGTGGTGGAGACAGCTTTAAGTGGCTGTGTCTCAGGCTAGGTTTATGGTTAGTTTTAAGGTTAGTGGCCGGCAGCGATCTTCTCAAAGGTTCATATAATTTAGTTAATCTAGCACAGAGTCTGTCATTTCTATTATACGTGGCGCATGGTAGAGCGGCGTCGGATACTGTCTCTAGGGTCCAAAGTATATGAATGGATTTGTGTGCGCAATATTTGTAAGGGTTGGCAGGCTAGCGTCTACGATAGGTACTAGCGACTGAGCAATGTGTTCTTGGCTTCTAGAGTTCACATACATGGCAGCAGCCATAGTACAGAGCAGTATTACCAAGTTTGGCATCCTTCCAATTCCAGTATCAAAGATGGTACTGTATTAAAGATAGGGGACTCAGTTACAGCTAACTGATGCAGATTGGTAAATGAAACTAAAAATAACTGGCATGAAGCGGTCAAAAACATTGATAAATGCCTAGTGACTAGCATGACTCAGTCAACAACATTAGTAAAGTCATAGCATGAAGCGGGCTGATGTCAGTGCAATGATGAGGCACAGGCATGGAGATGGCAATTCTCCAGCATTGGATCTTTCATGGATTCACATGCTTAGAATATTCCCCGTCGTCAGTCTGGGAATCCTTGGTAAGTGTTATAGACATTTTCCATAGGAAAAATTCCGACACTTTTGTGTCCTATCTACGTCGTTTTGGGACGCGCGCGCCGGCGCCACGAGGACATAGGGGTATATATAGCTCCCCCCCCACGGCTCCATCAGATTTCAACCGTCTTCCAAAGTGGTGGGATTACCTCGCGTATCTGCTATTTTGTTAGGTTGTTCTTTCTACTTCTGCGACTGTTTGTTCTTAAGAGAATGTCTGGAAAGGCGTTGTTTCGTCTGTGTGCTACGTGCGGCCTTAAGAAGGTGTACGAAGGGGATGGTCATATGGACTGCATTTACTGCCTTCATCCTCACCACGCGGCGGACACTTGTGAAATCTGTCAGGGTTTTTCCCAAAAAACCCTCAAAAAAGATGCCTGGTTGATTGGCTCAACGACGGAGCGGGTGCGTACCCGGCATCGGAGGTGGGCTCCACGGCCTCAAAAAGTAAGTCGGCCGAAAAACGACCCTCGGAAAAACATTCAGTGAAACATTCGAAGGCCTCCTCCTCTTCACACAAGGCGTCTTCTTCCTCCTCATCTAAAAAGGAGAGAAAAGAACCATCTAAATCCTCCTCAGGAGACCGTCATAAGTCTACCTTGAGTCGAGAGGCTGCGGCCAGCAAGTCGGCCCCAAAAGCGGCGGGAGCACCTCAAGGCCCTGCGCCACTGGCTTCGCCGACGACCCGCTCGTCGACGCCTGCGTCATCGGCGGCTCCTCCCACATGTCAAACTGCGGCGGTAGGAAACATATCGTCGACGGTGGTCCCGTCCATGGGATGGCAACCGGAGGTTTTCGATCCTGTCCCGCCGGAGACCCATCTTCAACCAGAGGCGACTTTCTCCATCTCGTCGGCTGACGACGAACGCGACACGGTCGCGCGCCCAATCGATCTGGGTCTGCAGCCGACCAGCGCAATGTCGCTCTTGTGGGTGGGTTCCATCCCTACTACCTCGTCATTACTGAACCCCCAGGCGGTTCTGTCCTTGGAGGAGCTAAATACGCTACAAAAACTTTTACAGCGTTTGGAGACACAAATACCCCAGCCTGGGGCCCCGACACGGAGACAGTCTACGCCATGTACGACAAGCCGGGCCTGGCTCCTCGCTCGTCAACCAGGATTACGGCTGCCTCCCACACGCCGGAAGATTGCCCTACCCTGCAAGAAGAACTACTACATGACTCTGACCATGAGGAATCCGGTTCAGACATCTCCCTATCCCCCTCAAGGGACCCAACTTGGGACTCTGAAGCGGAGATGGAAGCTCCGAGAAGCCCGGCACATCCATCGCCACCTGACGACGTGGGTGCATTCCATGCTATGATGAGTAAGGCGTGTTCGGAGTTTGGCCTAGTCCCGGAAGAGGAGAAAAAGGATTGTTTTCTTTTTGACCATATGGGCAAGTGAAGGAAATCCATATTCGCCATCCCGATTTTGGATCCTGTCTGGCAAGAGGGCCTGAAGACCATGCGGCACCCGTTCTCTGAACCGGCAGTGAAAGGTCGTTTGGAGAAGAAGTTCAAGGCTCTGGAATCAACTCCCAAGTGCCTGATGTCTCAACCTTCACCGGAGTCGGTGGTATCGGCGGCGAGAAAGGCCAGGTCTCAGCATAAATGCACGACCCCTCCAGACAACGAGGCCAGGAGACGGACGCTTTCGGCAAGAAGGTGCTGTCCGTCGGCGTGACTAGTTAAAGCAGCCAACTCCTTAGCAATTATGTCTAGGTATGACAGGGAAATGTGGCACCGACTGGCTCCTATCTTGGAGCATTTGCCCGAGGAACATAGAAACTCTGCAATGTTGCTAGTGCGGGAAGGAGAGGAGGCCTCCAACCATGCCATAAACATTGCCGTCGACCTAGCCGAGTCCGGTTTTAAGCAAATCAATAATGGCGTAGTTTTACGTAGACAAGCGGGGCTCAAGTGCACTATGTTCAGACCGGAGGTACAATATAAGGTCTTGGATATGCCGTGTGAAGGGGAACAACTGTTCGGCGAAAAAGTTGATGAGGCCTTGAAGGGCATGAAAGAGGATACTGACACGGCACGGTCACTCGGAGCCCTCCAGAGTGGTAGGAATTTTCGTTCCTTTCGTCCCTTCAGAGGGGCCTCTGGTAACTCCCGGTTTGGGTCATCTAGAGACCGAGGTTTCACCAGACCCTCCTACTCGTCCCAAGGCTACAGGCGTGCGGCCCAATCTTCTCGCAGAGGCAGAGATTACCAAACCTCCAGACGGCGGGGGGCCTACCCTTCGTCGACGAAAGATAAACAAACCAAGAACCAACAATGACATGCTTCAGAGCGTCCTGGGGAGCCGAGTCTCTCGTTGCATCGACGAGTGGGAGTGCATAACAGACCAATGGGTTTTGGACACAATTTATCTGGGACATTCTCTACAGTTCAAAGGCAAGCCACCACACATTCCACCAGCGTTCTCGGCCCAGCCCCACCTTCAAATACTACTACAGGAGGTGGCGCTTATGCTGCAGAAAGGGGCTATAGAACTGGTCCCGGTGGCAGAAAAAGGACAGGGAGTTTACGCCCGGTACTTTGTCGTCAAGAAACCAAATGGAAAATGGTGTCCCATTCTGGATCTACGAGTGCTCAACAAACTGCTCAAGAATTTAAAATTCAAAATGCTGACGCTTCAGGAGGTGATCCGATCGATACAACCCAGAGATTATTTGTCGTCGCTAGACCTTCAGGACGCATACTTCCATATCCCGATGCGTCGACGGCACAAAAGATTTCTGCGGTTCGTCTTCGGATGAACCCACTATCAGTTCAAGGTCCTCCCGTTCGGCCTAAAATCGTCCCCCAGGACGTTCACCAAATGTCTGGCTCCAATAGCAGCCTGGTTAAGAAAGGAAGGTCACCATGTGTACCCTTATTTGGACGATTGGCTAGTGAGGGGGCTGTCTCCAGAGAGGGCACAAGAAAGCCTGGATGCCACCCTGTCCCTCCTGCAACGTTTGGGCTTCGAAATGAACTTCGACAAGTCCTCGTTAAAGCCTTCAAGGACCTTGGTCTTTTTGGGGGCGGAGTTCCACACACAGTCGGGACTGGTGAAGCCATCCCTCGAAAGGATTCACAGACTGCAACAAAAGGCATCGGAATGGGAGGTCGACACCAGAGTGTCAGTACGAAGGTACATGTCCCTGCTGGGTACCATGTCGTCCTGCATACCCTTGATAGACAACTGTCGCCTCTTCATGAGGCCTCTTCAGGAATTCTTGGCAGATCGATGGGCACAGAGTCGAGGACGCTGGTCGGACAAGTTGACCATCAACGGCCAGATCGTGCAGGCGCTTAAATGGTGGAGAATCTCCATACACCTAACAAAGGGAATGCCCTTACTGGAGCCTGCGTTCCAGAAGACAGTGGTCACGGATGCTTCTCTAACTGGGTGGGGAGCGCATCTGGACTCGTTACAGGTTCAGGGTCGTTGGTCATCGGAAGAGGCGTCCCTCCACATCAACCTGCTAGAGTTGAGGGCGGTGCCTCCTATCTGCCACAGATAAAGGGCTCAGTGGTGAGAATCATGACAGACAACACGACAACCATGTTTTATCCACGGAAGCAGGGAGGAACTCGCTCCAGGAGCCTGTCGACGGAGGCCCAGGAGATCTGGCATTTGGCCCTACAACACGATATACATCTGTTGGCGTTCCACTTACCAGGAGTGAAAAATGTGCAAGCAGACGCTCTCAGCAGAGAGATGAATTCTCTACACGAATGGGAACTGAACGATCAGCAACTGCACCGTGTCTTCGCGGAGTGGGGGCATCCGGCCCTCGATCTCTTTGCGACGAGAGACAACAAGAAATGCTCCCAATACGCGAGCAGGTGGCCACAACAAGACTCGCTAGGGGACGCGTTATCCTTCCTGTGGACGGGCAAGTTTCTGTATGCCTTCCCCCCATTACCTCTCATCCGTCGGACTCTCCAATGGATCCACAGATATCCTTGTCGGGTGATCCTGGTGGCCCCGTACTGGGCCAGACAAGTGTGGTTCTCCGATCTACTTCACCTCAGCGGCAGAACCAATGAGGTTCCAGAAGATCCCCAACCTTCTGTCTCAGGAGAAAGGAACCGTTTGGCATCACGACCCGGACAACTTCAGTCTGACGGCCTGACTCCTCATTTCGCCAAGTTTGGCGCGTTAGCGATTCCAGCGGGCTGCCGTCGTATTTTGCAAGCCGCAAGGGCACCTTCCACGAACACTTCATACACATACAAATAAAAAAGGTTCTGCATATGGTGCGCAGGCCAACCAGGTCTGGTCCCGCGGGCGATCACACTTGAACAACTCCTACCATACTTGTTGCTCCTGGTAAATAACGGGTTATCTGTCTCATCCATAAAGGTGCATCTAGCTGCCATCTCGAGATTTACACGGAAGAGACATTCCACTCCACTGTTCAGTGACCGCCTATTTAAACACTTCCTTAAAGGGTTGTTTCGAACTTTCCCTCCCAAGAAGAAGTTTCCTCCGATCTGGAGTCTGAACCTGGTCCTGGCAGCCATGATGAAACCCCCTTTTGAACCAATGTCATCGACATCATTATTTTTGTCTTGGAAATTGGCTTTCCTGGTGGTCATTACTTCTGCTCGTCGCCTGTCGGAAATACAAGCTCTAGTGATCGACCCTCCGTATTTGAGGTTTTTCAGTAATAGTCGTGCTGGCCACTAACCCGCATTTCATACATAAAGTACCTTCCATGTTCCATAAACATGCTGCTATAGTGTTGCCTACATTCTTTCCAACACCGTCTTCAGTGGCAGAGAAGACCCTCCATACTTTGGACGAGAAAAGAGCGTTGAAATTTTATCTCCATCGTACTGAAAGCTTCAGAGACACGAGACAACTTTGTAGCTTATGGTCCCGCGGCTAGGGGAAAAGCGATTTCAAAACAGGGACTATCCAGATGGGTGTCTTCGGCCATTTCTTATTGTCATTCCAAGGCCGGAAAGCCGCTAGAAAAGCGTCCAAAGGCTCATTCGACAAGATCTACATCGTCGTCGATGGCTTTGTGGTCCGGAATTCCACTGGGGGGATATCTGCCAAGCGGCTTCCTGGTTGGTACCACACAAGTTTACCCGACATTACTGTCTCGCACAGCAACATGCTGAAGATACACAGATGGGGCTGGCAGTATTACGTCACCTGTTCCAATAAGGTAAGCCCCAAGTGGGGTTGCATCCTTCGGCAACTATGCCTTAAAGTGTTGTCTTTTCAGTGAACATACTATAATGTAATGTGTTGCCACAGTAAGTGGGCACTGTGCTTGTTGTGATGTTGGTTTGCATACACGCCTCCAATGTTGGGGGATACTGCTATACAATTTATTCTAAGCATGTGAATCCATGAAAGATCCAATGCTGGAGAAGGGAATAGTTTCTTACCTGTAACTCCATTTCTCCAGCATTGGTATCTTTCATGGATTCACATGCGCCCTCCGGTCTCCCCTGAGCATGCAAACCAGAGATCCCCCTATACTACTTTGGGGGCTGAAATCTCAGGGAGCCGCGGGGGCGGAGCTATATATACCCCTACGTCCTAGTAGCGCGGGTGTGCGCGGCCCAAAACGACGTAGATAGGACACAAAAGTGTCCGAATTTTTCCTATGGAAAATGTCTGTATAACTTAGAGGATTCCCAGCCTGACGACGGGGAATATTCTAAGCATGTGAATCCATGAAAGATACCAATGCTGGAGAAATGGAGTCACAGGTAAAACTATTCCCTAATGCGTCGCCGCAGCTATCAAAAGTCAACGTTGGAGCAATGACGGTATTGGAATAGAAACCATGGCAGGCATGAGACAATGATTAATATGGCTAGGAATACACTGTCTACTGCAAGCAACCGTGACAGGCATAGAGGATGTGCGATTACGGCTAGTTGCAAGACTATACTAGATCGGTTTCGGTGAGAAAGCTTATAAAACGTCAATCACAATATTGGATGTGCAAGTGTGCTAGGCGAAACGTGAACGCAGGGCTCAACACAGACTAGGCAATAAGGGCCTCGTAGGCAGGTATCAGCATGCAATATATATGAGCAGCACGGAAGGAAGCATTACAAAGCAGGGCGGCGTTGCTGTTAGATGCACTTTAAAGCGTGGTGGCAATGGAGCAAATGTAAGTCTGGATAATCCAATAAAAGTAAAGTCACTACATGAGGGATCTGACGAGGGATAGAAGGGTTCTTGCAGGATGCGGGCAGATTACAATGTCAGGAGTCTTACCAGCAAAGGTACAAAGTCCATGGCCCGGGCTTTGGAATGCTCTGGACAGGAAGTGCTCCTTGTGGAGAGGCTCCTTAGGGAGAGGGGCCGGCGTTCACCTGCCAGCGCGTGATTGGCCCTGAAGAGCTGAGGCTGGGCCAGTAGAATCACAGGGCTCAGGTCAGGTGGTCGTGGTGAAGGCAGAAAGGGTGCCGTGGCCATCTTCAATCAGGAACACCCCGTGTGTTCCAATGGTGGCAACATGAAGTGAAGATGGCGAAAATATGCTTTTGGGCTCGAATCGGAACCTGTAAGGAAATTATCCTTACAAATGGTGAATTGTGCTGCTGAATGCAGCGATCTCCGTGTCTGGGGTGAGTGATGGCGGGGCTGGGATTAAGGCATAGGAACCTACCTTAATTCAAATAAGGGCAGCTGGAGTAGCTTGCCCACTGCTCCTGCAGTGTTGGGGGCTCCTGCACCTCCGGGGGCCTGGACGCTCAATGCTTGGGGCTCCAGACAGGAAGTGCTTCTTGTGGAGAGTCTCCTTAGAGACAGGGGCTGGCGTTTGCCTGCCGGCACGTGATTGGCTCTGATGAGCAGAGGCTGGGCCAGTAGAATCACGCTTTGGTCATTCAATTTCTAGAAGGTTTAACAAATGGCTTTCCACCAGTCCCTATTTTGGCATCAAGCTGGTACTTGAAACTGGCTTTGACATTTTAAGTTGTTTTGGAATCCCCTCCATCTCAGAAATGAACTGAACTGTATTGTTTTTTTAAATTTTCTTTTCAATACTGAATTGTATTGTTTTTTTACAACATACAATCGGGTAAACTCTGGGTACATGCACAGAAACCTATTAGTGCTATGAGACAACCATAACAACATGGGGCAAAGCGTTTGTTGAAAATCAAAAGTTAGGGAGATTCCTTGAGATGGGTCGGATGATGGGGAAGAGGTTACGTTTTCACGGTTTCATACACCATCTGGATGCTGGTGGTTGACGCACAATCCCCGGGAATTGTTCTGCGTAGTCCATGAAGGGGGCCAGGTGCTGTTAAATTTCCCTGTTTCCCAGTTGAGTGGCTGTTATTTTCTCTGCCACTGCTGTGTCCCAGCATTTTGCCCACCATGTTGATCACGGACCTTCGGTGTGCTTCCATAGCAGGGCGATAGTGATTTTAGCTGGGGTGAGCTTCATCAAATGCGTATGAAGAAAACCATTCATTGAATCACAGCCCTTAACAGAGGATACAGTGATCTCAGGGCTGGATGGCTCTGCTCAGGTTACAAATCTTTTCTCCTTTACTAAAATGACAGAACAAAAGGTTTTAGAGATCATAGAAGGGCTCAAGCCAACATCTTTGAAAGGCTATACATTTCCCACTACGCTCTTTAAGGAATTTGCAAGTACACTAACCCCGTGGGTTACAGAGCTTTTTAATCGTTCTTTTTCTAAGGCTTTGGTTCCGACTGTTATCAAGGAGGCCTGGATTACCACACTGTTAAAGGATAATCTAGACCCCTTGGTACCGGAAAATTACGGCCCCATCACAAACATGCCATTCATACTTAAAATCCTCGACAAAATAGCTTATACACAACTTCAAGCATTTGTCAAGGCAAATAACATCTGGGCAAATGAACAGTCCGGTTTCCGAATTAACCATGGAACCGAGACGGCTCTGTTGGACTTGAAAACAAATCTAACAAATTATAGAAGAAGGAAGCTCTGCACTATTGCTTTTGTTGGACCTGTCTTCTGCGTTCGACCTGGTCGATCACGACCTATTAGCAAAGAGACTTCAAAATATAGTTCTATGCTCTCCAGAAGCAGTATCCTGGTTAAAATCCTTCTTGGCCCTAGAACTGTGTGTTGCTAAGGGAACCTCAGTCTCAGAAGGTTCCTGTCACTTGTGGTGTCCCCCAGGGATCACGTTTGTCTCTGTTGCTATTTAATATATATATCAAGTGCTTGTGTGATCTCCTTAAATCTATGGGTGTGCAATTTGCCAACTATGCCAATGATACCCACATAGTTTTCAAACTATGTGGATCTACGAGGAGGACCTGGCTACTATCAAGGCATTAAGGCATTAAGGCACTATGTAAAACAATTAATACATATACAATTTTGGGGCAATCCAGAAATGGATAGATTAGGGGATTAGAGATGCTTCCGGAGGACCATACTGGCCTGTTCTTTGTCCATGGGATGTTCCCATTCAGGGTTTAGCGCCTTTCTTGCCTCTTTGTGCTGGACCTTTGAGATGCCTCTTTCTGTCTAGTCGTGTCCAGGGCTGCATGGTCCCCTATGAGTCCTCTTTGGGTGCCGAATCCTCTTCGATTTCCCCTGCTGGGTGTAGTAGTTGGTCAGCCTTCTTCAGTGTGCGGATTTGCCATTGTTTACCTTCCATGTGGAACAGAAGAGCGGTGAGGAATCCCCAGAAGTAGAGCACTTTTCTGTCTCGTAGCCATTCTGTTAATGGTTTTTAGGCTTTCCTTTTTAGTAATGTGGAAGCTGTGAGATCTTTGTACAGGGAGATTGAGGCGTCTCTGAATTGTATACGAAAGGTGTTCCTGGCTTCCTGCATGGTCTCCTCTTTGACCCTCTAGAAGTGGACTCTTGCCAGAACATTGGGAGGGCCTGTTGGTGTGGTTGGCGCTTGTCTAGCCCTTGTTCGGTGCACCCTGTCCAACTCCAGCGAGGTGTTGACCGGGACAGCGAGTATGAATCCGAAGAGGTCCCGATTGAAATTGCTCAGCTCCGCATCAGTTACAGAAGTTGGGTTGCCGCGTAGTCCGATGTTACAGCAAGAGCGATTGTCGGCGTCTTCCTGATTTTTTTCCAGGGCTTTGCATCTGGCCTCGAGTGCAGTCATTCTGTCTGCTCCCTCCCTGATTTTGTAAGATTGTTCCCAAACTGTAGACTCGATTTCTGCTGTTCTGTCCCTCTTTGGTATTCCTTAGTCATGGTTGTGAGGAGGTCTTGTAGATCTGTTTTGGTGACCCCTTTATTTGATGGTGGGGAGGGGGGTGCTTCAGTCTTTCCTGTGACATTGCTTTTGCCCGCTCCCCTTTCTTCCCTTTGTCTCCGGCCGGTGCAGAGAGCAGTGTGTAGATGTCAATTTGTTTTGTGGATTTGGGGGTCTTTGCTATTTCTCCCCTTGGCGCCTGCAACAGGGGGGAGGCGGGTCCTTCGTGCGTGTGGTTTCTTGCCGTTGGGTGCAGTTTGCCCGCCAGGCCTTGCATACTTTGTGATGCGTTTGGAATTGTGGGATAAGCAGTAGTTTTATGCTTCTTCTGACTGCTTTCCTTCCGTATTCCTGAGTGGTCTGGGCAGACTGGAGGGGGGGGTCTGCACTTCCGCTCTCTATATGGTAGAGGGGAGGCACAGAGACCCCTGTTAAGATTCTCTATTATGGTAACATAGTCGAGCAATCAAGGCCTAGCTTCTCAGGAGGTGATGCGAGCTGGTTCTTAAGTTCAGTGTAGTCCCCGAGCACCCACAAAGGAATGTCCACACACTGTATCGTTTAAAACAGTCTTTATATAATTAATATTTAAGGTCATATACACAATCACAATAACTCACTTTGTACTCTGAAAATCAACAATGGTAAATATGTACAATTCTAAAGTGGTACCACTAACGTTATTAGATCTTATTAAAGTGCATACGGTCATAATGACACACAGATCAAAATAAAGAGGAAACCACCCGTAGAGAGGAAGGAAAGCAGGAGGGTTGAGCAATAGGCAGAATACTGGTAACTACCGTTAAACACAGTTGTGTGTGGCGTGCTCCCCACCTGGGCAACCTGTAGAAGAAAGATACAAGCCCAGTCCATATATTGTTCACCCCTAGACTTTCCAATAGTTCTGCAACCCCAAAGTACCTTGGCGTAGTAGTGTTCCGCGTCGGGGAAATCGACAACCCTTCTTGAGTGTCCTCCCTTTCAGGCAGGAGTCATGGGTCGTCGAAACGTCCGAGGAAGAACAGGTCGAGCTACAACGGTGAAGTGGCCGCGTCGTTCCTAGCGGTGCTTGTTGACGGGGAAGCGTAAACGTCCTGCAAGGAAGAGGTGTGCGGGGCACCTCGGTGTCGTTAGTTCTGGACTGCAAAGAGTTGAAGAACTGTGGCCCAGCAAGGCTGTCGAGTCGTCGGCGCCTCTGTGGTCTTTGGGTGGCGGGAAACCCACCGGTGGATGCTCCTCGGCGCATCAACGGTCAGGCCTTCTCCAGCAGGATACAGCGCCGGCGATGCGGACTAGAGCGTCCTTGGATCAATGAAGTTTCTTGGGCAACGGGAGCACGGCGGCTCCAGTCGGCAACGGCAGTCGACGACAGTGACGGATAACAGTCCGGGCGCTTCTCCTTGGAGTTCCGCAGCAGTCCCCGTATCGGGTTGGCAGCCTGTCGAAGGTCTGTCTACCAGGGATCTTGGGCCAAGATTAGCTGTGCACGATGGTCCCTCGTAGCTCGGGAAGAGGGAGCCTTACCAGGTCCTTTCTGGATCAGTTCTTGAAGCACAGCAGCGTTCAGATTGTGAAGGAGAGCAACAGCAGGGCTCAAGGTTAAGCTTCGTTTACTCCAGTTACTCGTCGTAGTGGATTTCAGCTTCTGAACACGATTCCTAGCAGTGAGAGATCCCCAGATATACTGTTGATCTCCCATTCATTCCGCTGGGTCGCACTCAAGCATCCAATCACGACTACGGGCATTCATTCATGCAGGCAGGCAGCCAATCAGGCACACGAGGTATTCAGGCCATTCACTTCTCTCCAGACACTCACAACAAGTAATGCGTATTGGGAAAAGTACCGAGCCATTCAACACTCCCAAGTGGCATTCATACCGGTTCCGGGCAGGGCTTTCTCGACCATTGTGTCAAACACCAGATACTAGACAGTCACAACATGGAATGTATATTTGTCACAAACTCCATTCACCCAGGTCCCACCCACAGGCGTACCCACAACATAGTCGTTGAGAAGGCTCCTGCCAGTCTGGTCGGCACTTCCGTATATGGAAGTGTGGGGAACTTCCACCCAACAGCCAGTTAGGGGGAAGGGACAGAGGCAGGGCTTCCTGGGACTTCGGGAAGATCGAGGTAACTGGTGATGGAAGGCAAGAGGTCATGGGGGGCCATTTTGTCTCCATCAGGAATCTACGGATTCCAATGACTGGGCCTGGGGATCCCAAAATGGAAGACGCTCGGGGCACCAGTGATTTCAGCACAGAGCTGCCACCAGCCCGTACCCTGCTCTGTGGGTCACACACAGGTGCCCAAAAACATACACTAGGGGCACAGGGTTGCACCCCTACCCATGGGTGCCATAAGGGTATCCCATGGGTCTGTTCACCAATCCAAAAGAGGGAGAGCTGCACCGCCAGGAGTCTCACGTGAACTCCTGCGCGGAAAACACGACACACGAGAAAAAGCAGTAAAGGACAAGGATACGGAGACCCTGTCCCTCCGATTCATTTCCAGCATCACAGCGACTTCAATGAGGGTTTGCTGAGGCAGGGTTTATCCTATGTTGTGCTACTGGTCAGAATTCCTTCAGGGCGGCTCACGTTTGTTTTGGCTGGCAGCCCCGTCCCCAATGCTCCTTGGTTGGGTTCCCTGCTGTGTCTCCACTCCTGTGTGCTAATTGTGGCGGGAGGGTTGGGCTGGCCCCCTGAGGCAGTGATGGTGGGAGGGTTTACCTTAGAATTACATGGGGGATAAGGACCAGATTCCACCTGAGCTCTTGTGCTGATGGCAGGTGCTCTTCCCTCACCTGCTGGGCCACTCCACTGAGAGGGTTCTGCAGGGGAACTTCTTCCGGTGGGCTGCTTTCTGCTCCGGGGCCAGCTATTTTTCACTTGTCGCTTATATGATTTTCCTCCCCATAATTAATTCTCCCTATACAAAGCATGTTAATCATGCGGTCTGCCTCCGAGGAGCTCTGTTGCAACGGCTCCACGGCTCATGGAGGTAGGTTTTTCCACTCCTCCCACAGCGCGAGGGGCTACCGCAGCACATGTGTGGGGCCGGTCCGGTGGCGGATGCTGCATGTAATCACTGTGGAGTGGTGCCAAAGGTTTTGCCTGCCCCCCGAGGGGTCTTAGTAGCCCGGGGCTCTTATTAGGCAAACCCCGGTCTCCATTTTGGAATTTCGCCGTGCCACAACTTAATTTCAAGGTTGAATTCTCGGGGCTGAAGCGTGTATGAGCTTGTTCGCCCTGGTACGCTGAACGCAGCACCTTCCCTCAGCCCGATGTCTATTTTCCAGCAAAACCGTACGCTTTCTGCTCCATCAAATCTGTCAGTGGTCAGGTCTGGGTTGGGTGCTAGTGAGGAGCCATACCTTGCGCTCCGGCTCCAAGCCACGCCCCTCCCTCCACCTCATTCTTACAAGAGATTACATAGGCTAGACCCAAAAAGAGCTTATATTGACAGAACCAACATCTTCAGATTCGAGGGTGAACTTTTTATCGGCTAAGCCGGTCCCAGATTTTGTAGAGGAGTAGTGACCAAGCAACTATCCAGATAGACAATCTTAAGCATTTCAGAATGCTATTCGATAGCAGGAAAGGATGCTCCTTGGAGATTGAGCCAATTCTATCAGGGGAGTAGTGACTAAATCTGCACTGAAGGGGATCCCAATTAAGGGCATCTGTCAAGATGCAACTTGGTCTTCCTTACATACCGTCTCAAAACTTTATTGCCTGGACACCCTGTCTGGTCAGGATGCCGATTTTGGAAAAAAGTGGTCCTTCACAACTGTTAGAGAAAATCCATGTGCGCTTGGTCCACCTTTACAAATTATTGCTATCGGAGTCTAAGATGAGGAATCTGTGGTATGAGCTTATCGATGAGAACATTTTGCTTATCCCTGTTAATGTTTTTTATGATGGATTTTCCTTCCAAAGGATTCCTCATCGCTCTTCCATCCTATCGTTCTAATAAGGTGATCTCTCATTTTTAATCTTCCACAAAAAATGTTATGCTTCCCAAAAACAACTGGGCATGGAGGAAAAACAAGGAACTGAAACCTGGCACGGTGCAAGCTGTTTATATTGACAACAATATCATGTGTAGACCCAGGTGTGAAGAGCATTGAGCAACTTCCAATACTGAAGCCGCAAAGTGCTGTGTACTGTCAAATGTTTGAAATCTACTTGTAAATGATATCCAAGATGAGGAATCTGTGGGAGGAATATCCATCAGCAAGAACATTACATGGGGTAGGTAGGTTTTTGTTATTGCAGCTTACCTGGTCACATTTGGTTGATGCATGCACACGACGCATGGTTAGGCTGGCTCAGGGCTGAATGACGCCATTAAATCTGGAGGATACAGATGAGGTGCATTTTTGTGAGTTGGGCATAGAGGAACATTAAATAAAATATCTTAAGTATATTTCACCACCACGGGTGCAAAGTATGATTATCAAAAATGTACTTTATCTCTAATTTAAATGCATCACAAACCTGATTGAAAAATATATCCAAACGTGCTTCCCATGTTATTGATAGTTGGGGATTCATAGCCATTTTAAAAAGCTGAGCAGATTAAGGTTTTAGTTAAATGTACACTTGTCTCTTCATAATTATGCTGGCCAAAGCCATTTGATGTCATTTCATTATCAGCTTGCATTACTTGAGACCTTCCTTGTCGGTGGCTCATGTATTCACAGCCTGGTGCACCAAAAGCAAACCATTTGTGTGAGGACCCAGCAAAAGCCTTTCTTCCCTGGGTAAGGGTTTTCACCACCTAGGAAAGCAGAGGCTCTGCCCCCAGAGGCCCGGGAGGGGTCAAGTGCTTCAATGGGCATGCTCTGGAAGGCCAAAGGAAGGTGCTGGACCTTTTGATGTAAGCAGACTGAGGAAGGGGACAGATTCGGAGTAGTCCAGTAGAGCTACAATCTACACTGAGGCTCCACTACCTCTTGGATTTTCCTAGGGCTCCCTAACCCCCCCCCCCCGCACCCACCATGTCCATTGACAACACTCCGGGTATGACATCACCATTAAACAAGATTCTGAAACAGCTGTCATGATTGGATTACAGAAGGCTAGTCAGGAACCAATCCACTGTGGTCCTTTGCCTATATAAAGGGGAGAACTCTCCACTTAATATTTGGACTCCTTTGAAGGATTTACCTGGAACCTGGCAGGAGTACAGTTTATCCCAAAGTACTTCAGTAAGGATGAAGACCCAGGTCACCAAGATAGGAGCAACCATCCCCCTCTCCCCCCACAACTGCAGGAGAATGTTGGTAGTGACTGCTGTTTGGCCCAATGCATGCCTGATGAATCACTGGTACCCAGGTTTTTCTACAGGAAGAAGCGTCCCTGAAAGTGCTCTCTGGCTTTTTTTCCTTTGTGGGAAGGGCAGAATAAGGACTCCTCTTAGCCTTTGGGACCTTGGACTGGGTGCCACAGATACCCGAGGACTTGGGAACAACCCTTGCCTCTCATTCCCACCTCCAACCGCTTGTGAGTTATGCGGACCCAACCATCACCTGCCTGTCAAAAGGTTTTTCGTGCCCAGTGCTGTTATGAACCATGATGTATGTTGGGCCCAGTTGGCCCGCTCACCAGCCAGATACCGAATCGCTGCCTCAAAGCTCCTAGACTCCTGGAACATAATTGCAAACAGTGTGATTGAGCTTTGAACCCATCACTCTGAGCCAAAGCTTACAAACACTGGCAACAAAATGAGACCCCTTAAGGTGCCGCTGGTGCTTAAAGATCGCAGGTTGGCTGAGTCAACCGGAATATTGCTCTGGTAGTAAGTGAACATAGACACAGCAGCACCAGTTCAGCTGAGTGTCTAGTCCAGCATTTAGAGACCGGCAAGTAGGCAAAGGATAGCTTGCACTCTTCCACCCCCTCCCATCCCCCCATTCCAGACGCACAGCATTCTTGATCGAAGACCACAAACCCAGAGTGGCCCTCCTTTTGCGCAAGGCATGCATGACTTCAGGAGAAGACTGCCATTGATAATGTCTGAATCTGATGCAAGCATGGAATGTGTAATATTGAAAAAAGTTCAGTTTAAAAAACTTTCTTTTTGCAACTTTGCTTCCACTGGCATCAATAGAAACCTTGAGCTCTACAGCGTTTTGGTCTGTCTTGACTGTTGCCCGAATTTGGTGGAGAGTAACATCCATTTAGCTTCACTTCACTTGCTCAACTCCTTTATTTTGGGGGCACTCATCTAGACATAAGGCTATCCCTGCAGGTTGGCTGGGTCCCTTGTCATGATTTCCTGGGTTTTATGTAGCACCCACCACCTTGCAGTGTGTTGATGCTGCTGCTGTACTTTGTATCCCTTTTTCCTTAAATTCTTGTGACATCCTTTTTACCTTTTTAGTTGTGCCTTAGACAGATTGTTGGCAGTGAACTGGGTTTTGCTTATTTTTTCAGTGCAGTTTTTTACCGTTTATGGTAGCATATACTAAAAATGGATTTGCCACATAATCGGTTATCTTGCTCTTTGGCAGTTTTCTTCGCCTCAGTCAGGAAATGTTGTACAATTGCATGCAGTGCTCCAGGATACTGCTTCTCTTTCCAGGGCTAGTCCCTTTGTGCATGTGGAATGTCAACAGTGGGGCTTTGGACTTTCTGGGCAGATGTCTGGTTTGTGGCTGTCCATTATTGGGCAACCTTTACCTGTTTGGTTTAGATCCTTGCCATTGGTGAGCTGTGGCAACCCCTAGCCCTAATTTTGGAGCTCTGCAGCCATTTCTTTGGTTGCCCACTGGAAACAAGATTCCGAAGAGCCTGCATTGAAGACCCTGTAAATGGCTGCTACAGACTAACGGTATTGCCAAAGCAGTCTCCCAGTAAAACCTTACTGCTCTTGCTGCGACCACTGGAGACTCTGCCTCGACCCCCACAACTGGTGGGAGCAATCGGCAGCCTATGTCTTCGCTGCTGCTTTCCTGAACTAAAAGGCACCTTCTTGTAACCAGCTCTTTAGCGCTGCCACACATGAAGGCTTGTGACCTTGCGTTTTGCCTACCATATACTTGAGTTTCATCCTCATAGAAGTTTGGCTGCTTTCCTGCGTAGCTGCAAGTCTGTCAGCCGGTCTAGAACCAGAGAGCAGAAACCCTGTGTAGTCTGACCCGGACCCAATCCCAACTTCTGCCACTGCACCTGCAACCCCTGTACTTCGATAAGTGGGACAAACGGCAGAAGTTTCAACTGCACTTCTAAGAACTTCAGCGGTAAACTTCAGGGGTGGTCACTTGCAGATCTGAATAAGGGGTACCAGTGTACTTGCATTTCTGTGGCCTACTCCTGCCATGAGAATTGAATGGGTGAAAAATCCACTCTAGACCGACTGGTTCTAAAAATCCATCTTTAAACTAAGAATATCACTTGAGGTATTTCAGAGCAGAGATTATTAACACCTACAGCAAAAACAAGCTCTCGGCAGAGCTCTTTCGGATACATGGTTGCAATTCTAATGCAATGTCTAATATTAGGAGACAGACCGGCCCCGAAGGAGGATCTGGGATGATCTTAAATGCATTGGCCGTTCATTCTGTTCTCCGCTGATGTTTAATATCTTGCTATTAATCCACATTATACTATGATCTAAGTTGCATTGGAGCGGTTTTTTGAATGGCATACGTATGTATCTGAAAATTGTTGCTTCTGTGCACTTTAGCAGACTTTGTGAGCATGCTTTATTATAGTTACCAGAATATAATTTGTTTGTGCAATTCCCGATATCTCATAGTAGGAAAAGCCTTTAAAATGGTTTGATGAATACACTCTTAGAAGCAGCATCGTTAGCCAGACTTGGGTAACTTTTCCCACTTGCCACAAACTTAATTTTCAGTAGTTGACAAACATGAGTGGAATCAGGGGAATGGGGTTGGATAATGGTGGTGTCCTGGCTCAAGAGCTCATCTAGCCATGCTGCCCTTATGTCACTTGGCCCATTTAGTATGTGGCAGGTTAGGTCAAAAAAGCTGGCGTTACCAGAGTGTGTACATTTGCCTGTTTGTAGGACTTTTTCCATATCCTCAGACTTCCAATATTGTATCAATCGATACTGGGAAGTCAGTCGAATGGGGATTGCCTTTGGTTGTGCGATTATTACCTCAAAAATCAAATGTGAGTACTGTGGACCAGGATATTTGTCTAAGCTCTCAAAATATGCCTTTTTCTGGTGTTATTGCCATGTATCAGATTGAGATAAGCAAACAATGGAAGCCGTAATGCAACAGATGTAAGCACCCCTCTAATAGTTGTCCTAGCTAGAAAAACATGGTGGATTTTGTTAACGTTATCATTGCTAAAGCATCCCTTTTCTAACCAAGGCAATGGGGTATTCCCCCATCAATGTGGTGGCCTTGTAACTTTGGGACAAGAGTACTTAACTGAAAGGCCACAAAATGGATTGTGCTGTTAGTCTAAAGACGTCTGCTTATCAAGTAACTATTTATTTAGACAGCTGCCACACACTGTACCTCTTCACAGGTATAGTCTACACCTTACTGACTAGTACTACTGACTACCCCGTGCCCTCAGGGCAACCCAACAGCCACTCCATGGATCTCAGACACACCACCACACACGCCACTCCTCCCGAGATCTTACTCAGACAGTACAGACTTAGAACACGCACACCCCCTCTAGCTCTCCTCTCCACACCTATGCAGGTTACACCTAGAAACTCACGCCTAGGCTCTCGCACTCACGCCAAGACCTGCTGCCCACCATACACCACAACCCGCAAGCACCGTATCAGGTCCCCTAAGCTCGCTCCAACCCCACACAACCAATGTGAAGTCAGACATCACTCGAATAACAAGCCTACTCACACTACCAAAAACCGTACCCCCAGTACCAACCTCAAGCCACCACTACCAAATAAGCTCCAACACCTTAAATGTGCTCTATTAAATGTACGCTCACTCAATGCCCACGCCTTAGAAGTCAATGACATCATCACCAACCAAGACCTAGACATATTAGCCATAACAGAAACATGGCTGCACCCTGCCTCTGGCCCGACTATCAGTTTAGCTGTACCTTCAGGTTACACGATCCTAAGACAAGACAGATCAGCTAAAATGGGAGGTGGAGTCGCACTAATCTTTAAAGACACCCTAGCCTTAAGACAGACTCCTACCACAGGGGAAGACCTCATTGACATCCTCTCAGCCAAACTCACCCTCTCCCCCTAAGACACAGTAAACATTCATGTCATATACAGACCCCCAGGACCCACCAATAACTTTAAAGGCATAGTCAACCATCTTCTTGGAAAAAACATTAAACAAACTTCCAAAACATTGTTTTTAGGAGACCTTAACCTTGGATATAATGATAAACTAGACAAAGAAGCCATCACCCTCACCAGAAACCTCACAGATCTAGGATTCACACAGATAGTCACTGCCCCGACCCACAACAAAGGCCGTATCCTAGACTGGGTAGCTGATCACAACTGTGGCTCCACCCTCAGCTCCAACACAGCCCTTCCATGGACTGATCACAACTGCCTTCAATTCTGCATTCCCATAACCTCCTACTCCACTCCTCTTATACCAGCACCGGCCATGCTAGCCAGAAGTGCAAAAAAACTTACAGCAGAAAATATACGTCCCCTTCTCAACATCCCTTGCCTAGCGCCACCGTTCTCGTCTGACCCCAGCATACTAGCAGAGATCCTCAAAGACACACTCACCCATGCCATCAACACCGCAGCCCCTCTTGAAAACAAAAAAGAAAAAAAATCATTTCACTCCAACTCATGGTTCACGGAGGACTTATCAAATCTACGCCAATGCAAGCGCCAAGCCCTCAAAACATGGCAGGCCAATCCATGTGACGCCACCAAAGTAGACTTTCTCAGTATCGCTAAAAAATACAAACATGCCATATTCCAGGCGAAATCAGAAACCTACAATAAACGTATTTTGGAAGCCAACTCCCACTCAAAAGAGCTTTTCACCATCTTTAAAGAGCTCACCATCCCCCCAATTTGCACAGATGAGATTGTTAAGGATGAGACCTGGTGTAACAGCATTCAAACAGCAATGTTAAATAAAATAGACCTTCTGCAAAATAAAATAGCAGAACACTCTAAGGCACTGCACGCCCAACAAACCCTCTCCGTCAATAACACCAAAGACGAGCACACCTCCAAATTCGATTTCTCCCCAATCACCGAGTCAGACACTCTCCACATCCTCAAACAGCTCAAACCATCTCGATGCAAAGGAGATATATGCCCCCCTAATATCATCAAAGAATGTGCCACTCCCCTCGCACCAATCATCACAGCATTCATTAACGCCTCATTCAAGACTGGCAAAGTCCCTGACAGCCTTAAAGAGGCATGGGTGCGCCCACTCTTAAAGAAACCAACCCTGGACCCTGCTCAACCTAACAATTATCGGCCTATTACTACCGTTCCATTTCTCTTAAAAATCCTAGATAAAGCTGCACATATGCAGATACAGGCCTACCTAGAAAACAACTCTGTCCTAGGCAAAAGGCAGTCTGGATTCCGCAAAGGTCATGGCACTGAAACCGCCCTACTAGATCTTAAAAATCAAATTACCCTCATCCTAGACAAAGGCAAGCCGGCCCTTCTGCTCCTCCTAGACCTCTCAGCGGCATTTGATCTAGTCGACCACGCCATCCTCTCCAACCATCTCACACAGGCCGCACATTTCTCTAAACAAGCCACAAACTGGATCACCTCCTTCCTCGAAGGTAGAGTGATGAAAGTGTATTCCAATACAGCCAACGCAGAGCCTACCACCATCAGGTATGGAGTCCCTCAGGGCTCATGTACGGCTCCTACCCTCTATAATCTTTTCACCAAACCTCTCTTTGATAAACTGGACGCACTTGGGATCACATACACCAACTACGCTGACGATACCCAAGTACTCCTCCCGCTCACAGGACTCTACCACCAGGACGCAGCCACTCTCCAGAATATATACGCAACCATCCAAGCATGGATGGCCACAAACGGTCTATGTCTTAACGGAGACAAGACCGAAATCCTCATCCTCGGCCAAAAACCCACTCTCACAAACCTCGACCCCCTCTTCACCAACTTCTGCATTGACAATTGTGTCATCCCAGTTCTACCTTCGGTTAAAACACTAGGAGTCCACATTGACTCATCACTCTCCATGGAAAAGCAAGTCAACTCCATTGTCTCTGCTTCCGCCCTGAGTACCAAGCTCATCAATGCAATCAAACCATTCCTAACTAAAGATAACTGCCTATCCATTGCCAGAGCCACCATTGGAGCCAAACTAGATTACTGTAATGCGCTACTGGCGGGCACCTCCAACTCCAATCTCAATAAACTTCAAATAACACAAAATAATGCACTAAGAGCAGCCCTCAATATACCTAAAAGAGACCACATCGCGAAAGCCAGAAGGGAAGCACATTGGCTACCTGTTAAAGAGCGCATTACATTCAAAATACTTACCACCGCACACAAATGTATTAACCTGACTGCACCTTCATACCTGTCCGACACGCTAGTTAGATCTCACACCAATAGGCCAATGAGACAATGCCACACTAACCAACTTAGGGTCCCACGCATCAAGCGAGCTAAAGCAGGTGGAATAAGCTTCCCCTACATCGCACCTAAACTATGGAACGCATTACCTAGCACGCTCAGAGCAGAAACCTCTCTCACCACCTTCCGAAAAAAACTGAAAACCACCTTGTTCAACTAATTCCCCCAACATGTGTATGCTCACCCTCTCCTCTCCTCTCTTCTCCTCCTCACCTATAGCTATACACCTATAGCTACTACTTTTCTCTTGCAACTAAGTTATGACCTCTATGTATGTATAACAAGTCATGTTCATATCTGTAAACTTTTCTATTGCAACTAAGTTATGACTTCTCGGTATGTATAACAAGTCATGTTCATATCTGTAACCAGCGCCACGATGCCCTATGGGCTGCCTGTGCGCTTAACAAATGCGAATAAATAAAATAATAATAAAATAAATAAATAAGAGCTGCAGCAGCAAAGCTGCTTATGGAGGAAACTCACAAATGATGGTTACTATTAGAAAACCTGGCACACCGTTCACAACCCTTACCATGTCTTAATAATGCAGTTGCTTCCTAAATCAATGAAGCCGAGCCCTACATGGCAAGTGAAAAATAACTTCTTCAATTGTAGACAAAAGCGGGTCAGATAGGCATGCGATTCTCTGTGATCAAGTGATGTGTGGACAAAGTATGTGTTTTAAGTACATCCTAAAAGATATGACAAGCTATTTGTCAATGATTCGCTCTTCCTAGTACTTTACTAACAGCTTTCATAGGTGTTGTAGGCAACAAACAATATGGCTACTATAATCTGTTAAGATCCATAAATATCCATGGTGTCCTTTTTTATGTGGAAGTTGTCCTGTCTATATGGGATCACAGTACAATATTTGGAAGTGCCGAAAATTGGCAAACACCCACATCTTTATACATTATTTTATCACAAGTATTTATTAAAGTGCAATCCTGGCAACAATAAAAGTAATAAAACCAAGCGCACAACCTCCACTACCAACTCCTGTGGCAAACGTTCTGTAGGACCTTCTCATTGTTATTTTAAAAAAATGTAAGATTTATAAAGATTTGACATACGAAGGATAACATTAATTGGAAACCATATCCTGGATTATGACCAAGTCTTAGCCGGTATAAAAACCTTCTAAAAGTAAACTAGGAGTCCATTACGAGTCCCAACCTCTTAACAAAATAAGAGCCTCTTTTCATGGGACCTTTTGTTGGCATACAATTTAGGCAATTTAAAGAATATATAAGGTACAATGGAATACTCTGAATCTTTCTAATAGAAAGCATTCATCACTCGGGCACTATAGAGGGCACACACATTGGGTGCAAATTAAGGTGCCTTCTGTGAAACACTTGTAGGCCAGTATACCAGACAGATTTAGGAATGTGGCATACATTACAATACTAGGAACAGATATATCCCATGGAATTTAGTTTCTAGACCATAGTCCCAATTGTATATACACTCTTGAATTCGGAGGGAAATAAATGCTGATAATGCTTCAGTTGTAAAGAAATCAAATGTTTTGAATTCACATTTGAAGTAGGAAAAAATATTAGTTGTCAATTGTATTAACATTGTAAATGAGGAATTTTGAATATATCTTGGTTTAATGTTATTCATATCTACCATCCCATTCAAATAATCCATCAGAAATATGAAACCAATACAAAATGTAAAAACAAGAGCAAAACAGTTTTAAGATTGCAGCACAGTAAGAATGAGGCACTTTAGTTAAAAAAAAAAAAATGTCTTCAAAAACCTTTTAAAAGTTAGAGCGATAGGAAGAACAGTCCAAAGTTGATGGATGACACAACAGCAAGAATACTTTGCAGTAGACTATTTCGTCCATAGAGGCAGGTTCAACTTCACCAATTGTTTACTGAGTCTAGCAAATACCACTCAAAATTATCATTTTATCACAGTTTTTGGTTGCTGCAAGAACATTGCTTTAAAAGCAATGCAACAGAGTTGAATGTGTATGCGGGATGCAAAAAGGAACCACTGTAGGGGTTTGAGAATCTGGATGACATGATCCTACTTCATCCCTCAAAGATCAAACTTGGCAGCGCTAGGGGAAGTTGATTATAGATGCCAGAGTACACATTTGGAGTGCCCATAAGTAGAGTATTTCTTGCATCAATATGGAAAAATGGCAATGCTTCGACAACTAAATATATTCGGAGCATACGGTTTATTTATTGTGCATTTGTTAGGCACTTATACAACAAGTAAATTGTGTTTCAAAGTGCCCAGTTTAATTTGGTGTAATAAAGCAATCTGATATTGTGCAGTTTGAACTTTATTTGATCACATGAGCTTGCATGGGCTATTTACTATCGGGCCAAAATCCTAGCAAGCTTGCAGAATGAATAAAGTAGAACAAACGCTATCTTTACCAAACTAAATCTCATTATTTGTTTTCCAGAGAGAGTGCAAAAGATCGCTTTTGCCATATTCAATTTCAAGTTTAATACAAACGTCCAGGACTCATTACTATCCAGACATCCTTTAATGCGGGAGACATCCTCGGTAGTTGTACATTTTAGGTACAACTGAGCATCCTCTGTGCACAGATTAATATTAATGCCATACTCTGCATTCGTTCTCCCATCGGCTCCACATTTGCATTAAAAAGAATAGGTGTTAGAGTGAATCCCCTCAGCAGAGAGCTACACGGAGTGATGTTACTTGAATATACCCATCTGGACAATAGGATTGATCAGATGGAAAATAATTAAACCATTTCCACACTCTACCAGCGCCCCAGGCACCATTTTATGCTGTTGCAAACAGACAAGTTGTTGAGAATAACCTTGTGGTCCACTGTATCAAACGCTGTTGAGAGGTAGAAGAGCACGACCCGTCATGACCGGTCATGCACCCCCATCATTAGTTGCATCATCCACTTGAAGTCTGGCTCTGTCTGACATGGGTGAACGCCAGATCAACTACAGCGCTCTTGTCACTAATAAGAACCGGAAGACCATGCGAAACTGCTTCTCCAATGTCTTCACAGGAAATGGAAGGCTGTCAATTTGTATTTGTCGTATATTATGTAAGAAATACTGTTTGTGAAAGGTGTGCAAATGAATACACCACAGACATTTTTTTTTTAAATGGTAAATAGGTTTAACATTACCCAAGATGGATGATTTTAATGAAGTTGCTTTTAGCAGAGGGGACATTAAGCCTAACTTTAATTGTTCATGAAAAAGGCTTAGCCAGCTTTTCTTGAATAATTTCAATCTTTTTTTGTAAAATGAAATGCAGAGCATTATTGCTGTAGAGGGGGCACAGGATTGACAGTGCCAAAGAACCTGAAAGAGTGTCTTAGATTGGATAGTGGCTATGGGTATTTTAGAGACATTAGGAGGCAGTTTTTGCCTTTGTGAATGCCTCTATTTTCAAACTGATTTTACATTTTAAAAATCGGAAGTTTCTGGGCAACAGATACCTAGATGAAGTACAATCCTGAATGTACATTTTCTTCACAGGAACACATTGTGGATATTGGTACTTCTTGAATTGTATTTGATCGTTTAGAGACGCTTTCTGTGCAGGTTTAATTTTTAGATGCACCAACCAAGAAAACGTTGACATCTGAAATCCGAGAGTATGATTGGACCAGTTAATGGAAAAAGGATGGTAATTGGCAATAATTATTCGAAAAGGCAACATACAATCTATTTTAACACCCTTAAGATGTGTTGGGCTATATATTGACAGTACCTAACTAATACATCATTGGACCTAGTCAACCGGCTATGAAAAAGGAGTATTACGAATATTCAAATCGCCAAGGATATTTACTTTGTGGTCTGTAACTGCTTCAGATGAACAGATAAATCCGACTAGTGAGCCGAAAAATCTGAGTAAGCCAAAAAATCTGAGTATTATTTAGGATGGTGGATCAGATGGCAATTGTAAGTAGCACTTATAGAAATAAATAAGGAGTGAATTTCAAAGGAGGAATCGAAAATAGAAGATATCAACTTATATTTAACTTGTATTTGTCTTTTTGCCGGTCAATCATTTAAGTTGTAGGTCTTCTTGAAGCACAATATTAGTGCATATCGATTCTTCTTTGAAGACTGATAGCTGGTAACATGTAAACTGCAATTAACCTTTTTGAATGGAGTGTGTCCTCTCGCGTATTCTCATCTTTTCTATGATATAATCCTTCAGCAAAAAAACATTTGGCAGATGCCGCTGTGTGTCGAGGGCGTCGACTTGTCCCTTGAAGGCCTCTGTCTCGAGGATGTCATCGAAGGCATATATAGCACGCGCATCGCCCTTTGGCTTCCGTTCAGTTTTTCCCCAACAGCTTTAGCTTCAAGAAATATGGCACCCTTCTTCACTTTTGTGGCGGCTTTGTTATTTCGGAAATCGAAATGTCTTCTCATCGACACCGACCACCCCAAAGACCGGGTTCAAAAAGTGTTGAGATTGTGGGTCGAAAAAGGCTTTGAACGATCCCCATCGAATCCGTTTGTGGCGCCTCAGGGCGGACCGTAACACCTCGGACTGATCCAAGTGCCAGTCTGACTGGAAAGGCTTTGAAGGAACGTAAGGGGAAGTTGAAGGTAGGTCGAATCCCTAAATCTCCTACCCCGACCAAGGAACCTTCAACTGACGAGTCGAGTGGTGACTCTCCTCGGAGGAAGAAAGCCAAGTGGTTGAGATCGAGGAGTAGCTCCCACCACTCTTCTTCGTCCTCTAAGAAGTCGAAGAGAAGGCAGCGTGGGTCACCTTCGTTGGGCGCTTCCCCCGAGAGGGTTTCTTGCCCAACCAAAAAGTCCACTCTGGCCGAGTGGGAGGCCTTCAGAGCAGAGATGTTCAAAATATTTGAAAAAAGCCTACAAGCTATGCTCCTACCGCCCCTTCGAAAGAAGCCGGGAAGAAAAGGGCTTGACCTAAATCCCACACGTCCTCGAGCCCGAGACGAAGGCCTGATCCGCATCGAGAGCCGTTGATGCCTCGATCCAATGAAGTCTCATCGAAGGATCAGTCGAGCCGAAGCATAAGTCGAGGACTCCGTCAACACCTTCGCCGGCCGCGCTTTGAATGCCAGACAAACCCTTGCCATAGACAACACCAGCTGCTTCATCATTGCCAGCTGCACCATCGACACCGAGCACCCCAGTAAAATCTTCGGCGCCAATGAAGAAAGTTTCGACGAGACTTCCAGTCTCAAACCCATTATTTGCAAAATCCCTATTTGAGAGAACATATGTAACACTCCGCAGGAAAGACTATTTTAAGTCTTTCATGTATTAAGAGAATGAGCAGTCAGATGAAGAGGCTCCATTTGGCCTCCAATTTGGTACGTTAAATGTACCCGAGCATTTTATTGCAGATGAGTCAAGGTTGAGGGACCTCTATAACAACCTACAGACTGCAAGTGGGGTTGATACCTCACCTGAGTTGTAGTTTGGGAGACCAGAGGCTGGGGAGCATGCAGATGCGTTCTACAGACAACTTGTGTCTAAAGTAGTAGACTGCATGCGCGGAGTAGACCTCCTCTGCCATTCTAACAAAATGACGGACATGTAAGATAAAGGTCCTCAGTCAGATCCCATATTACCATTTCATGATGCTTTGCAGAAAAGCGTGGCGACAAATTGGGTGACACCGGAAACCAATCCGGCTGTAAATAAGAACTTGCCCAAGAAGTACCGCCCTTCCAGTAGTGACCCCGACTACCTGTCGAAACACTCCACTCCAGAGAGTCTGGTGGTGCAGGCAGCCACTGCAACATCTAAGCAAGTGGCTTACACTACCATCCCTCCAGATATGGACGACAAACGAGTTGATGGATGAGCAAGGAAGGTATTTTCCACGGGGAGTATGGCACTCAAATCTGCCAACTCCACATGTGCCCTCGCAAAATGTACGTTCACTCTATGGGACTGCATTTCCATGGCGGCAGAGCACACACCGAGGGGAATGAAAGAGACGTGTTCTTAGCCATAGTTGGAGACGGCAAAAAAGCCATGTGCGAGTCTCCTCAGTCAGGTTTGGATTCTGCTGATAGCATTGGTAGAGCCATGGCTACCGGCACCGTAATGCGCAGGTTTGCGTGGTTGCAGAAGTCGGGTTTTGCACCAGATGTGCAGTGCAGACTTCTCAACATGCCCTTTGACAGGTCTCACCTTTTTGGCAACAAGGCTGACGAGAGTCTTGAGAAGTTGCAGACCTCAAAGGCGGCAGCCAAATCTTTAGGCGCTGCTATTGGGCACCTCAGCATTTTCGACCTAGTGGACAACCTTGGAGGGGTAGATCTTTTCGCTCCTATACAGTTGGAAGGGCGAGAGGAATGGCCAGTCAAAGAGGCCAAAGATGTCCTTGTGGTGGAGGAGGAATGGGAGCAAAGACAGCTCACGCAGGTGCTTCCTTTCCATATGCCATTCCATCATCTGCCTCAAAACCTCTGCGGTCTTGAGTCACAGTTCACCAGTGGGGGGGGGGCAGACTGTCTCAGCATCTAGAAGAATGGCGAGACATTACTTCAGATGCTTGGGACTTGGAAACCGTAGCCCAAGGTTACTGCCGTCCTTTTACACAGAGATCTCTGAACAATCCACCGGGCAACAACTCTTTGAGGATTTCAGATCTCCTTGTTCAGGAGATTTTAACCTTGCTAGAGAAAGGCGCTATAGAACCAGTTCCTGTAGCAGAGAGGAGCAAGGGGTTGGTATTCCCCTTATTTCCTAATACCGAAGATGGACGGAGGACTTGGACCCATATTGGACTTAAGAAGCTTGAACAAGTTCCTCAGGAACGACAAGTTCAAGATGGCCACACTTACTCAGATCCTTCAGGCCCTCCAACTCCAGGATTGGTTGGTGTCATTGGACCTTCAGGATGCTAATTTTCATGTGCCAATCAATCTCAAGCACAGAAAATACCTGAGGTTTGCAGTGGGCGGTTCTCATGATCAATTTCGAGTTCAGTCATTCGGGCTAACCTCCGCCACAAGGGTTTTCAACAAAGTGGTGGCAGCGAGTCTCGGGATGGGGGGGATTCATGTCTTACCCTACCTGGACGATTGGCTGATCGGGGCACGGTCTCCCGAACTAGTCCTGGATCATCTCAACATCACCTGCCACTCCCTTCAGACTGGGCTTCTCCCTCAATTACAAGAAGTCCCATATGACACCTTCTCAGAAACTCCAATTCATTGGTGCTGTTCTGGATACATCCTTGAGAAAGAGCTCGCCACCCGAGGTGACTGCTCAAGATATTCTTCAGATGGTCACCAAATTTCAAAGTGCCCCGTGTCTCCCGCCCTTCAATTACATTTTTTTTTTAGGTTGCTCAGCCTCATTGCATCTTGCATTTTTCTGGTGCCACAGGCCCGCCTGAGAATGAGATCCCTTCAATGCGCTCTAAGAACTCAATGGTCCCAGTTCTCAGGAAAGATGTTGGACCTACTTCAGGTTCCAAGCCGAGTCGCACAGGATCTTCTCTGGTGGGCCTGCGAGGATAACATTCTGATGGGAGAACAATTTTGGCAACCATGGCCTGAGAAAACAGTAGTAACGGACGCTGCACTCACGGGTTGGGGAGCCCACACCACTGATCTGACAGTCAGCGGTCGTTGGTCTCCATCGGAGTACAAACTACATATCGATCTTTTGGAGCTGAGGGCAATCAGACTAGCGCTGAAGGCCTTCCTGTCTTCTGTATGGTGGAAGAATGCCCTGATAATGACGGACAACACAGTGGCCATTTACTACCTCAACAAGAGGTGTAGGGTCACTATCACTGTGCAGAGAGGCAGTGCAGCTCTGGTATTGCGTAATACAAGAAGGAATCTCCCTATCAGCAGTTCACCTAACCGGAGAGGAGAACACGGTGGCAGATGCTGTAAGCAGGCAGAGCACACTCTCACGAGTGGGAACTAGCTCAGGATGTCCTTCAAGAGTCCTTCACCCTTTTGGGAACCCCTCAAGTGGAACTGCTTGTGACCGGTGTCAACCGAAAGTTCGAACTGTTCTGCTCCAGGGAATTTCCTCCAAGAGCAGCTCTAGGAGATGCGTTTGTGGTGGACTGGCAATTTCCACTCCTGTGTACTTTGCCTCCAGTTCCCGTCATTTCTCAAGTGTTCAGGAGGTTGAGAACGTTCAGGAAACACATGATCCTAATTGCCCTTGATTGGGCCAGGAGGACATGTTACCCAGACCTTCTGGACATGTCCATCTGTCCTCGAATAAGTCTTCCACAAAGAGAGGACTTTTGGGTTCTCCATCCAGAGGTCAAGAGTAGACAACCGTCGCGCTTGGTTTCTGAAAGGTTGAGATACAAGGATTGGCACCTCCCATATGATGTAATGGAGATTTTGCTTTCGTCCAGAAGGCCAGCAACAAAGTCTTTGTACTGTTGCTGTTGGAATAGATTCTGCAACTGGTGCAGAGAAAATAATGTAGATCCTTTTCTATGTAAAACACAGGATGTTTTATCTTTTCTGCAATAGGGATGTAACGGTATTAGGGATGTTAAAGATACCGTGAACCACTTAATTGAACAATAATAACCGTCACATTGTTTATACCGTTATACCGTCCATACCGTAAAGTGTGCTTTTCAATCTGATTTGGAAAGGCTGCAGTAAGCAAGTGCTGCACAGTCTTGGTCTTGCACTGTTGGATGTGCCGTCTGCTAAGTAGTTTCAGTTTGAGCAGTTTTTAATGCCATTCCATAAACCACACGTGCCTGACACAAAAGCAATATGTTAGCAATAGGAAGAATAAATACAGTGCCAAGAAGGAAGAGTTTTTTTTTTTATGTACATTTTTTTTAAAAGCGCTCACACAGCCTGCGGGCATCGAGGCGCTGTTAAAGAAATTGGTTTTGTTTATTTAGTTGCGTAATTGTTTTTGTCTTCGTTGCATATTTATAACGCACTTAAGCACCCAGAGGTTTCTAAGCGCGGACCCAGGGATTGAACCTGTGTTGCTTCGTGTCGTCTTGCTTCCAAGGCACGTAAGTTGCCGCTGAGATATCCTCCGGTGACTTTGGGGTTTATATATTTATAATGGATAATGTTTTCTAAACATATGACAATGGGGGATTTGCCTGGTTCTTTCATTGAATTTACATATAATAAGTCACACTGCGAAATGTAATCATCTCTGTGGGTATTCCCTGCTGCCATACCAAAGGGTAACATGTCAGTGATTACTGAACACCCTTTTGGAGA